>NC_054474.1:620353-920353 GCF_017639515.1 Carcharodon carcharias | reverse complement strand
TGATGCTGGGTATGTAGGCTGTATGTCCCAAAGACTAGTGAATCGTATCAAACAGCATGTCCCAGCCGCTGTTCACAACGGACAAGGTACAGACTGTACCCAACCAGCCCATGCTTGCAAAATTCAAAACATTAGATGTGATTCCCTGATTGGACAACATTTGCTAAATAATCCTCAGTGTGCTAAGAATTACACTAACAGTCAGTATAAGATTGTCAGTCAGACCCGCAGTGTGGCATATTTACGTGTACTGGAAGCTACATATATTAATACACAGGGCCCGTTCCTTGCAGACAGAAAGAACATGTACACACATTGCACCTGTTTCAGCTAAACAAAACAAGTGACAGCCATTCGCTGACTCCTTCCTCAAGGCAATGCCTTGGCCAGTATCAAGCTGCCTTGTTTAAATTTATAACAACACTTGGCAGTTAACCGTCAGTCACCATCACTGCTGCATGGCAATGCCTCAACCAATCAGAATCCACTTGCCAACCAATCAGCACTCTCACATACAGTGTAAATTGTTGTTTTCCCCCTTATAATGGCATTTTTGCTAATGTCCTGATGAGTGCAAGACAAAAAACTTTGACATGTCTCTTTTTTAGCAATGCTCAAGTTCTGTACTACTAAATAGCTATTTATTTTAATTTAGTTAACTAATTAATTAGTTATTATATGAATTTTTTTTTTAATTAATGTGTCTCCTCACCACCACTTACCCTATTAATTTAAATCTCATGAATATAGTAAACTCTGCCATTTTAAAATAAAATAAATCAGGAGACTCACCAGCTTCCAGCTTCCCCTCTGCAAGTGCTTTTTAATTAATTCGAAGAAAGCTACTTAAGGATTATTTAAAATTTTACATTTTTCTAATTTCCAGCATCTTAAACATACACACAGATGCTAAGGGCAGTTACTCACCAACCAATGAACTACCTACCTCCATGTGATGACGCTGTTCAGCTATATTCCAAACTCTGGAATATCTGAACTTCTCCCAGTCAGTGCACTGCGCCCCCATTCAACACCCCCATCTCCCTCTCTCCTTCTTTCACGACAATCTGTGCCCCCTGCAGGAATGTTGATGGAATGCTAACCTTTATTATGAGAGGGATTGAACATAAAAGTAAGGATGTTATGCTTCAGTTATACAGGCATTGGTGAGACCGCACCTTGAATACTGTGTGCAGTTTTGGTCTCCTTATTTAAGGAAGGATGTAAATGTATTGGGGGTGGTTCAGAGGAGGTTTACTAGATTGATAAAAGCAAAAACCTGCGGATGCTGGAAATCCAAAACAAAAACAAAAATACCTGGAAAAACTCAGCAGGTCTGCCAGCATCTGCGGAGAGGAACACAGTTAACGTTTCGAGTCCGTATGACTCTTCAACAGAACAGCTCTGATGAAGAGTCATACGGACTCAAACCGTTAACTGTGTTCCTCTCCGCAGATGATGCCAGACCTGCTGAGTTTTTCCAGGTATTTTTGTTTTTGTTTTACTAGATTGATACCTGGAATGAGTGGGTTGTCTTATGAGGAAAGGTTGGACAGACTGGGCTTGTTTCCACTGGAGTTTAGAAGAGTGAGGGGTGATTTGATTGAAGTTTACAAGATCCTGAACGGCCTTCACAAGGTGGACATGGAAAGGATGTTTCCTCTTGTGGGTGAGTCCAGAACTAGGGGACACTGTTTTAAAATTAGGGGTCGCCCTTTTAGGGCAGAGATGAGGAGAATTTTTTCTCCCAGAGGGTTGTGCAACTTTGGAATTCTCTGCCTCAGAAGGTGGTGGAGGTGGGGTCATTGAATATTTTTAAGGTCGATATAGATAGATTCTTATTTGGCAAGGGGATCAAAGGTTATCGGGGTTAGATGGGAATGTGGAAATCGAAACACAAGAAGATCAGCCATGATCTGATTGAATGGCGGAACAGGCTCGAGGGGCCGAATGGCCTACTCCCATTCATATTTCTTATGTTCTTATGCAGGTCCCTCTCCCACTGCCTCTCTCCCCAGTCTGTGCTCCCCTCCAGATCCTTCTCTCTCCGTCTCTCTTCATGGTGTGTGCACTCCCTGCAGTTCCCTCTCTCTGTCTCTCTCCCCGGTTTATGTTCATCCTGACGATCCATCTCTCTATCCCTCCATCCCCGGTCTGTCTTCCTCCTGCAGGTCCACTCCTCTTCACCTGTTCCCCTGCAGGTAAATGGTGAAGGTAAGGAGGTGGGTTTTGTAACAAGTTGAAGTTCCCAGTGTTGTAGATTCTATTTTGTTTATGTTGTAATGCAGGCACCAGAGATCAAAAGTAACAATCAGACATCATGGTTCTTTATGAGGCATCATTCAGAAATTATTTTCTGTTGCAATTGGGTGGAGAGGTTATATGCAGGGCCCCTATTGGGAACTGAAATTCTGTGATGCCAATCAAGCGGCTGCTTTGTCCTGGATGGTGTCCAGCTTCTTGAGTGTTGTGGGACCTGCACTCATCCAGGCAAGTGGGGAGTATTCCATCACACTCCTGACTTGTGCATGTAGATGGTGGACAGGCTCTGGGGAGTCAGGAGGTGAGTTACTCATCACACGATTCTTGCTCTTGTAGCCACAGTATTTATATGGCTAGTCCAGTTCAGTTTCTGGTCAATGATAACCCCCAGGATGTTGATAGTGGGGGATTCAGTGATGGTAATGCCATTGAATGTTAAGGGGAGATGGTTAGATTCTCTCTTGTCGGGGATGGTCATTTCCTGACACTTGTGTGGCATGAATGTTACTTGCCACTTGTCAGACCAAGCCTGGATATTATCCAGATCTTGCTGTATTTGGACATGGACTGCTTCAGTATCTAAGGAGTTGCGAATGGTGCAGAACATTGTGCAATCATCAGCGATCATCCCCACTTCTGACCTTATGATGGAAAGGATGAAAAGATTTGAACATAATAATTAGAAAATTAAATGCAAGACATTGCTAGACTGGGAGCCAAGATATGTTAATGAACACAATGGTGATGGGAACTTTTATCGATGACTCAATCCTGGAAATTGAACTCATATTTGAATGTTAATCCCGCTACATTTGGTTCATTGATTACTTGCTGCTCATTCTCCTTTTCCTGACTCTGCTGATAGAGATGGAGCTGCTCCACATACCTCCAATGGTTTAACTGAACAGCAGTCAGTACATACCTCAACTGATATGATTGCCACTTTACAGCAGAGTGCTAGGATATGTGTGCTCATAGCCCAGTGATGGCCCTCCCCCTGCTTGCCCAATCCCACAGTAGTATAGCTGAGATCAATAGCCAAGTGGAATAGCCGGACGGAACCCTAGCTCCTTCACTACATGGTGGCTTCCATTGTTTCCATGCCAACATTATTTATTTATTAAAGAAGACTTTTGTAGTTACCCTGGATTTTACTTAATGTCCCATTCTAAACCTGATCAACATGATGTATCCACTGCAATCTCTAATTATTTAATTCAGCATCAATTTTGTTTTATAATGGTTGTTTCATTTTATGTTTCAAAGGTTAATTACTGGCTGCATATCAACAGCACGATTCATTATACAAAATAGTTCACCCGTGCATAATGAGGTCTGACCATCATTTGTTTATTAATGACAGGAACATACAGATAAGCCCAGTTTATCCACTCTAGAGTCACCAACTCAAACCATTTTAAATGGACAATATAATGGAGATAAATCTGAAAGTGAATCTCAAATGAATAATCTTTCAGTTGGGGTTAAGTTTAGAGAGAAATACGATAATCTTATTTTTAGAGGCATTTTTAAATGAATCAATTAAGACTAAATATCTTTGCTTAACTGGGAGACAGTGGTGAAGTAGTAATGTTGCAGGGTTAGTAATCCCAAGACCCAGGCTAATGCCCTGTGGGCAGGTTCAAATTCTGCTGTGCCAACTGGTGGAATTTAAGTTCAATTAATGAATAAATTCAATTAATCAATAAAAAATCTGGAATAGAAAATTAGTTTCAGTAATCGTGTCAAGAAACTATCATTGATTGATGTAAATTTCTGTCTGGTTCACTAATGTCTTTTAGAGTGAGGAATGCTCACCTGATCTGGCCTACATCTGACTCCAAATCCACAGCAATGTGGATGACTCCTAGCTGCCCTCTGCAATGGTGAGCAAGCCACTCAGTTCAAGGGCAATCAGGAATGGGCAACAAATGCTGGCCTTGCCAGTGACACCCACATCCATGAAAGAATAAAAAAAAATCCAAGTTGTGATCGAATTTCTATTTGATATTGCAGTAACTATCTTATTTGATTAATTAGTTCTGATGGCAAAATCTTGAGAAATGCAGCAAGCTAACTTTGGATCATAGCTCACTGGAGTTTAGTTTTGTGAATTTGTAAAAATTAGCTTCACATTTTTCGGTTCCCATCATGACCTCAGAATCTTCAAGAAAGTCCCAAGTTATGTAATTATTGAACAATAATGATAATGGAAGGCATTAATAATAGTTACACCTTGTACATGCTTCACACTCTCCAGTTTCCAGAATACCAATTTTCTATAATAGTTATAAAACTGGAAGAGATTTGTCCAGCGTCTTTCAGAAGTATGCTTCAATGAGTATGGGCACAATTCTCTTTATTAAAAGCTCCAACATAACCTTGGTACCATCATTAGATTAGTCCTCATCTTTAATCTTAGAAACCTGCTCTGCAAGTTTCTAAACTGCCAGTGTTTCTTGTTCCAGATGAGAATTAACTGCAAGGATGTTTCAGCTGCGACCCTGTACGATGTTCTCCATGACACACACTACAGAAAAAAATGGGACACCAACATGATTGAGACCTACGATATTGGTCGACTGACAGTGAATGCAGATGTGGGCTATTATTCCTGTAAGTAACCCCCAACAGCAGATGTTTTACTGTGATGTAGGCTATTATTCCACTACATATCCCCCAGGATCAGATTGTTTCACTATGAAACATAATTCTTATGAAATTGTGCAAAGGCAAATTATTGAACTGAAACAGCTGAGATGCTGACTCTGATCTAGTCATCTAGAGACTAAGACATTGTGTGTACGCGTGTGAACATAGAAGATAGATTGTTAGGAGAGGCACAAAGAGAGAGAGCATCATCCATGGTGGTGGAGAAGGGCTTTAGGGAGCAGTTGGTAGCCAGTAATAATTTCCCCTAAATAAAGGGTTGGTTCAGCTGATAACTTCTTCACATCAAATAATTAAAGGAATAGGAGGTTAGACCCAGAGGTAATATGAGTGAGAAATCAGAATGATCTTCAGCCAACCAAGTTCTTGGATTACGTTGAACGGGCATTGTGTGACACAGATTTCAAGTTCCACAAGAAACTTGAAATAGTTTCACAAGAAATAGGAGCAGGAGTAGACGACACAGCCCATTGAGCCTGCTCCGCCATTCATTCAACCATGGCTGATCTTGGGCTCCAACTCCATTCTCCTACCTGCTCCCCATATCCCTTAATCCTCTGAGAGAGGAAAAACCTGTCTATCCCAGCCGTAAATGTTTTCAACAATGGAACATCCTCAACCCTCTGGGGTAGAGAGTTCCAAAGATTCACAACATTTGAGTGAAGTATTTTCGCTTCATCTCAGTCCTAAATGATCGGCCCCTTATCCTGAGACTCTGCCTCTGTATCTTAGATTCCCCAACCAATAGAAACGATCCAGTGTCCTGTTAACTGGGCACGGGATTTACAAATGGTAAAATTATTTCCTACCCTGTCAAATTTTGTGGGATAAGAAATGTCCAAAACAGATTTGGCCCCAAGCCTTGACAATTGAGTCTGAAAATTGAAATTTTGGCAGTTCCGTCACCCTAGGATTTGGATAGCTCTCTCACCTCTGAGTCAGAAGGCTGTAGGCTCAAGTCCAATTCCAGGAATTGAGAACAAAAATATTTGAGGGTGTGCAGCATTGTCAGAGGTGCTGTATTTTTAAATGAGATGCTCTGTGCCTGCTCTCCCAAGTGGAAGTAAACTGTACTGTGGTATTATTCAGAAGAACACCTAGGCAGTTGTACCCAGTGTCCTGGCCAATATTTTTCACTTAATCAGAATCACCAAGATGGATTACTTTAGTATTATCACTGCTGTTTGTGGGAGCTTCCTGTGTACATTTTGGCTGCAGCATTTCCTACATGACTGGAGTGATATCCTAGAGCTATCTACATGTAACACAAATTAAGTAGGTGCATTTTGTTTGCTTGAGGATCTCTGGTGGGTTTATTTACAAGCAGTGGAGCAATCTGTAGATGATCCTTTTGTCTAGGTTACTACAGTGAACAGAGAGACCGTGGCCCCTGGTTACATGATGACATCCAGCTATGTGGCTCATGTGCATGTTGAGCTTCTTAAAGGGGCATCATTCTTAAAACAATATTACAACAATTACAACAGTAACTAAACTTCAGAAAGAAAGTAACTGGTTTCTAAATTCTTTGGGGCGTTCAGGGGTCATGTCAGCTGTTACATCTATGCAAGTTTTTTTTTCTTAATTTATAGGTCTGTCCCCTTCATATCCTGTAGACCTGGGATTTCTAAAGTGATATTCTTCATATTGTTGGTCAACGTCACAGCAAATGAATCCAGTCCGATAAAACTCAGCTCCCTTTCACTTCAGCATCTCCAGATCAACAAAGATGGAAATGAAAGATAGAGAAGTAAAAAGCAAAAGTGGAAGGCAGAGGAAACAGGGGCTGGCGGCAACTAAGAGCATAGTCCAAAAATATGAGTAAAAATGTTAAAAAGATGAGCCTAAAGAAAATGTATCTGAATGCACAGGGCATTCAGAATAAGCTAGATGCATTAACAACACAAATAGATGTAAACGGGTCCAATATGATTGCAATTACCAAGAAACGGCTGCAGGGTGACCAAAACTGGGGACTGAATGTCCAAGAGTACTCAATATACAGGAAGGACAGGCAAAAAGGAAAAGGAGATGGCATGTCAGATTTAGTTAAGGAGGAAATCAGTGCAATAATGAGAGAAGATATTGGCTCAGAAAATCTAGCTGTAGAATCAGTCTGGGTGGAGCTAAGATGCAACAGGGGCAGAAAAAATTAGTGGGAGTTGTCTATAGGCCTCCAAACAGTAGGGATAAAGTAGGGGACAGCATTAAACAGGAAATTAAAGGTGCATGTAACAAGGGTGCTACAGTAATCAAGGATGACTTTAATCTACATAAAGACTGGACAAACCAATTTAGCAATAATACTGTGGTGGATGAATTCATGGAGTGGGTACGAGATTTTTTTTAGACCAGTATGTCAAAGAACCGACTAGGGAATAGGCTATCCTAGATTTGGTATTGGACAATGAGAAGAGGTTAATTAATAATCTTGTGCGGGGCCATTTAGGAAAGAGTGACCATAACATGATGGAAATCTTCATTAGGATGGAAAGTGAAATAGGTTAATCCAAAACTGGAGTACTAAATCTAAACAAAAGAAACTATGAAGGTACGAGACGTGAGTTGGCTAAAGGTCGATTGGGAAACTTCATTAAAAGGCATGACAAGACAATAGTTAATATTTAAGAAACAAATGTATGCATTGCAAAATTTATACATTCCTTTCTGGCACAAAAAACACAACAGGAAAAGTGGCTCAACCATGGCTAATAAAAAAAAATTAAGGATAGTATTGGATCCAAAGAGGAATCATATAAAGTTGCTAGAAAAAGTAACAAGTCTGAGGATTGGGAGCAGTTTAGAATTAAGCAAGGAAAACTAAGAGATTGATGAAGAGGGGAAAAATAGAGTACGAGAGTAAACTTGCAAGGATAAAAGCAGACTGTAAAACCTTCTATAAATATCCATTTTGGTAGCAAAAACAGAAAGGCAGATTATTATCTGAATGGCTATCAATTGAGAGAGGGGACTGTGCAACGAGACCTGGGTGTCCTTGTACACCAGTCACTGAAGGTAAGCATGCAGGTGCAGCAGGCGGTAAAGAAAGCAAGTGGAATGTTGGCCTTCATAGCGAGAGGATTCGAGTACAGGAACAGGGATGTTTTGCTGCAATTGTACAGGGTCTTGGTGAGACCACACCTGTAATAATGTGTGCAGTTTTGGTCTCCTTATCTGAGGAAGGATGTTCTTGCTATAGAGGGAATGCAGCAAAGATTTACCCGACTGATTCCTGGGATGGCGGGACTGACATATGAGGAGAGATTGGGTCGATTAGGATTATATTCGCTGGAGTTCAGAAAAATGAGGGGGGATCTCATAGAAACCTATAAAATTCTAAGAGAACTAAACAGGGTAGATGCAGGAAGGATGTTCCCGATGGTGGGGGAGTCCAGAACCAGGGGTCACAGTCTGAGAGTACCGGGTAGACCATTTAGGACTGAGATGACCCAGAAAGTGGTGAGTCTGTGGAATTCGTTACCACAGAAAGTAGTTGAGACCAAAACATTGTATGTTTTCAAGAAGGAGTTAGATATAGCTCTTGGGGTGAAAGGGATCAAAGGGTATGGGGAGAAAGCGGGTGCAGGCTATTGAGTTGGATGATCAGCCATGATCACAATGAATGGCGGAGCAGGCTCAAAGGGCTGAATGGCCTACTCCTGCTCCTAGTTTCTATGTTTGTAAGTATGTAAAAAGAAAAAGATTAGTGAAGACAAATGTAGGTCCCTTTCAGTCCAAAACGGGAGAATCTATAATGGAGAACAAGGAAATGGCAGAGCAATTAAACAGCTACTTTAGTTCTGCCTTCACAGAGGAAGACACAAGTAACTTCCCAAAAATACTAGGGAACCAAGGGTCTAGTGAGAAGGAGGAATTAAAGGAAATTAGTATTACTAAAAAAATAGTGCTGCAGAAATTAATGGGACTGAAAGCCAATAAACCCCCAGGGCCTGATAATCTACATGCAGGGTACTAAAGGAGGTGGTCATGGAAATAGTGGATGTATTGGTTGTCATCTTCCAAAATTCTGTAGATCCTGGAACAGTCCCAGCAGATTGGAGGGTGGAAAATGTAACCCTACTATTTAGAAAAGGAGGGAGGGAGAAAACAGGGAATTACAGACTGGTTAACCTAACATCAGTAGAAGGGAAAATGCTAGAATCTATTATAAAGGATGTGATAACAAGACACTTAGAAAACATCAACAGGATTAGGTAAAGTCAGCATGGATTTATGAAAGGGAAAACAAACCTACCGGAGTTTTTTGAGGATGTAACTAACAGAATAGATAAGGGAGAACCAGTGGATGTGGTGAAATTGGATTTTCAGAAAGATTTTGATAAAGTCCCACATAAGAGTTTAGTGTGTAAAATTAAAGCACACAAAATTGGGGGTAATATATCAGCATGGAATGAGAATTGGTTAGCAGACAGGAAACAGAGAGTAGGAATAAATTGATCTTTTTCAGAATGGCAGATGGTGACTAGTGGGTACCGCAAGGATCTGTACTTGGGCCCCAGCTATTTACAAAATATATCAATGATTTGGATGAGGAAACCAAATGTAATATTTCCAAGTTTGCTGATGACACAAAATTAGGTGGGAATGTGAGTGGTGAGGAGGGTGTTAAGAGGCTTCAAGCCGATTTAGACAGGTTGAGTGAGTGGGCAAGTACAGGACAGATGCAGTATAACGTGGATAAGTGTGAAGGTGTGAAGTTATCCACTTTGATAGAAAAAACAGAATGGCAGAGTAATATTTAAATGGTGATAGATTGGGAAATGTTGATGTACAAAGGAACCTGGGTGTCCTTGTACACCAATCACTGAAAGCAAGAATTCAGGTGCAGCAAACAGTTAAGAAGGCAAATGGTATGTTGGCCTTCATTGCGAGAGGACTTGAGTACAGGAGCAAGGATGTCTTACTGCAGCTGTACAGAGCCTTAGTGAGACCACACCTGGAGTAGTGTGTGCAGTTTTGGTCTCCTTACCTAAGAAAGGATATACTTGCCATAGAAGAAGTGCAGCAAAGGTTCACCAGTCTGATTCCTGAGATGGCAGGATTGTCACATGAGGAGAGATTGGGCTGACCAGGCCTGTATTCACTGGAGTTTAAAAAAATGAGAGGTAATCTAATTGAAACATGTACAAATCTGACAGGCTGGATGCATGGATGATATTTCCTCTGGTTGGGGGGTCTAGAACAATGGGTCACAATCTCAGAATACGGGATAGACTATTTAGGTCTGAGATGAGGAGAAACCTCTTCACTCAGAGGGTGGTGAACCTGTGGGATTCTCTACCACAGAGGCTGTGAAGACCAAGTCACTGAATATATTTAAGAAGGAAATAGATAGATTTCTGGACTGTAAAGGCATCAAGGGATATGGGGAGAGAGCAGGAATACTGCGCTGAGATAGAGGATCAGCCATGATCATAATGAATGGCGGAGCAGGCTCGGAGAGCCGAATGGCCTACTCCTGCTCCTAGTTTCTATGTTTCTTTTGCACTGAGAGCCATGTTATCATGTCACAACCAATTTGATCAGATCATCACATTCTACTGTACAATTCCAAAGCTCGGCACTCGGCTGTTTGGGTTTGCAAAGAACAGAATGACACCGGTGTGGTTTTAATTTGATCATTTGTCAAGTTTGGAAAGGTTCTTCATCAGATTACTCCGTCTTTTTCAACCCTGCTTCAGTAACATCCAGTTGGAACCTCAATGGTTCATCTTGCTAATTTGCCCTGATCTGCAGCAGCCAGAAAGACTAAACTTACCACTGGGATCAGGTTCCAATGATACTGTCCAGCAGAGTGAGTCCTCCCTCTGGAACCCGAAGCAGTGTTGAAGGAGGAATCTGATGAAGAAATTATTCAAATTTGCCAAATGGTCAGATACAAACGGTGTCAGTGTCATTCTCTCCTTCGCAGATTCAAAACATTAAAACATTCAAGTGAGGAGCTTTTGAATTATACTTGTGATGTTTTACTGTGGGGTCACTTTGTTCACAAACCAGCTGCACACTTATCTGTCGGCAGATGAGTTGATTACAATATACTGCAGACGCTGAGACCAATATGAAATGAAGCACATGCTATTTATCTTCACAGACAACAGAGCACTAACATGGCGTGTGCTTCTCCAACCAGACCCTACTCATGACTAACATTAACATGGTAGCCCGCGCTACACAGCTATTGGGTCATACAGTCACATGGTTAATCTGCTCACATTCTCTTAAAGTTGTATTACACCTCAGATTACCATATCCCTCACCCTTTACTTGAAAGTACGTTTTACAATATATTGACAAAAATAAACTATTTACAAATTCAGTCTCTATGGAGGCTTTTCAAATGTGTCAACTGTTGTAGTTTTACAACTTCGGCTGGTTTATCCCTCTCCCTCTCAGGAGTTATCTGTCTATTAGGTTCCCCAGTAGGAACCTGTAAGTTTGCCTCCTCAACTCTCTAAGGTTCAAAGGGTCCTACAGGTACTTCCAAAGCAAGGGGAGTTCCTTCAATATGTGACGTAGACTCCAACAGGAATGTTTTCACCCTCTTTCAGGCCCAATTGCCAGCACTCCTGCTGCCCCTCCCCTCCAAGTTTAACAATGTGAGGGACAACTGTCAGGCAGGTTCTCAAAATCAGGATGTTGGGCAAAACTGAATTCAACATAAAATGATCAGCTTCCTGTTGTTTAAAAAAAAAATTCGGGGCCTTGTTAGTAATTTTGCTTTCTTTTCCTACATGTCTCCTTTTGATGGGTTTTCTTCTTGGCAGTGCTGACTTTAATCTCAGCTTCCTCTTCAATTTCCCTATTGGTCAGACCAAGCTTAGGTATGAGCTCAACTTGAATGAACTTGGTGGTTGAATCTTCCAGCATTTCCTCATCTCTCAGCTCCTTTGAAATCTCAGGGGTCTCTAGTTTTAAAGATTCTTGGCTTTCACGTAGCTGATTCTTCAGCTCTTCCATTTCTTTTTTATATTTGTTGTTGTTTCCTGGAGAATTAAGTATTGTTTTGCTTTCTTGGCTAATTGATTCTTCATCTCGGCTAGAGATATGCTGAGTTCCTTCTGTCCTTCTTCATACGTTTTTAGAGATGCAAACTGGGATCTGCGGGAATCTTGTAATTTTGGAAAGTCCTTCAGCAGGTTTTCTTTTTTTTTGTAGGTTACTGACTTCAACTCAAGCTCTGTCCTGAAGCATCGGCTCTTCGAGTCCCTTTACACGCTCTTTTTTCCAAACTGCAACATTTCCTGCTTCTGATTAAGATCTCAGTAATCTCTCAAGATTGATCTCAATTAACCTGCTTCTTCCGAGGAGACTTGATCCTCTGCCTGCTATCACCATGAGGGGTAGATTAGCAGACTGGCTTCTACATGGAGTAGTTGGGCTGGTAAGATGGGCAGAGCAGTGGCAAAGGGAATTTAATCTTGAGAAGTGTGAGCTGATGCATTTAGGGAGGACTAACATGGCAAGGGAATACACAATGAATGGTAGGACCCTAGGAAGTACAAAGGATCAGAGGGACCTTGGTGTACATGTCCATAGATCCCTGAAGCCAACAGCACGGGTAGATAAGGTGGTTAAGAAGGCATATGGGATACTTACCTTTGTTAGCTGAGATATAGAATATAAGAGCAGGGAGGTTATGTTGGAACTGTTTAAAACGCTAGTTAGGCCACATCTGGAGTACTGTGTGCAGTTCTGGTCGCCACATTATAAGAAGGATGTGATTGCACTGGAGAGGGTGCAGAGGAGATTCACCAGGATGTTGCCTGGGCTGGAGCATTTCAGCTATGAAGAGAGATTGGATAGGCTAGGGTTGTTTTCCTCAGAGCAGAGAAGGTTGAGGTGGGGGGGACCTGATAGAGGTATACAAAATTATGAAGGGCATAGATAGGGTAGATAGGAAGAAACTTTTCCCCTTAGCGCAGGTATCAGTAACCAGGGCAGGAGGTTTAGAGGGGATTTGAGGAAAAGGTTTTTCACCCAGAGCGTGGTTGGAACCTGGAACTCACTGCCTGAGGGGGTGGTAGAGGCAGGAACCCTCACAACATTTAAGTAGTATTTAGATGAGCACTTGAAACACCTCAGCACACAGGGCTACAGGCCAAGTGCTGGAAAATGGGATTAGAATAGATAGATGCTTGATGGCTGGCATGGACACGATGGGCCGAAGAGCCTGTTTCTGTGCTGTATAACTCTATGGCTCTATAGTGTACTAGAACTTTGCATATCGTAGGTCTCCACCAGCACTCTTTCACTCGTAGGTCTCCACCAGCATATGTCTTTAGTCTGGCATCCGAGTTTTCGAGCTTTAGTGTGTGGTCTCCTCCATTCAGATACTTAAACGTCTGTTCCCCTATGATTGTTGTCACCTCCTGTATCCACCTCCATTCGAATGGGTTTTCTGTTCATTTCTACTGTCACGTAGATTGGCTCTGTTTTACCCATTTTTAAGTTGTGTAGTGAGTAAATATCTGACTCTGTTTCTTCTGGTTCCTCCATTTTATAAATGTCACAACTTCTGCCTTTTTGTTTGAAATTTTGCCTCAATCTGTCTTACTGCATAACGTGCCCATTGCAATGGCAGTAGGAACACTCGATTGTTTTATATTGTTGTTCGTTTGTAGGCTGTCTGGTTCTAAACCTGCTATTATTAACGTTGTTGTTATCTGTTAAACCATTGCTTTTTGCTGGTCTGTTAATGGTGGCTGTTTCCTGCCTTTCCCTGGAGCCCTGTGCTTCTGCACCAATTCTAACCGGTGCTTCCCTCCCAGCGTGAAGGATGGCGCCATTTTGTGCTCCCTTGATAGCTTCTGAATCCCTGACTCAAAATTTCTCAGATTGCTCTCAGTAGCCACCAGGAGATCAATGCCAATTCCAGGGAATTCCCAGCCATTCTGGGACAGTTGGTGAGCCTATCCCAGCGGAGCTGGTGTTGAGTGATGTGCTAATGTTGGACCACCTTTTTTACCATTGGATTTACATATCAAACTCCTTCTTCAATGTATCTGTTATTAATCTCAGCCACTCCCAGTAGCAGCAAGTTCCACATTCTCATCACCCCTGAGTAAAGAAATCTCTCCTAAATTTCTTTTGGATTTATTGGTGACTATTTTGTATTTATGACCTGGAGTTATGGACTGAAAGTGAAAGGTTCACCAGACTGGTTCCTGGGATGGCAGGATTGTCGTATGAGGAAAGATTGGGCTGACAAGGCCTGTATTCACTGGAGTTTAGAAGAATGAGAGGAGATTGAAACATATAAAGTTCTGACAGGGATGGACAGACTGGATGCAGGGATGATGTTTCCTCTGGTGGGGGGCGGGGGGGGTGGGGTGTGGTGGGGAGTCTAGGAAAAGGGGTCACAGTTTCAGGATACGGGGTAGACCATTTAGGACTGAGATGAGGAGAAACTTCTTCACTCAGAGGGTGATGAACCTGTGGAATTCTCAACCACAGAGGCTGTGGAGGCCAAGTCACTGAATATATTTAAGAAAGAAACAGATAGATTTCTGGACACTAAAAGCATCACGGGGTATTGGGAGAGTGCAGGAGTATGGTGTTGAAATAGAGGATCAGCCATGACCTGAAAAGGGAGAATTTGCAAAGTTACAGGGATAAGGCAGGGGAGTGAGACAAGGTGGAATGCTCTTTCAGAGAGCCAGTGTAGACTCAATGGGCTGAATGGCCTCCTTCTGCACTGTAAAGATACTGTGATGATCATATTGAATGATGGACTAGGCTCAAATGACCTCCTCCCATGCAAACATCTATGTCCACTCAAACTCTTTCATAATTTTGGAAACCTTGATTAGCTCCCCTCTTCCAACTTCTTTTTTTATTCATTCATGGGATGTAGGTATCAATGGCTAGGCCAGCATTTATTACCCATCCCTAATTGCCCTTAAACTGTCTTGCTTGGCCATTTATATTAATTATTCTAATCAAATTCTACCATCCACCTTGGTAGGATTTGAACCCAGGTTCCCAGAGCATTACCCTGGGTCTGTGGAAGACAAATGCAGCAGCACTACTACTACACCATCACCTCTGTTATCTAATAAAGATACTTTCTAAATACTAAACCACCTAGCTTGAGTGTCAATTATTCACCAAGCTACAGGATCAATCTACAAGCTATGTTTAATGTTGATAAATGTGAAGTGATAATTATGGTGGGAATAACGAGGAGAGGCAATAACTCATGGGTACAATTCTAAAGGGGGTGCAGGAGCAGAGGGAGTTGGCTGAGGCTGGTGGGTGGAGGGTATATATCTACATAAGTTACTGAAGGTGGCAGGGCAGATTGAGAGAATGATGAATAAAACATATGACATTCTGGGCTTTAGAGGCAGAGACTTGAGTCACAGAATCACAGAATTGTTACAGTGTAGAAGGAGACCATTCAGCCCATCGTTTCTGCACAGGCTCTCTGAACATTTTAACTTGGTGCCAATCTCTTGCCTTTTCCCTGTAACCCTACACATTGTTTCTATTTAAATAATAATCCAATCCCCTCTTAAATGCCTCAATTGAACCTGCCCCCACCACTTCCAGTCAGTGCATTCCAAACCCTAATTACTTGCTGTGTGAAAATGTTTTTACTCATCTCACATTTGCTTCCTTTGGAAAACACTTTAAAACTGTGCCCTCTGGTTCTCGATCCATTTACGAGAGGCAACATTTTCTCCCTATTTACTCTGTCCAGACCCCTCATGATTTTGAAAACTTCTATCAAGTCTCCTTTCAGCCTTCTTCTCTCCAAGGAAAACAGTCCCAACTTCTCCAATCTTTTCTCATAACTGAAGTGTCTTGTCCCTGGAACCATTCTTGTAAACCTCTTCTGCACTCTCCCCAATGCATTCACATCCTTCCTATAGTGTGGTGCCCAGAACTGTACACAACACTCCAGCTGAGGTCTAACCAGTGTCTTATGTAAGTTCATCATAACGTCCCTGCTCTTGTACTCTATGACCCTATTAATGAAGCCGAAAATACTGTATGCTTTAGAAACAGCTCTCTCTACCTGTCCTGCCACCTTTAATGATTTATGTATGTATGCACCCAGGCCTCTTTGCTCTTCACAAGGGCAAGGAAGTTATAGTGAACTGGTTCAGTCTCAACTGAAGCATTATGTCCAGTTCTGGGCATGACATTTTAGGAAGGATGTGAAGGCAGTAGAGTGTTGGTTCCAGGTATGAGAGACTTCAGTTATGTAGATAGATTGGAGGTGCTGAGACTGTTTTCTTTGGAGAAGAGAATACGACAACAACAAGGGCAATTGCAGCCCTGTTGACCCTGCAAAGCCCTCCTTATTGAAATGTGGGGGCTGGCGCCAAAATTGGGAGAGCTATCTCACAGACTAGTCAAGCAACAGACTGACATAGTCATTCTCACAGAATCATACCTTACAGATAATGTCCCAGACTCCACCTTCACCATCCCTGGGTATGTCCTGTCCTACCGGCAGGATAGACCCAGCAGAGGGGGAGGCACAGTGGTATACAGTCAGGAGGAAGTTTCCCTGGGAGTCCTCAACATCAACTCTGGACCCCGTGAAGTCTCATGGCATCAGGTCAAACATGGGCCAGGAAACCTCCTGCTGATTAACACAAACCGCCCTCCATCAGCTGATGAATCAGTGCTCCTCCATGTTGAGCACCACTTGGAGGAAGCACTGAGGGTGGCAAGGGTGCAGAATGTGCTCTGGGTGGGGGACTTCAATGTCCATCACCAAGAGTGGCTCGGTAGCACCACTACTGACCGAGCTGGCTGAGTCCTAAAGGACATAGCTGCTAGGCTGGGTCTGCGGCAGGTGGTGAGGGAACTAACAAGAGGGAAAAACACACTTGACCTCATCCTCACCAACCTGTCTGCCGCAGTTGCATCTGTCCATGACAGTATTCAGGATACCCTCCATCGTGTTGTGTGGCACTGCCACTATGCTAAATGAGATAGATTTCAAAAGATCTAGAAACTCAAGGCTGGGCATCCATGAGGCGCTGTGGGCCATCAGCAGCAGCAGAATTGTACTCGAACACAATCTGTAACCTCATGGCCCGGCATATCCCCCCACTCTACCATTACCAACAAGCCTGGGGATGGACCCTGGTTCAATGAAGAGAGCAGGAGGGCATGCCAAGAGCAGCACCAGGCATACTTAAAAATGAGGTGTCAACCCGGTGAAGCTATAACACAGGACTACTTGTGTGCCAAACAGCATAAGCAGCAAGTGAACGACAGAGCTAAGCGATCCTACAACCAACAGATCAGATCTAAGCTGTACAGTCCTGCCACATCCAGTCATGAATGGTGATGAACAATTAAACAACTCACTCAAGGAGGAGGCTCCACAAATAACCTCATCCCCAAAGAAGGAGGAGCCCAGCACATCAGTGCAAAAGATAAGGCTGAAGCATTCGCAACAATCTTCAGCCAGAAGTGCCAAATGGATGCAGGTCTTGCTGCATTTGGACATGGACTGCTTCAGTATCTGAGGAGTCGCGAATGGTGCTGAACATTGTGCAATCAACAGCGAACATTCCCACTTCTGACCTTATGATGGAAGGAAGGTCATTGATGAAGCAGCTGAAGATGGTTGGGCCGAGGACACTACCCTGAGGAATTCCTACAGTGACGTCTTGGAGCTGAGATTACTGACCTCCAACAACCACAACCATCTTCCTTTGTGCTAGGTATGACTCCAACCAGCGGAGAGCTTTCCCCCTGATTCCCATTGACTCCAGTTTTGCTAGGGCTCCTTGATGCCACACTTGGTCAAATGTGGCCTTGATGTCAAGGGCAGTCACTCTCACCTCACCTTGGGAGTTCAGCTCTTTTGACCATGTTTGAACCAAGGCTGTAATGAGGTCAGGAGCTGAGTGGCCCTAGTGGAACGCAAACTGGGCATGAGTGAGCAGGTTATTGCTAAGCAAGTGCTGCTTGATAGCACTGTTGATGACCCCTTCCATTACTTTACTGATGATGGAGAATTGAGTGATGGGGCAGTAATTGGCTGGGTTGGATTTGTCCTGCTGTGTACCAGACATAGCTGGGCAATTTTCCACATACCTGGGTAGATGTCAGCTTTGAAACTGAAACTGTACTGGAACAGCTTGGCTAGGAGCGTGGCAAGTTCTGGAGCACAAATCTTCAACACTATTGCTGGAATGTTGTCAGGGCCCATAGCCTTTGCAATATCCAGTGTCTTCAGCCGTTTCTTGATATTAAGTGGAGTGAATTGAATTGGCTGAAGACTGGCAATTGTGATGCTGGGGACCTCTGGAGGAGGTCGAGATGGATCATCCACTTGGCACTTCTGGCTGAAGATTGTTGCGAATGCTTCAGCCTTATCTTTTGCACTGATGTGCTGGGCTCCTCCTTCTTTGGGGATGAGGTTATTTGTGGAGCCTCTTCCTCTAGTGAGTTGTTTAATTGTTCATCACCATTCATGACTGGATGTGGCAGGACTGTAGAGCTAGATCTGATCTGTTGGTTGTAGGATCGCTTAGCTCTGTCGATCACTTGCTGCTTATGCTGTTTGGCACACAATTTAAGGCGATTGGCAAAAGAAGCAACAAAGACTTGAGGAAAAACTTATTTATGTAGCAAGCGGTTCAGATTATGGAAAGCACCACTTGAGAGGGTGCTGGAGACAGATTCAATTGTGGATTTCAAAAGGGAATTGGATTATCACCTGAAAAGAGAAAAATGGAGAGCTATGGGGAAAAGGCAGGGGAGGGACACTAGGTGAGTAGCTATGACAGAGAGCTAGCAGAGCCATTGTGGGCCGAATGGACTTCTCTGTGCTATAACCATTCTGTGATTCAAAATACAGCACATTTTATGGCAACATTCCTGTGTAACTAATACTAAAGTACTCTTTGTTTTCTCTGTCTGTCAGGGAAATGTCCAAGTCCATTGAAGAACAGAGACTTTGTTACCCTGCGATCTTGGCTTCCTCTAGGCAGTGACTACATGATCATTAACTATTCAGTGAAGCACCCAGTGAGTATCATTACATGAAAGAGGTTCTCCTGTCCATGGTGAAGCACTGTGTGTTCATTGCTTTTGAAAAGAACTGACGTATGACATTAGAAAATTCATCATGTCTAGCAGCATCTGTGGAGAGAGACAGAGCTCTTCCAAAGAAGAGTCATACGGACTCGAAATGTTAACTCTGATTCTCTCTCCACAGATGCTGCCAGACCTGCTGAGGTTTTCCAGCATTTTCTGTTTTTGTTTCAAATTTTCTGCAGCATTGTTGTCATATATAACGTCAATAAATATAAAATCCAGGGTACAAGTGGAGGTCTTTCAGGTGGAGAAGCTTCTATAGCAGCTGATTAAACATTACTCACTGTAAGTCCAATGGATTGGAAATGGTGAAACCGTACAATGTCTATTCTTTATATTGACAGAATGCTTACAGACCGAGTCCCAGACATTAGCTAAATTTGAAATGATTGCATTTACTGCCCCTCTGAGGATCGTTACCTTGTCGTGGTGGTTGGGGGGGATTCTGTGACCCTGTGAAACTTGGAGCTATGTCTTCTGGAGGCGAGAACTCCTGGTAGGGTCTCCCTTGGCAACGAGGTCCAAGGTGAGGTTCCAGGCAAAGAGTGATCTACCAAAGACCCCCCATGATGGTTCCAAAAATAACACAGGGAATCTCGCCCGGAACAGGGATACCAGGCCCACGCCTGCAGTCAGGCCGCGGGGTGGAGAGTACTTGTGAACACCTGATGGCGGGGCCACCCACCTAACCCAGACAGGCTAAGCCAAAATGGCTTTGTGGGGCCAACATGTGGACACACCACCAACAAAGAAAAGGGTGGAGGCCGGGCACAATGTTAGTGTGGCAGTGAGTGAGAGTGGGACTGATCAATTCTAGTTTGGTAGTGAGTGAGAGTGGGACTGATCAATGCTAGTATGGTAGTGAGTGAGAATGGGACTGATCAATGATAGTGTGGCAATGAGTGGGAGTGGGACTTTTCAATTCTAGTGTGGTAGTGAGTGAGAATTGGACCGATCAATGCTAGTATGGTAGTGAGTGAGAGTGGGACTGATCAATTCTAGTGTGGCAGTGAGTGAGAGTGGGACTGATTAATGCTAGTGTGGTAGTGAGTGAGAGTGGGAATGATCAATGCTAGTATGTTAGTGAGTGAGAGTGGGACTGATCAATGCTAGTGTGGTAGTGAGTGAGAGTGGGACGGATCAATGCTAGTGTGGTAGTGAGTGAGAGTGGGAATGATCAATGCTAGTATGTTAGTGAGTGAGAGTGGGACTGATCAATGCTAGTGTAGTAGTGAGTGAGAGTGGAACTGATCAATGCTAGTGTGGTAGTGAGCGAGAGGGGAATTAATCAATGCTAGTGTGGTAGTGAGTGAGAGTGGGACTGATCAATACTAGTGTGGTAGTGAGTAAGAGTGGGACTGATCAATGCTAGTATGGTAGTGAGTGAGAGTGGGACTGATCAATGCTAATATAGTAGTGAGTGAGAGTGGGACTGATCAATTCTAGTGTGGTAGTGAGTGAGAATGGGACTGATCAATGATAGTGTGGCAATGAGTGAGAGTGGGACTTTTCAATGCTAGTGTGGCAGTGACTGAGAGTGGGACTGATCAATGCTAGTATGGTAGTGAGTGAGAGTGGGTCTGATCAATGATAGTGTGGTAGTGAGTGAGAGTGGGACTGATCAATGCTAATATAGTAGTGAGTGAGAGTGGGACTGATCAATTCTAGTGTGGTAGTGAGTGAGAGCGGGACTGATCAATGCTAGTGTGGTAGTGAGTGAGAGTGGGACTGATCAATGCTAATATAGTAGTGAGTGAGAGTGGGACTGATCAATTCTAGTGTGGTACTGAGATGAGAGTGGGACTGATCAATTCTAGTGTGGTAGTAAGTGAGAGTGGGACTGATCAATTCTAGTGTGGTAGTGAGTGAGAGTGGGACTGATCAATGCTAATATAGTAGTGAGTGAGAGTGGGACTGATCAATCATAGTGTGGTAGTGAGTGAGAGTGGGACTGATCAATGCTAGTGTGGTAGTGAGTGAGAGTGGGACTGATCAATGCTAGTGTGGTAGTGAGTGAGATGGGGACTGATCAATGCTAATATAGTAGTGAGTGAGAGTGGGACTGATCAATTCTAGTGTGGCAGTGAGTGAGAGTGGGACTGATCAATGCAAATAAGGTAGTGAGTGAGAGTGGGAATGATCAATAATAGTATGGTAGTGAGTGAGAGTGGGTCTGATCAATGCTAGTGTCGTAGTGAGTGAGAGTGGGACTGATCAATTCAAGTGTGGCAGTGATTGAGAGTGGGACTGATCAATTCAAGTGTGGTAGTGAGTGAGAGTGGGTCTGATCAATTCTAGTATGGTAGTGAGTGAGAGTGGGTCTGATCAATGCTAGTGTGGTAGTGAGTGAGAGTGGGACTGATCAATGCTAATATAGTAGTGAGTGAAAGTGGGACTGATCAATTCTAGTGTGGTAGTGAGTGAGAATGGGACTGATCAATGATAGTGTGGCAATGAGTGAGAGTGGGACTTTTCAATGCTAGTATGGTAGTGAGTGAGAGTGGGACTGATCAATTCTAGTGTGGCAGTGAGTGAGAGTGGGATTGATTAATGCTATTGTGGTAGTGAGTGAGAGTGGGAATGATCAATGCTAGTATGTTAGTGAGTGAGAGTGGGACTGATCAATGCTAGTGTGGCAGTGAGTGAGAGTGGGATTGATTAATGCTAGTGTGGTAGAGAGTGAGAGTGGGACTGATCAATTCTAGTGTGGTAGTGAGTGAGAGTGGGAATGATCAATGCTAGTATGTTAGTGAGTGGGAGTGGGACTGATCAATGCTAGTGTAGTAGTGAGTGAGAGTGGAACTGATCAATGCTAGTGTGGTAGTGAGCGAGAGGGGGATTGATCAATGCTAGTGTGGTAGTGAGTGAGAGTGGGACAGATCAATGCTAGTGTGGTAGTGAGTAAGAGTGGGACTGATCAATGCTAGTATGGTAGTGAGTGAGAGTGGGACTGATCAATGCTAATATAGTAGTGAGTGAGAGTGGGACTGATCAATTCTAGTGTGGTAGTGAGTGAGAATGGGACTGATCAATGATAGTGTGGCAATGAGTGAGACTGGGACTTTTCAATGCTAGTATGGTAGTGAGTGAGAGAGGGACTGATCAATTCTAGTGTGGCAGTGAGTGAGAGTGGGATTGATTAATGCTAGTGTGGTAGTGAGTGAGAGTGGGATGGATCAATGCTAGTATGTTAGTGAGTGAGAGTGGGACTGATCAATGCTAGTGTGGTAGTGAGTGAGAGTGGGACTGATCAATGCCAGTGTGGGAGAGAGTGAGAGTGGGAATGATCAATGCTAGTATGTTAGTGAGTGAGAGTGGCACTGATCAATTCTAGTGTGGTAGTGAGTGAGAGTGGGAATGATCAATGCTAGTATGTTAGTGAGTGAGAGTGGGACTGATCAATGCTAGTGTAGTAGTGAGTGAGAGTGGGACAGATCAATGCTAGTGTGGTAGTGAGCGAGAGGGGGATTGATCAATGCTAGTGTGGTAGTGAGTGAGAGTGGGAAAGATCAATGCTAGTGTGGCAGTGACTGAGAGTGGGACTGATCAATGCTAGTGTGGTAGTGAGTGAGAGTGGGTCTGATCAATGATAGTGTCGTAGTGAGTGAGAGTGGGACTGATCAATGCTAATATAGTAGTGAGTGAGAGTGGGACTGATCAATTCTAGTGTGGTAGTGAGTGAGAGCGGGACTGATCAATGCTAGTGTGGTAGTGAGTGAGAGTGGGACTGATCAATGCTAATATAGTAGTGAGTGAGAGTGGGACTGATCAATTCTAGTGTGGTACTGAGATGAGAGTGGGACTGATCAATTCTAGTGTGGTAGTAAGTGAGAGTGGGACTGATCAATTCTAGTGTGGTAGTGAGTGAGAGTGGGACTGATCAAAGCTAATATAGTAGTGAGTGAGAGTGGGACTGATCAATTCTAGTGTGGTAGTGAGTGAGAGTGGGACTGATCAATGCTAGTGTGGTAGTGAGTGAGAGTGGGACTGATCAATGCTAGTGTGGTAGTGAGTGAGATGGGGACTGATCAATGCTAATATAGTAGTGAGTGAGAGTGGGACTGATCAATTCTAGTGTGGCAGTGAGTGAGAGTGGGACTGATCAATGCAAATAAGGTAGTGAGTGAGAGTGGGAATGATCAATAATAGTATGGTAGTGAGTGAGAGTGGGTCTGATCAATGCTAGTGTCGTAGTGAGTTAGAGTGGGACTGATCAATTCAAGTGTGGCAGTGATTGAGAGTGGGACTGATCAATTCAAGTGTGGTAGTGAGTGAGAGTGGGTCTGATCAATTCTAGTATGGTAGTGAGTGAGAGTGGGTCTGATCAATGATAGTGTGGTAGTGAGTGAGAGTGGGACTGATCAATGCTAATATAGTAGTGAGTGAGAGTGGGACTGATCAATTCTAGTGTGGTAGTGAGTGAGAGCGGGACTGATCAATGCTAGTGTGGTAGTGAGTGAGAGTGGGACTGATCAATGCTAATATAGTAGTGAGTGAGAGTGGGACTGATCAATTCTAGTGTGGTACTGAGATGAGAGTGGGACTGATCAATTCTAGTGTGGTAGTAAGTGAGAGTGGGACTGATCAATTCTAGTGTGGTAGTGAGTGAGAGTGGGACTGATCAATGCTAATATAGTAGTGAGTGAGAGTGGGACTGATCAATCCTGATGTGGTAGTGAGTGAGAGTGGGACTGATCAATGCTAGTGTGGTAGTGAGTGAGAGTGGGACTGATCAATGCTAGTGTGGTAGTGAGTGAGATGGGGACTGATCAATGCTAATATAGTAGTGAGTGAGAGTGGGACTGATCAATTCTAGTGTGGCAGTGAGTGAGAGTGGGACTGATCAATGCAAATAAGGTAGTGAGTGAGAGTGGGAATGATCAATAATAGTATGGTAGTGAGTGAGAGTGGGTCTGATCAATGCTAGTGTCGTAGTGAGTGAGAGTGGGACTGATCAATTCAAGTGTGGCAGTGATTGAGAGTGGGACTGATCAATTCAAGTGTGGTAGTGAGTGAGAGTGGGTCTGATCAATTCTAGTATGGTAGTGAGTGAGAGTGGGTCTGATCAATGCTAGTGTGGTAGTGAGTGAGAGTGGGACTGATCAATGCTAATATAGTAGTGAGTGAAAGTGGGACTGATCAATTCTAGTGTGGTAGTGAGTGAGAATGGGACTGATCAATGATAGTGTGGCAATGAGTGAGAGTGGGACTTTTCAATGCTAGTATGGTAGTGAGTGAGAGTGGGACTGATCAATTCTAGTGTGGCCGTGAGTGAGAGTGGGATTGATTAATGCTATTGTGGTAGTGAGTGAGAGTGGGAATGATCAATGCTAGTATGTTAGTGAGTGAGAGTGGGACTGATCAATGCTAGTGTGGCAGTGAGTGAGAGTGGGATTGATTAATGCTAGTGTGGTAGAGAGTGAGAGTGGGACTGATCAATTCTAGTGTGGTAGTGAGTGAGAGTGGGAATGATCAATGCTAGTATGTTAGTGAGTGGGAGTGGGACTGATCAATGCTAGTGTAGTAGTGAGTGAGAGTGGAACTGATCAATGCTAGTGTGGTAGTGAGCGAGAGGGGGATTGATCAATGCTAGTGTGGTAGTGAGTGAGAGTGGGACAGATCAATGCTAGTGTGGTAGTGAGTAAGAGTGGGACTGATCAATGCTAGTATGGTAGTGAGTGAGAGTGGGACTGATCAATGCTAATATAGTAGTGAGTGAGAGTGGGACTGATCAATTCTAGTGTGGTAGTGAGTGAGAATGGGACTGATCAATGATAGTGTGGCAATGAGTGAGACTGGGACTTTTCAATGCTAGTATGGTAGTGAGTGAGAGAGGGACTGATCAATTCTAGTGTGGCAGTGAGTGAGAGTGGGATTGATTAATGCTAGTGTGGTAGTGAGTGAGAGTGGGATGGATCAATGCTAGTATGTTAGTGAGTGAGAGTGGGACTGATCAATGCTAGTGTGGTAGTGAGTGAGAGTGGGACTGATCAATGCCAGTGTGGGAGAGAGTGAGAGTGGGAATGATAAATGCTAGTATGTTAGTGAGTGAGAGTGGCACTGATCAATTCTAGTGTGGTAGTGAGTGAGAGTGGGAATGATCAATGCTAGTATGTTAGTGAGTGAGAGTGGGACTGATCAATGCTAGTGTAGTAGTGAGTGAGAGTGGGACAGAACAATGCTAGTGTGGTAGTGAGCGAGAGGGGGATTGATCAATGCTAGTGTGGTAGTGAGTGAGAGTGGGACTGATCAATGCTAGTGTGGCAGTGACTGAGAGTGGGACTGATCAATGCTAGTATGGTAGTGAGTGAGAGTGGGACTGATCAATGCTAATATAGTAGTGAGTGAGAGTGGGACTGATCAATTCTAGTGTGGTAGTGAGTGAGAGCGGGACTGATCAATGCTAGTGTGGTAGTGAGTGAGAGTGGGACTGATCAATGCTAATATAGTAGTGAGTGAGAGTGGGACTGATCAATTCTAGTGTGGTACTGAGATGAGAGTGGGACTGATCAATTCTAGTGTGGTAGTAAGTGAGAGTGGGACTGATCAATTCTAGTGTGGTAGTGAGTGAGAGTGGGACTGATCAATGCTAGTGTGGTAGTGAGTGAGAGTGGGACTGATCAATGCTAGTGTGGTAGTGAGTGAGATGGGGACTGATCAATGCTAATATAGTAGTGAGTGAGAGTGGGACTGATCAATTCTAGTGTGGCAGTGAGTGAGAGTGGGACTGATCAATGCAAATAAGGTAGTGAGTGAGAGTGGGAATGATCAATAATAGTATGGTAGTGAGTGAGAGTGGGTCTGATCAATGCTAGTGTCGTAGTGAGTGAGAGTGGGACTGATCAATTCAAGTGTGGCAGTGATTGAGAGTGGGACTGATCAATTCAAGTGTGGTAGTGAGTGAGAGTGGGTCTGATCAATTCTAGTATGGTAGTGAGTGAGAGTGGGACTGATCAATGCTAGTGTGGCAGTGAGTGAGAGTGGGATTGATTAATGCTAGTGTGGTAGAGAGTGAGAGTGGGACTGATCAATTCTAGTGTGGTAGTGAGTGAGAGTGGGAATGATCAATGCTAGTATGTTAGTGAGTGGGAGTGGGACTGATCAATGCTAGTGTAGTAGTGAGTGAGAGTGGAACTGATCAATGCTAGTGTGGTAGTGAGCGAGAGGGGGATTGATCAATGCTAGTGTGGTAGTGAGTGAGAGTGGGACAGATCAATGCTAGTGTGGTAGTGAGTAAGAGTGGGACTGATCAATGCTAGTATGGTAGTGAGTGAGAGTGGGACTGATCAATGCTAATATAGTAGTGAGTGAGAGTGGGACTGATCAATTCTAGTGTGGTAGTGAGTGAGAATGGGACTGATCAATGATAGTGTGGCAATGAGTGAGACTGGGACTTTTCAATGCTAGTATGGTAGTGAGTGAGAGAGGGACTGATCAATGCTAGTGTGGTAGTGAGTGAGAGTGGGACTGATCAATGCCAGTGTGGGAGAGAGTGAGAGTGGGAATGATCAATGCTAGTATGTTAGTGAGTGAGAGTGGCACTGATCAATTCTAGTGTGGTAGTGAGTGAGAGTGGGAATGATCAATGCTAGTATGTTAGTGAGTGAGAGTGGGACTGATCAATGCTAGTGTAGTAGTGAGTGAGAGTGGGACAGATCAATGCTAGTGTGGTAGTGAGCGAGAGGGGGATTGATCAATGCTAGTGTGGTAGTGAGTGAGAGTGGGACTGATCAATGCTAGTGTGGCAGTGACTGAGAGTGGGACTGATCAATGCTAGTATGGTAGTGAGTGAGAGTGGGTCTGATCAATGATAGTGTGATAGTGAGTGAGAGTGGGACTGATCAATGCTAATATAGTAGTGAGTGAGAGTGGGACTGATCAATTCTAGTGTGGTACTGAGATGAGAGTGGGACTGATCAATTCTAGTGTGGTAGTAAGTGAGAGTGGGACTGATCAATTCTAGTGTGGTAGTGAGTGAGAGTGGGACTGATCAATGCTAGTGTGGTAGTGAGTGAGAGTGGGACTGATCAATGCTAGTGTGGTAGTGAGTGAGATGGGGACTGATCAATGCTAATATAGTAGTGAGTGAGAGTGGGACTGATCAATTCTAGTGTGGCAGTGAGTGAGAGTGGGACTGATCAATGCAAATAAGGTAGTGAGTGAGAGTGGGAATGATCAATAATAGTATGGTAGTGAGTGAGAGTGGGTCTGATCAATGCTAGTGTCGTAGTGAGTGAGAGTGGGACTGATCAATTCAAGTGTGGCAGTGATTGAGAGTGGGACTGATCAATTCAAGTGTGGTAGTGAGTGAGAGTGGGTCTGATCAATTCTAGTATGGTAGTGAGTGAGAGTGGGTCTGATCAATGCTAGTGTGGTAGTGAGTGAGAGTGGGACTGATCAATGCTAATATAGTAGTGAGTGAAAGTGGGACTGATCAATTCTAGTGTGGTAGTGAGTGAGAATGGGACTGATCAATGATAGTGTGGCAATGTGTGAGAGTGGGACTTTTCAATGCTAGTATGGTAGTGAGTGAGAGTGGGACTGATCAATTCTAGTGTGGCAGTGAGTGAGAGTGGGATTGATTAATGCTATTGTGGTAGTGAGTGAGAGTGGGAATGATCAATGCTAGTATGTTAGTGAGTGAGAGTGGGACTGATCAATGCTAGTGTGGCAGTGAGTGAGAGTGGGATTGATTAATGCTAGTGTGGTAGTGAGTGAGAGTGGGACTGATCAATTCTAGTGTGGTAGTGAGTGAGAGTGGGAATGATCAATGCTAGTATGTTAGTGAGTGGGAGTGGGACTGATCAATGCTAGTGTAGTAGTGAGTGAGAGTGGAACTGATCAATGCTAGTGTGGTAGTGAGCGAGAGGGGGATTGATCAATGCTAGTGTGGTAGTGAGTGAGAGTGGGACAGATCAATGCTAGTGTGGTAGTGAGTAAGAGTGGGACTGATCAATGCTAGTATGGTAGTGAGTGAGAGTGGGACTGATCAATGCTAATATAGTAGTGAGTGAGAGTGGGACTGATCAATTCTAGTGTGGTAGTGAGTGAGAATGGGACTGATCAATGATAGTGTGGCAATGAGTGAGACTGGGACTTTTCAATGCTAGTATGGTAGTGAGTGAGAGAGGAACTGATCAATTCTAGTGTGGCAGTGAGTGAGAGTGGGATTGATTAATGCTAGTGTGGTAGTGAGTGAGAGTGGGATGGATCAATGCTAGTATGTTAGTGAGTGAGAGTGGGACTGATCAATGCTAGTGTGGTAGTGAGTGAGAGTGGGACTGATCAATGCCAGTGTGGGAGAGAGTGAGAGTGGGAATGATCAATGCTAGTATGTTAGTGAGTGAGAGTGGCACTGATCAATTCTAGTGTGGTAGTGAGTGAGAGTGGGAATGATCAATGCTAGTATGTTAGTGAGTGAGAGTGGGACTGATCAATGCTAGTGTAGTAGTGAGTGAGAGTGGGACAGATCAATGCTAGTGTGGTAGTGAGCGAGAGGGGGATTGATCAATGCTAGTGTGGTAGTGAGTGAGAGTGGGACTGATCAATGCTAGTGTGGCAGTGAGTGAGAGTGGGACTGATCAATGCTAGTATGGTAGTGAGTGAGAGTGGGACTGATCAATGCTAGTGTGGTAGTGAGTGAGAGTGGGACTGATCAATGCTAATATAGTAGTGAGTGAGAGTGGGACTGATCAATTCTAGTGTGGTAGTGAGTGAGAGTGGGACTGATCAATGCTAGTGTGGTAGTGAGTGAGAGTGGGACTGATCAATGCTAATATAGTAGTGAGTGAGAGTGGGACTGATCAATTCTAGTGTGGTACTGAGATGAGAGTGGGACTGATCAATTCTAGTGTGGTAGTGAGTGAGAGTGGGACTGATCAATTCTAGTGTGGTAGTGAGTGAGAGTGGGACTGATCAATGCTAATATGTAGTGAGTGAGAGTGGGACTGATCAATGCTAGTGTGGTAGTGAGTGAGAGTGGGACTGATCAATGCTAGTGTGGTAGTGAGTGAGAGTGGGACTGATCAATGCTAGTGTGGTAGTGAGTGAGATGGGGACTGATCAATGCTAATATAGTAGTGAGTGAGAGTGGGACTGATCAATTCTAGTGTGGCAGTGAGTGAGAGTGGGACTGATCAATGCAAATAAGGTAGTGAGTGAGAGTGGGAATGATCAATAATAGTATGGTAGTGAGTGAGAGTGGGTCTGATCAATGCTAGTGTCGTAGTGAGTGAGAGTGGGACTGATCAATTCAAGTGTGGCAGTGATTGAGAGTGGGACTGATCAATTCAAGTGTGGTAGTGAGTGAGAGTGGGTCTGATCAATTCTAGTATGGTAGTGAGTGAGAGTGGGTCTGATCAATGCTAGTGTGGTAGTGAGTGAGAGTGGGACTGATCAATGCTAATATAGTAGTGAGTGAGAGTGGGACTGATCAATTCTAGTGTGGTAGTGAGTGAGAGTGGGACTGATCAATGATAGTGTGGCAATGAGTGAGAGTGGGACTTTTCAATGCTAGTATGGTAGTGAGTGAGAGTGGGACTGATCAATTCTAGTGTGGCAGTGAGTGAGAGTGGGATTGATTAATGCTATTGTGGTAGTGAGTGAGAGTGGGAATGATCAATGCTAGTATGTTAGTGAGTGAGAGTGGGACTGATCAATGCTAGTGTGGCAGTGAGTGAGAGTGGGATTGATTAATGCTAGTGTGGTAGAGAGTGAGAGTGGGACTGATCAATTCAAGTGTGGTAGTGAGTGAGAGTGGGAATGATCAATGCTAGTATGTTAGTGAGAGGGAGTGGGACTGATCAATGCTAGTGTAGTAGTGAGTGAGAGTGGAACTGATCAATGCTAGTGTGGTAGTGAGCGAGAGGGGGATTGATCAATGCTAGTGTGGTAGTGAGTGAGAGTGGGACAGATCAATGCTAGTGTGGTAGTGAGTAAGAGTGGGACTGATCAATGCTAGTATGGTAGTGAGTGAGAGTGGGACTGATCAATGCTAATATAGTAGTGAGTGAGAGTGGGACTGATCAATTCTAGTGTGGTAGTGAGTGAGAATGGGACTGATCAATGATAGTGTGGCAATGAGTGAGAGTGGGACTTTTCAATGCTAGTATGGTAGTGAGTGAGAGAGGGACTGATCAATTCTAGTGTGGCAGTGAGTGAGAGTGGGATTGATTTATGCTAGTGTGGTAGTGAGTGAGAGTGGGATGGATCAATGCTAGTATGTTAGTGAGTGAGAGTGGGACTGATCAATGCTAGTGTGGTAGTGAGTGAGAGTGGGACTGATCAATGCCAGTGTGGGAGAGAGTGAGAGTGGGAATGATCAATGCTAGTATGTTAGTGAGTGAGAGTGGCACTGATCAATTCTAGTGTGGTAGTGAGTCAGAGTGGGAATGATCAATGCTAGTATGTTAGTGAGTGAGAGTGGGACTGATCAATACTAGTGTAGTAGTGAGTGAGAGTGGGACTGATCAATGCTAGTGTGGTAGTGAGCGAGAGGGGGATTGATCAATGCTAGTGTGGTAGTGAGTGAGAGTGGGACTGATCAATGCTAGTGTGGCAGTGAGTGAGAGTGGGACTGATCAATGCTAGTATGGTAGTGAGTGAGAGTGGGACTGATCAATGCTAGTGTGGTAGTGAGTGAGAGTGGGACTGATCAATGCTAGTGTGGTAGTGAGTGAGAGTGGGACTGATCAATGCTAATATGGTAGTGAGTGAGAGTGGGACTGATCAATTCTAGTGTGGCAGTGAGTGAGAGTGGGACTGATCAATTCTAGTGTGGTAGTGAGTGAGAGTGGGACTGATCAATGCTAATATGGTAGTGAGTGAGAGTGGGACTGATCAATTCTAGTGTGGTAGTGAGTGAGAGTGGGACTGATCAATGCTAGTGTGGTAGTGAGTGAGAGTGGGAGTGATCAATGCTAGTGTGGTAGTGAGTGAGAGTGGGACTGATCAATGCTAGTGTGGTAGTGAGTGAGAGTGGGACTGATCAATGCTAGTGTGGTAGTGAGTGAGAGTGGGACTGATCAATGCTAGTGTGGTAGTGAGTGAGAGTGGGACTGATCAATGCTAGTGTGGTAGTGAGTGAGAGTGGGACTGATCAATGCTAGTGTGGTAGTGAGTGAGAGTGGGACTGATCAATGCTAGTGTGGTAGTGAGTGAGAGTGGGACTGATCAATGCTAGTGTGGCAGTGAGTGAGAGTGGGACTGATCAATGCTAGTATGGTAGTGAGTGAGAGTGGGACTGATCAATGCTAGTGTGGTAGTGAGTGAGAGTGGGACTGATCAATGCTAATATAGTAGTGAGTGAGAGTGGGACTGATCAATTCTAGTGTGGTAGTGAGTGAGAGTGGGACTGATCAATGCTAGTGTGGTAGTGAGTGAGAGTGGGACTGATCAATGCTAATATAGTAGTGAGTGAGAGTGGGACTGATCAATTCTAGTGTGGTAGTGAGTGAGAGTGGGACTGATCAATTCTAGTGTGGTAGTGAGTGAGAGTGGGACTGATCAATGCTAATATAGTAGTGAGTGAGAGTGGGACTGATCAATTCTAGTGTGGTAGTGAGTGAGAGTGGGACTGATCAATGCTAGTGTGGTAGTGAGTGAGAGTGGGACTGATCAATGCTAGTGTGGTAGTGAGTGAGAGTGGGACTGATCAATGCTAGTGTGGTAGTGAGTGAGAGTGGGACTGATCAATTCTAGTGTGGTAGTGAGTGAGAGTGGGACTGATCAATGCTAGTATGGTAGTGAGTGAGAGTGGGACTGATCAATGCTAGTATGGTAGTGAGTGAGAGTGGGACTGATCAATGCTAGTGTGGTAGTGAGTGAGAGTGGGACTGATCAATGCTAGTGTGGTAGTGAGTGAGAGTGGGACTGATCAATTCTAGTGTGGTAGTGAGTGAGAGTGGGACTGATCAATGCTAGTGTGGTAGTGAGTGAGAGTGGGACTGATCAATGCTAGTATGGTAGTGAGTGAGAGTGGGACTGATCAATTCTAGTGTGGCAGTGAGTGAGAGTGGGACTGATCAATGCTAGTGTGGTAGTGAGTGAGAGTGGGACTGATCAATGCTAGTGTGGTAGTGAGTGAGAGTGGGACTGATCAATGCTAGTGTGGTAGTGAGTGAGAGTGGGACTGATCAATGCTAGTGTGGTAGTGAGTGAGAGTGGGACTGATCAATGCTAGTATGGTAGTGAGTGAGAGTGGGACTGATCAATTCTAGTGTGGTAGTGAGTGAGAGTGGGACTGATCAATGCTAGTGTGGTAGTGAGTGAGAGTGGGACTGATCAATGCTAGTGTGGTAGTGAGTGAGAGTGGGACTGATCAATGCTAGTGTGGTAGTGAGTGAGAGTGGGACTGATCAATGCTAGTGTGGTAGTGAGTGAGAGTGGGACTGATCAATGCTAGTGTGGTAGTGAGTGAGAGTGGGACTGATCAATGCTAGTATGGTAGTGAGTGAGAGTGGGACTGATCAATGCTAGTATGGTAGTGAGTGAGAGTGGGACTGATCAATGCTAGTGTGGTAGTGAGTGAGAGTGGGACTGATCAATGCTAGTGTGGCAGTGAGTGAGAGTGGGAGTGATCAATTCTAGTGTGGTAGTGAGTCAGAGTGGGACTGATCAATTCTAGTATGGTAGTGAGTGAGAGTGGGACTGATCAATGCTAGTGTGGTAGTGAGTGAGAGTGGGTCTGATCAATGCTAGTGTGGTAGTGAGTGAGAGTGGGACTGATCAATTCTAGAGTGGTAGTGAGTGAGAGTGGGACTGATCAATACTAGTATGGCAGTGAGTGAGAGTGCGTCTGATCAATGCTAGTGTGGTAGTGAGTGAGAGTGGGACTGATCAATTCTAGTGTGGTAGTGAGTGAGAGTGGGACTGATCAATTCTAGTGTGGCAGTGATTGAGAGTGGGACTGATCAATTCTAGTGTGGTAGTGAGTGAGAGTGGGTCTGATCAATTCTAGTATGGTAGTGAGTGAGAGTGGGACTGATCAATTCTAGTGTGGTAGTGAGTGAGAGTGGGACTGATCAATGCTAGTGTGGTAGTGAGTGAGAGTGGGACTGATCAATGCTAGTGTGGTAGTGAGTGAGAGTGGGACTGATCAATGCTAGTGTGGTAGTGAGTGAGAGTGGGACTGATCAATGCTAGTATGGTAGTGAGTGAGAGTGGGACTGATCAATGCTAATATGGTAGTGAGTGAGAGTGGGACTGATCAATGCTAGTGTGGTAGTGAGTGAGAGTGGGACTGATCAATGCTAGTGTGGTAGTGAGTGAGAGTGGGACTGATCAATGCTAGTGTGGTAGTGAGTGAGAGTGGGACTGATCAATGCTAGTGTGGTAGTGAGTGAGAGTGGGACTGATCAATGCTAGTGTTGTAGTGAGTGAGAGTGGGACTGATCAATGCTAATATGGTAGTGAGTGAGAGTGGGACTGATCAATGCTAGTGTGGTAGTGAGTGAGAGTGGGACTGATCAATGCTAGTGTGGTAGTGAGTGAGAGTGGGACTGATCAATGCTAGTGTGGTAGTGAGTGAGAGTGGGACTGATCAATGCTATATGGTAGTGAGTGAGAGTGGGACTGATCAATGCTAGTGTGGTCGTGAGTGAGAGTGGGATGCCCAATGCTAATTTGGTTTTGAGTGAGAGTGGCGCTGATCAATGTTAGTGTGGCAGTGAGTGAGAGTGGGACTGATCAATTCTAGTGTGGCAGTGAGTGAGAGTGGGACTGATCAATGCTAGTGTGGTATTGATTGAGAGTGGGACTGCTCAATGCTAATATGGTAGTGAGTGAGAGTTGGACTGATCAATTCTAGTGTGGCAGTGAGTGAGAGTGGGACTGATCAATGCTATTGTGGCAGTGAGTGAGAGTGGGACTGATCAATGCTAGTATGGTAGTGAGGAGAGTGGGACTGATCAATGCTAATATGGTAGTGATTGAGAGTGGGACTGATCAATGGTAGTATGGTAGTGATTGAGAGTGGGACTGCTCAATGCTAACATGGTAGTGAGTGAGAGTGGGACTGATCAATGCTAGTGATGTAGTGATTGAGAGTGGGATTGCTCAATGCTAATATGGTAGTGAGTGAGAGAGGGACTGATCAATTCTAGTGTGGCAGTGAGTGAGAGTGGGATTGATTTATGCTAGTGTGGTAGTGAGTGAGAGTGGGATGGATCAATGCTAGTATGTTAGTGAGTGAGAGTGGGACTGATCAATGCTAGTGTGGTAGTGAGTGAGAGTGGGACTGATCAATGCCAGTGTGGGAGAGAGTGAGAGTGGGAATGATCAATGCTAGTATGTTAGTGAGTGAGAGTGGCACTGATCAATTCTAGTGTGGTAGTGAGTCAGAGTGGGAATGATCAATGCTAGTATGTTAGTGAGTGAGAGTGGGACTGATCAATACTAGTGTAGTAGTGAGTGAGAGTGGGACTGATCAATGCTAGTGTGGTAGTGAGCGAGAGGGGGATTGATCAATGCTAGTGTGGTAGTGAGTGAGAGTGGGACTGATCAATGCTAGTGTGGCAGTGATTGAGAGTGGGACTGATCAATGCTAGTATGGTAGTGAGTGCGAGTGGGACTGATCAATGCTAGTGTGGTAGTGAGTGAGAGTGGGACTGATCAATGCTAGTGTGGTAGTGAGTGAGAGTGGGACTGATCAATGCTAGTATGGTAGTGAGTGAGAGTGGGACTGATCAATTCTAGTGTGGCAGTGAGTGAGAGTGGGACTGATCAATGCTAGTGTGGTAGTGAGTGAGAGTGGGACTGATCAATGCTAGTATGGTAGTGAGTGAGAGTGGGACTGATCAATTCTAGTGTGGTAGTGAGTGAGAGTGGGACTGATCAATGCTAGTGTGGTAGTGAGTGAGAGTGGGACTGATCAATGCTAGTGTGGTAGTGAGTGAGAGTGGGACTGATCAATTCTAGTGTGGTAGTGAGTGAGAGTGGGACTGATCAATGCTAGTGTGGTAGTGAGTGAGAGTGGGACTGATCAATGCTAGTGTGGTAGTGAGTGAGAGTGGGACTGATCAATGCTAGTATGGTAGTGAGTGAGAGTGGGACTGATCAATGCTAGTGTGGTAGTGAGTGAGAGTGGGACTGATCAATGCTAGTGTGGTAGTGAGTGAGAGTGGGACTGATCAATGCTAGTGTGGCAGTGAGTGAGAGTGGGACTGATCAATGCTAGTGTGGTAGTGAGTGAGAGTGGGACTGATCAATGCTAGTGTGGTAGTGAGTGAGAGTGGGACTGATCAATGCTAGTATGGTAGTGAGTGAGAGTGGGACTGATCAATTCTAGTGTGGTAGTGAGTGAGAGTGGGACTGATCAATGCTAGTGTGGTAGTGAGTGAGAGTGGGACTGATCAATGCTAATATAGTAGTGAGTGAGAGTGGGACTGATCAATTCTAGTGTGGTAGTGAGTGAGAGTGGGACTGATCAATGCTAGTGTGGTAGTGAGTGAGAGTGGGACTGATCAATGCTAATATAGTAGTGAGTGAGAGTGGGACTGATCAATTCTAGTGTGGTAGTGAGTGAGAGTGGGACTGATCAATGCTAGTGTGGTAGTGAGTGAGAGTGGGACTGATCAATGCTAGTGTGGTAGTGAGTGAGAGTGGGACTGATCAATGCTAATATAGTAGTGAGTGAGAGTGGGACTGATCAATTCTAGTGTGGCAGTGAGTGAGAGTGGGACTGATCAATGCAAATATGGTAGTGAGTGAGAGTGGGACTGATCAATAATAGTATGGTAGTGAGTGAGAGTGGGTCTGATCAATGCTAGTGTCGTAGTGAGTGAGAGTGGGACTGATCAATTCAAGTGTGGCAGTGATTGAGAGTGGGACTGATCAATTCTAGTGTGGCAGTGAGTGAGAATGGGACTGATCAATGATATTGCGGCAATGAGTGAGAGTGGGACTTTTCAATGCTAGTATGGTAGTGAGTGAGAGTGGGACTGATCAATTCTAGCGTGGCAGTGAGTGAGAGTGGGATTGATTAATGCTATTGTGGTAGTGAGTGAGCGTGGGACTGATCAATATTAGTATGTTAGTGAGTGAGATTGGGACTGATCAATGCTAGTGTGGTAGTGAGTGAGATTGGGACTGATCAATGCTAGTGTGGTAGAGAGTGAGAGTGGGAATGATCAATGCTAGTATGTTAGTGAGTGAGAGTGGGACTGATCAATTCTAGTATGTTAGTGAGTGAGAGTGGGACTGATCAATGCTAGTGTAGTAGTGAGTGAGAGTTGGACTGATCAATGCTAGTGTGGTAGTGTGCGAGAGGGGGATTGATCAATGCTAGTGTGGTAGTGATTAAGAGTGGGACTGATCAATGCTAGTGTGGCAGTGAATGAGAGTGGGACTGATCAATTCTAGTGTGGCAGTGAGTGAGAGTGGGACTGATCAATGCAAATATGGTAGTGAGTGAGAGTGGGACTGATCAATAATAGTATGGTAGTGAGTGAGAGTGGGTCTGATCAATGCTAGTGTGGTAGTGAGTGAGAGTGGGACTGATCAATTCTAGTGTGGCAGTGATTGAGAGTTGGAGTGATCAATTCTAGTGTGGTAGTGAGTGAGAGTGTGTCTGATCAATTCTAGTATTGTAGTGAGTGAGAGTGGGTCTGATCAATTCTAGTATGGTAGTGAGTGAGAGTGGGTCTGATCAATGCTAGTGTGGTAGTGAGTGAGAGTGGGACTGACCAATTCTAATGTGGTAGTGAGTGAGAGTGGGACTGATCAATACTAGTATGGTAATGAGTGAGAGTGCGTCTGATCAATGCTAGTGTGGTAGTGAGTGAGAGTGGGACTGATCAATTCTAGTGTGGTAGTGAGTGAGAGTGGGACTGATCAATTCTAGTGTGGCAGTGATTGAGAGTGGGACTGATCAATTCTAGTGTGGTAGTGAGTGAGAGTGTGTCTGATCAATTCTAGTATGGTAGTGAGTGAGAGTTGGACTGATCAATTCTAGTGTGGTAGTGAGTGAGAGTGGGTCTGATCAATGCTAGTGTGGTAGTGAGTGAGACTGGGACTGATCAATGCAAGTGTGGCAGTGAGTGAGAGTGGGACTGATCAATGTTAGTGTGGCAGTGAGTGAGAGTGGGACTGATCAATGCTAATATGGTAGTGATTGAGAGTGGGAATGCTCAATGCTAATATGGTAGGAAGTGAGAGTGGGACTGATCAATGCTAGTGTGGTAGTGAGTGAGAGTGGGACTGATCAATGCTAGTGTGATAGTGAGTGAGAGTGGGACTGATCAATGCTTGTGTGGTAGTGAGTGAGAGTGGGACTGATCAATGCTTGTGTGGTAGTGAGTGAGAGTGGGACTGATCAATGCTAGTGTTGTCGTGAGTGAGATTGGGTCTGCTCAATGCTAATATGGTAGTGAACGAGAGTGGCGCTTATCAATGAAAGTGTGGCAGTGAGTGAGAGTGGGACTGATCAATGCTAGTATGGCAGTGAGTGAGAGTGGGACTGATCAATGCTAGTGTGGTAGTGAGTGAGAGTGGGACTGATCAATGCAATATGGTAGTGAGTGAGAGTGGGACCGATCAATGCTAGTGTGGTCGTGAGTGAGAGTGCGACTGCTCAATGCTAATAGGGTAGTGAATGAGAGTGGCGCTGATCAATTCTAGTGTGGCAGTGAGTGAGAGTGGGACTGATCAATGCTAGTGTGGCAGTGAATGAGAGTGGGACTGATCAATGCTAGTGTGGTAGTTATTGAGAGTGGGACTGCTCAATGCTAATATGGTAGTGAGTGAGTGTGGGACTGATCAATTCTAGTGTGGCAGTGAGTGAGAGTGGGACTGATCAATGCTATTGTGGCAGTGAGTGAGAGTGGGACTGATCAATGCTAGTATGGTAGTGAGGGAGAGTGGGACTGATCAATGCTAATATGGTAGTGATTGAGAGTGGGACTGATCAATGGTAGTATGGTAGTGATTGAGAGTGGGACTGCTCAATGCTAACATGGTAGTGAGTGAGAGTGGGACTGATCAATGCTAGTGATGTAGTGATTGAGAGTGGGATTGCTCAATGCTAATATGGTAGTGAGTGAGAGTGGGACTGATCAATGCTAGTGTGGTAGTGAGTGAGAGTGGGACTGATCAATGCTAGTGTGGTAGTGAGTGAGAGTGGGACTGATCAATGCTAATATGGTAGTGCGTCAGAGTGGGACTGATCAATGCTATTGTGGTATTGAGTGAGAGTGGGACTGATCAATGATAGTGTGGTAGTGAATGAGAGTGGGACTGCTCAATGCTACTGTGGCAGTGAGAGAGAGTGGGACTGATCAATGCAAATATGGTAGTGAGTGAGAGTGGGACTGATCAATAATAGTATGGTAGTGAGTGAGAGTTGGTCTGATCAATGCTAGTGTGGTAGTGAGTGAGAGTGGGACTGATCAATTCTAGTGTGGCAGTGATTGAGAGTGGGAGTGATCAATTCTAGTGTGGTAGTGAGTGAGAGTGTGTCTGATCAATTCTAGTATGGTAGTGAGTGAGAGTGGTTCTGATCAATTCTAGTATGGTAGTGAGTGAGAGTGGGTCTGATCAATGCTAGTGTGGTAGTGAGTGAGAGTGGGACTGATCAATTCTAATGTGGTAGTGAGTGAGAGCGGGACTGATCAATACTAGTATGGTAATGAGTGAGAGTGCGTCTGATCAATGCTCGTGTGGTAGTGAGTGAGAGTGGGACTGATCAAATCTAGTGTGGTAGTGAGTGAGAGTGGGACTGATCAATTCTAGTGTGGCAGTGATTGAGAGTGGGACTGATCAATTCTAGTGTGGTAGTGAGTGAGAGTGGGTCTGATCAATTCTAGTATGGTAGTGAGTGAGAGTGGGTCTGATCAATGCTAGTGTGGTAGTGATTGAGAGTGGGACTGATCAATTCTAGTGTGGTAGTGAGTGAGAGTGGGTCTGATCAATGCTAGTGTGGTAGTGAGTGAGACTGGGACTGATCAATGCAAGTGTGGCAGTGAGTGAGAGTGGGACTGATCAATTCTAGTGTGGTAGTGATTGAGAGTGGGTCTGATCAATGCTAGTGTGGTAGTGAGTGAGAGTGGGACTGATCAATTCTACTGTTGTAGTGAGTGAGAGTGGGTCCGATCAATTCTAGTGTGGCAGTGAGTGAGAGTGGGTTTGATCAATTCTAGTGTGGTAGTGAGTGAGAGTGGGACTGATCAATGCAAATATGGTAGTGAGTGAGAGTCGGACTGATCAATGCTAATATGGTAGTGAGAGAGAGTGGGGTTGATCAATTTTAGTGTGGTAGTGAGTGAGAGGGGGACTGATCAATGCTAGTGTGGTAGTGAGTGAGAGTGGGACTGATTAATGCTAATATGGTAGTGAGTGAGAGTGGGACTGATCAATGCTAGTGTGGCAGTGAGTGAGAGTGGGATTGATCACTGCTAGTGTGGTAGTGAGTGAGAGTGGGACTGATTAATGCTAGTGTGGTAGTGAGTGAGAGTGGGACTGATTAATGCTAATATGGTAGTGAGTGAGAGTGGGACTGATCAATGCTAGTGTGGCAGTGAGTGAGAGTGGGATTGATCACTGCTAGTGTGGTAGTGAGTGAGAGCGGGACTGATTAATGCTAGTGTGGTAGTGAGTGTGAGTGGGACTGATCAATGCTAAAATGGTAGAAAGTGAGAGTGGGATTGATCAATGATAATATGGTAGTGAGTGAGAGTGGGGCTGATCAATGCTAGTGTGGTAGTGATTGAGAGTGGGACTGCTCAATGCTAATATGGTAGTGAGTCAGAGTGGGACTGATCAATGTTAGTGTGGCAGTGATTGAGAGTGGGACTGATCAATGCTAATATGGTAGTGATTGAGAGTGGGAATGCTCAATGCTAATATGGTAGGAAGTGAGAGTGGGACTGATCAATGCTAGTGTGGTAGTGAGTGAGAGTGGGACTGATCAATGCTAGTGTGATAGTGAGTGAGAGTGGGACTGATCAATGCTTGTGTGGTAGTGAGTGAGAGTGGGACTGATCAATGCTAGTGTTGTCGTGAGTGAGATTGGGTCTGCTCAATGCTAATATGGTAGTGAACGAGAGTGGCGCTTATCAATGTTAGTGTGGCAGTGAGTGAGAGTGGGACTGATCAATGCTAGTATGGCAGTGAGTGAGAGTGGGACTGATCAATGCTAGTGTGGTAGTGAGTGAGAGTGGGACTGATCAATGCAATATGGTAGTGAGTGAGAGTGGGACCGATTAATGCTAGTGTGGTCGTGAGTGAGAGTGCGACTGCTCAATGCTAATAGGGTAGTGAATGAGAGTGGCGCTGATCAATTTTAGTGTGGCAGTGAGTGAGAGTGGGACTGATCAATGCTAGTGTGGCAGTGAATGAGAGTGGGACTGATCAATGCTAGTATGGTAGTGAGTGAGAGTGGGACTGATAAATTCTAGTGTGGCAGTGAGTGAGAGTGGGACTGATGAATGCTACTGTGGTAGTTATTGAGAGTGGGACTGCTCAATGCTAATATGGTAGTGAGTGAGTGTGGGACTGATCAATTCTAGTGTGGCAGTGAGTGAGAGTGGGACTGGTCAATGCTATTGTGGCAGTGAGTGAGAGTGGGACTGATCAATGCTAGTATGGTAGTGAGTGAGAGTGGGACTGATCAATGCTAATATGGTAGTGAGTGAGAGTGGGACTGATCAATGGTAGTATGGTAGTGATTGAGAGTGGGACTGCTCAATGCTAATATGGTAGTGAGTGAGAGTGGGACTGATCAATGCTAGTGATGTAGTGATTGAGAGTGGGATTGCTCAATGCTAATATGGTAGTGAGTGAGAGTGGGACTGATCAATGCTAGTGTGGTAGTGAGTGAGAGTGGGACTGATCAATGCTAGTGTGGTAGTGAGTGAGAGTGGGACTGATCAATGCTAATATGGTAGTGAGTGAGAGTGGGACTGATCAATGCTATTGTGGTAGGGAGTGAGAGTGGGACTGATCAATGATAGTGTGGTAGTGAATGAGAGTGGGACTGATCAATGCTACTGTGGCAGTGAGAGAGAGTGGGACTGATCAATGCAAGTCTGGTAGTGAGTGAGAGTGGGACTGATCAATGCTAATATGGTAGTGAGTGAGAATGGGACTGATCAATGCTAGTGTGGTAGTGAGTGAGAGTGGGACTGATCAATGCTAATATGGTAGTGATTGAGATTGGGACTGATCAATGTTAGTGTGGCATTGAGTGAGAGTGGGACTGATCAATGCTAATATGGCAGAGATTGAGAGTGGGACTGTTCAAAGCTAATATGGTAGTGAGTGAGAGTGGGACTGATCAATGCTAGTGTGGTAGTGAGTGAGAGTGGGACTGATCAATGCTAGTGTGGTCGTGAGTGAGAGTGGGTCTGCTCAATGCTAATATGGTAGTGAGTGAGAATGGCGCTGATCATTGTTAGTGTGGCAGTGAGTGAGAGTGGGACTGATCAATGCTAGTATGGTAGTGAGTGAGAGTGGGACTGATCAATTCTAGCATGGTAGTGAGTGAGAGTGGGACTGATCAATTCTAGTGCGGCAGTGAGTGAGAGTGGCACTTATCAATGCTAGTGTGGTAGTGATTGAGAGTGGGACTGCTCAATGCTAATATGGTAGTGAGTGAGAGTGGGACTGATCAATGCTAGTGTGGTAGTGAGTGAGAGTGGGACTGATCAATGCTAGTGTGGTAGTGAGTGAGAGTGGGACTGATCAATGCTAATATGGTAGTGAATGAGAGTGGGACTGATCAATGCTAGTGTGGTAGTGATTGAGAGTGGGACTCATCAATGCTAGTATGGTAGTGAGTGAGAGTGTGACTGATCAATGCTAATATGGTAGTGGGTGAGAGTGGGACTGATCAATGCTAATATGGTAGTGAGTGAGAGTTGGTATGATCAATGCTAGTATGGTAGTGGTTGAAAGTGGGACGGATCAATGCTAGTATGGTAGTGAGTGAGAGTGGGACTGATCAATGCTAGTGTGGTAGTGAGTGAGAGTGGGACTGATCAATGCTAATATGGTTATGAGTGAGAGTGGGACTGATCAATGTTAGTGTGGCAGTGATTGAGAGTGGGACTGATCAATGCTAATATGGTAGAGATTGAGAGTGGGACTGCTCAAAGCTAATATGGTAGTGAGTGAGATTGGGACAGATCAATGCTAGTGTGGTAGTGAGTGAGAGTGGGACTGATCAATGCTAGTGTGATAGTGAGTGATAGTGGGACTGATCAATGCTTGTGTGGTAGTGAGTGAGAGTGGGACTGATCAATGCTAGTGTTGTCGTGAGTGAGATTGGGTCTGCTCAATGCTAATATGGTAGTGAACGAGAGTGGCGCTTATCAATGTTAGTGTGGCAGTGAGTGAGAGTGGGACTGATCAATGCTAGTATGGCAGTGAGTGAGAGTGGGACTGATCAATGCTAGTGTGGTAGTGAGTGAGAGTGGGACTGATCAATGCAATATGGTAGTGAGTGAGAGTGGGACCGATTAATGCTAGTGTGGTCGTGAGTGAGAGTGCGACTGCTCAATGCTAATAGGGTAGTGAATGAGAGTGGCGCTGATCAATTTTAGTGTGGCAGTGAGTGAGAGTGGGACTGATCAATGCTAGTGTGGCAGTGAATGAGAGTGGGACTGATCAATGCTAGTATGGTAGTGAGTGAGAGTGGGACTGATAAATTCTAGTGTGGCAGTGAGTGAGAGTGGGACTGATCAATGCTACTGTGGTAGTTATTGAGAGTGGGACTGCTCAATGCTAATATGGTAGTGAGTGAGTGTGGGACTGATCAATTCTAGTGTGGCAGTGAGTGAGAGTGGGACTGGTCAATGCTATTGTGGTAGTGAGTGAGAGTGGGACTGATCAATGCTAGTATGGTAGTGAGTGAGAGTGGGACTGATCAATGCTAATATGGTAGTGAGTGAGAGTGGGACTGATCAATGGTAGTATGGTAGTGATTGAGAGTGGGACTGCTCAATGCTAATATGGTAGTGAGTGAGAGTGGGACTGATCAATGCTAGTGATGTAGTGATTGAGAGTGGGATTGCTCAATGCTAATATGGTAGTGAGTGAGAGTGGGACTGATCAATGCTAGTGTGGTAGTGAGTGAGAGTGGGACTGATCAATGCTAGTGTGGTAGTGAGTGAGAGTGGGACTGATCAATGCTAATATGGTAGTGAGTGAGAGTGGGACTGATCAATGCTCTTGTGGTAGGGATTGAGAGTGGGAGTGATCCATGCTAATATATTAGTGTTTGAGAGTGGGACTGATCAATTCTAGTGTGGCAGAGAGTGAGAGTGGGACTGATCAATGCAAGTCTGGTAGTGAGTGAGAGTGGGACTGATCAATGCTAATATGGTAGTGAGTGAGAATGGGACTGATCAATGCTAGTGTGGTAGTGAGTGAGAGTGGGACTGATCAATGCTAATATGGTAGTGATTGAGATTGGGACTGATCAATGTTAGTGTGGCATTGAGTGAGAGTGGGACTGATCAATGCTAATATGGCAGAGATTGAGAGTGGGACTGTTCAAAGCTAATATGGTAGTGAGTGAGAGTGGGACTGATCAATGCTAGTGTGGTAGTGAGTGAGAGTGGGACTGATCAATGCTAGTGTGGTCGTGAGTGAGAGTGGGTCTGCTCAATGCTAATATGGTAGTGAGTGAGAATGGCGCTGATCATTGTTAGTGTGGCAGTGAGTGAGAGTGGGACTGATCAATGCTAGTATGGTAGTGAGTGAGAGTGGGACTGATCAATTCTAGCATGGTAGTGAGTGAGAGTGGGACTGATCAATTCTAGTGCGGCAGTGAGTGAGAGTGGCACTTATCAATGCTAGTGTGGTAGTGATTGAGAGTGGGACTGCTCAATGCTAATATGGTAGTGAGCGAGAGTGGGACTGATCAATGCTAGTGTGGTTGTGAGTGAGAGTGGGACTGATCAATGCTAGTGTGGTAGTGAGTGAGAGTGGGACTGATCAATGCTAATATGGTAGTGAATGAGAGTGGGACTGATCAATGCTAGTGTGGTAGTGATTGAGAGTGGGACTGATCAATGCTAGTATGGTAGTGAGTGAGAGTGTGACTGATCAATGCTAATATGGTAGTGGGTGAGAGTGGGACTGATCAATGCTAATATGGTAGTGAGTGAGAGTGGGTCTGATCAATGCTAGTATGGTAGTGGTTGAGAGTGGAAATGATCAATGCTAGTATGGTAGTGAGTGAGAGTGGGACTGATCAATGCTAGTGTGGTAGTGAGTGAGAGTGGGACTGATCAATGCTAATATGGTAGTGAGTGAGAGTGGGACTGATCAATGTTAGTGTGGCAGTGAGTGACAGTGGGACTGATCAATGCTAATATGGTAGAGATTGAGAGTGGGACTGCTCAATGCTAATATGGTAGTGAGTGAGATTGGGACTGATCAATGCTAGTGTGGTAGTGAGTGAGAGTGGGACTGATCAATGCTAGTGTGGTAGTGAGTGAGAGTGGGACTGATAAATGCTAATATGGTAGTGAGTGAGAGTGGGACTGATCAATTCTAGTGTGGCAGTGTGAGAGTGGGACTGATCAATTCTAGTATGGTAGTGAGTGAGAGTGGGACTGATCAATTCTAGTGTGGCAGTGAGTGAGAGTGGGACTGATCAATGCTAGTGTGGTAGTGATTGAGAGTGGGACTGCTCAATGCTAATATGGTAGTGAGTGAGAGTGGGACTGATCAATGCTAGTGTGGTAGTGAGTGAGAGTGGGAATGATCAATGCTAGTGTGGTAGTGAGTGAGAGTGGGACTGATCAATGCTAATATGGTAGTGAGTGAGAGTGGGACTGATCAATGCTAGTGTGGTAGTGAGTGAGAGTGGGACTGATCAATGCTAGTATGGTAGTGAGTGAGAGTGGGACTGATCAATGCTAGTATGGTAGTGAGTGAGAGTGGGACTGATCAATGCTAATATGGTATTGAGTGAGAGTGGGACTGATCAATGCTAGTATGGTAGTGAGTGAGAGTGGGACTGATCAATGCTAGTATGGTAGTGAGTGAGAGTGGGACTGATCAATGCTAATATGGTAGTGAGTGAGAGTGGGACTGATCAATGCTAGTATGGTAGTGATTGAGAGTGGGACTGCTCAATGCTAATATGGTAGTGAGTGAGAGTGGGACTGATCAATGCTAGTGAGGTAGTGAGTGAGAGTGGGATTGATCAATGCTAGTGTGGTAGTGAGTGAGAGTGGGACTGATCAATGCTAGTGTGGCAGTGAGTGAGAGTGGGACTGATCAATGCTAGTGTGGTAGTGATTGAGAGTGGGACTGATCAATGCTAATATGGTAGTGAGTGAGAGTGGGACTGATCAATGCTAGTGTGGTAGTGAGTGAGAGTGGGACTGATCAATGCTAGTGTGGTAGTGAGTGAGAGTGGGACTGATCAATGCTAGTATGGTAGTGAGTGAGAGTGGGACTGATCAATGCTAGTATGGTAGTGAGTGAGAGTGGGTATGATCAATGCTAGTGTGGTAGTGAGTGAGAGTGGGACTGATCAATGCTAGTGTGGTAGTGAGTGAGAGTGGGACTGATCAATGCTAGTGTGGTAGTGAGTGAGAGTGGGACTGCTCAATGCTAATATGGTAGTGAGTGAGAGTGGGACTGATCAATGCTATTGTGGTAGTGAGTGAGAGTGGGACTGATCAATGATAGTGTGGTAGTGAATCAGAGTGGGACTGCTCAATGCTACTGTGGCAGTGAGAGAGAGAGGGACTGATCAATGCAAGTCTGGTAGTGAGTGAGAGTGGGACTGATCAATGCTAGTGTGGTAGTGAGTGAGAGTGGGACTGATCAATGCTAGTGTGGTAGTGAGTGAGAGTGGGACTGATCAATGCTAATATGGTAGTGAGTGAGAGTGGGACTGATCAATGCTAGTGTTGCAGTGAGTGAGAGTGGGACTGATCAATGCTAATATGGCAGAGATTGAGAGTGGGACTGTTCAAAGCTAATATGGTAGTGAGTGAGAGTGGGACTGATCAATGCTAGTGCGGTAGTGAGTGAGAGTGGGACTGATCAATGCTAGTGTGGTCGTGAGTGAGAGTGGGACTGCTCAATGCTAATATGGTAGTGAGTGAGAGTGGGACTGATCAATGCTAGTGTGGCAGTGAGTGAGAGTGGGACTTATCAATGCTAGTGTGGTAGTGATTGAGCGTGGGACTGCTCAATGCTAATATGGTAGTGAGTGAGAATGGGACTGATCAATGCTAGTGTGGTAGTGAGTGAGAGTGGGACTGATCAATGCTAGTATGGTAGCGAGTGAGAGTGTGACTGATCAATGCTAATATGGTAGTGGGTGAGAGTGGGACTGATCAATGCTAATATGGTAGTGAGTGAGAGTTGGTATGATCAATGCTAGTATGGTAGTGGTTGAAAGTGGGACGGATCAATGCTAGTATGGTAGTGAGTGAGAGTGGGACTGATCAATGCTAGTGTGGTAGTGAGTGAGAGTGGGACTGATCAATGCTAATATGGTAGTGAGTGAGAGTGGGACTGATCAATGTTAGTGTGGCAGTGAGTGAGAGTGGGACTGATCAATGCTAATATGGTAGAGATTGAGAGTGGGACTGCTCAAAGCTAATATGGTAGTGAGTGAGATTGGGACAGATCAATGCTAGTGTGGTAGTGAGTGAGAGTGGGACTGATCAATGCTAGTGTGGTCGTGAGTGAGAGTGGGATGCCAAATGCTAATATGGTAGTGAGTGAGAGTGGCGCTGATCAATGTTAGTGTGGCAGTGTGAGAGTGGGACTGATCAATTCTAGCATGGTAGTGAGTGAGAGTGGGACTGATCAATTCTAGTGTGGCAGTGAGTGAGAGTGGGACTGATCAATGCTAGTGTGGTAGTGATTGAGAGTGGGACTGCTCAATGCTAATATGGTACTGAGTGAGAGTGGGACTGATCAATGCTAGTGTGGTAGTGAGTGAGAGTGGGAATGATCAATGCTAGTGTGGTAGTGAGTGATAGAGGGACTGATCAATGCTAATATGGTAGTGAATGAGAGTGGGACTGATCAATGCTAGTGTGGTAGTGATTGAGAGTGGGACTGATCAATGCCAGTATGGTAGTGAGTGGGAGTGTGACTGATCAATGCTAATATGGTAGTGGGTGAGAGTGGGAATGATCAATGCTAATATGGTATTGAGTGAGAGTGGGTCTGATCAATGCTACTATGGTAATCGTTGAAAGTGGAACTGATCAATGCTAGTATGGTAGTGAGTGAGAGTGGGTATGATCAATGCTAGTATGGTAGTGAGTGAGAGTGGGACTGATCAATGCTAATATGGTAGTGAGTGAGAGTGGGACTGATCAATGGTAGTATGGTAGTGATTGAGAGTAGGACTGCTCAATGCTAATATGGTAGTGAGTGAGAGTGGGACTGATCAATGCTAGTGATGTAGTGATTGAGAGTGGGATTGCTCAATGCTAATATGGTAGTGAGTGAGAGTGGGACTGATCAATGCTAGTGTGGCAGTGAGTGAGAGTCTGACTGATCAATGCTAGTGTGGTAGTGATTGAGAGTGTGACTGCTCAATGCTAATATGGTAGTGAGTGAGAGTGGGACTGAGCAATGCTAGTCTGGTAGTGAGTGAGAGTGGGAATGATCAATGCTAGTGTGCTGGTGAGTGAGAGTGGGCCTGATCAATGCTAGTATGGAAGTGAGTGAGAGTGGGCCTGATCAATGCTAGTATGGTAATGAGTGAGAGTGGGTATGATCAATGCTAGTGTGGTTGTGAGTGAGAGTGGGTCAATGCTAATATGGTAGTGAGTGAGAGTGGGACTGATCAATGGTAGTATGGTAGTGATTGAGAGTGGGACTGTTCAATGCTAATATGGTAGTGAGTGAGAGTGGGACTGATCAATGCTAGTGATGTAGTGATTGAGAGTGGGATTGCTCAATGCTAATATGGTAGTGAGTGAGAGTGGGACTGATCAATGCTAGTGTGGTAGTGAGTGAGAGTGGGACTGATCAATGCTAGTGTGGTAGTGAGTGAGAGTGGGACTGATCAATGCTAATATGGTAGTGAGTCAGAGTGGGACTGATCAATGCTATTGTGGTAGTGAGTGAGAGTGGGACTGATTAATGATAGTGTGGTAGTGAATGAGAGTGGGACTGCTCAATGCTACTGTGGCAGTGAGAGAGAGAGGGACTGATCAATGCAAGTCTGGTAGTGAGTGAGAGTGGGACTGATCAATGCTAATATGGTAGTGAGTGAGAATGGGACTGATCAATGCTAGTGTGGTAGTGAGTGAGAGTGGGACTGATCAATGCTAGTATGGTAGTGAGTGAAAGTGTGACTGATCAATGCTAATATGGTAGTGGGTGAGAGTGGGACTGATCAATGCTAATATGGTAGTGAGTGAGAGTTGGTATGATCAATGCTAGTATGGTAGTGGTTGAAAGTGGGACGGATCAATGCTAGTATGGTAGTGAGTGAGAGTGGGACTGATCAATGCTAGTGTGGTAGTGAGTGAGAGTGGGACTGATCAATGCTAATATGGTAGTGAGTGAGAGTGGGACTGATCAATGTTAGTGTGGCAGTGAGTGAGAGTGGGACTGATCAATGCTAATATGGTAGTGATTGAGAGTGGGACTGCTCAATGCTAGTATGGTAGTGAGTGAGAGTGGGACTGATCAATGCTAGTGTGGTAGTGAGTGAGAGTGGGACTGATCAATGCTAGTGTGGTAGTGAGTGAGAGTGGGATGCCAAATGCTAATATGGTAGTGAGTGAGAGTGGGACTGATCAATGTTAGTGTGGCAGTGTGAGAGTGGGACTGATCAATTCTAGCATGGTAGTGAGTGAGAGTGGGACTGATCAATTCTAGTGTGGCAGTGAGTGAGAGTGGGACTGATCAATGCTAGTGTGGTAGTGATTGAGAGTGGGACTGCTCAATGCTAGTATGGTACTGAGTGAGAGTGGGACTGATCAATGCTAGTGTGGTAGTGAGTGAGAGTGGGACTGATCAATGCTAGTGTGGTAGTGAGTGAGAGTGGGACTGATCAATGCTAGTGTGGTAGTGAGTGAGAGTGGGACTGATCAATGCTAATATGGTAGTGAGTCAGAGTGGGACTGATCAATGCTATTGTGGTAGTGAGTGAGAGTGGGACTGATCAATGCTAGTGTGGTAGTGATTGAGAGTGTGACTGCTCAATGCTAATATGGTAGTGAGTGAGAGTGGGACTGATCAATGCTAGTCTGGTAGTGAGTGAGAGTGGGAATGATCAATGCTAGTGTGCTGGTGAGTGAGAGTGGGCCTGATCAATGCTAGTATGGAAGTGAGTGAGAGTGGGCCTGATCAATGCTAGTATGGTAATGAGTGAGAGTGGGTATGATCAATGCTAGTGTGGTTGTGAGTGAGAGTGGGACTGATCAATGCTAATATGGTAGTGAGTGAGAGTGGGACTGATCAATGGTAGTATGGTAGTGATTGAGAGTGGGACTGTTCAATGCTAATATGGTAGTGAGTGAGAGTGGGACTGATCAATGCTAGTGATGTAGTGATTGAGAGTGGGACTGCTCAATGCTAATATGGTAGTGAGTGAGAGTGGGACTGATCAATGCTAGTGTGGTAGTGAGTGAGAGTGGGACTGATCAATGCTAGTGTGGTAGTGAGTGAGAGTGGGACTGATCAATGCTAATATGGTAGTGAGTGAGAGTGGGACTGATCAATGCTATTGTGGTAGTGAGTGAGAGTGGGACTGATCAATGATAGTGTGGTAGTGAGTGAGAGTGGGACTGCTCAATGCTACTGTGGCAGTGAGAGAGAGAGGGACTGATCAATGCTAGTCTGGTAGTGAGTGAGAGTGGGACTGATCAATGCTAATATGGTAGTGAGTGAGAGTGGGACTGATCAATGCTAGTGTGGTAGTGAGTGAGAGTGGGACTGATCAATGCTAGTATGGTAGTGAGTGAGAGTGGGACTGATCAATGCTAATATGGTAGTGGGTGAGAGTGGGACTGATCAATGCTAATATGGTAGTGAGTGAGAGTTGGTATGATCAATGCTAGTATGGTAGTGAGTGAGAGTGGGACTGATCAATGCTAGTATGGTAGTGAGTGAGAGTGGGACTGATCAATGCTAGTGTGGTAGTGAGTGAGAGTGGGACTGATCAATGCTAATATGGTAGTGAGTGAGAGTGGGACTGATCAATGTTAGTGTGGCAGTGAGTGAGAGTGGGACTGATCAATGCTAATATGGTAGAGATTGAGAGTGGGACTGCTCAAAGCTAATATGGTAGTGAGTGAGATTGGGACAGATCAATGCTAGTGTGGTAGTGAGTGAGAGTGGGACTGATCAATGCTAGTGTGGTCGTGAGTGAGAGTGGGATGCCAAATGCTAATATGGTAGTGAGTGAGAGTGGCGCTGATCAATGTTAGTGTGGCAGTGTGAGAGTGGGACTGATCAATTCTAGCATGGTAGTGAGTGAGAGTGGGACTGATCAATTCTAGAGTGGCAGTGAGTGAGAGTGGGACTGATCAATGCTAGTGTGGTAGTGATTGAGAGTGGGACTGCTCAATGCTAATATGGTACTGAGTGAGAGTGGGACTGATCAAAGCTAGTGTGGTAGTGAGTGAGAGTGGGACTGATCAATGCTAGTGTGGTAGTGAGTGAGAGTGGGACTGATCAATGCTAGTGTGGTAGTGAGTGAGAGTGGGACTGATCAATGCTAATATGGTAGTGAGTGAGAGTGGGACTGATCAATGCTAGTGTGGTAGTGAGTGAGAGTGGGACTGATCAATTCTAGTGTGGTAGTGAGTGAGAGTGGGACTGATCAATGCTCTTTTGGCAGTGAGTGAGAGTGGGACTGATCAATGCTAGTCTGGTAGTGAGTGAGAGTGGGACTGATCAATGCTAATATGGTAGTGAGTGAGAGTGGGACTGATCAATGCTAGTGTGGTAGTGAGTGAGAGTGGGACTGATCAATGCTAGTATGGTAGTGAGTGAGAGTGGGACTGATCAATGCTAATATGGTAGTGAGTGAGAGTGGGACTGATCAATGCTAGTATGGTAGTGAGTGAGAGTGGGACTGATCAATGCTAGTATGGTAGTGAGTGAGAGTGGGACTGATCAATGCTAGTATGGTAGTGAGTGAGAGTGGGACTGATCAATGCTAGTGTGGTAGTGAGTGAGAGTGGGACTGATCAATGCTAGTATGGTAGTGAGTGAGAGTGGGACTGATCAATGCTAGTGTGGTAGTGAGTGAGAGTGGGACTGATCAATGCTAGTGTGGTAGTGAGTGAGAGTGGGACTGATCAATGCTAGTAAGGTAGTGAGTGAGAGTGGGACTGATCAATGCTAGTGTGGTAGTGAGTGAGAGTGGGACTGATCAATGCTAGTGTGGTAGTGAGTGAGAGTGGGACTGATCAATGCTAGTATGGTAGTGAGTGAGAGTGGGACTGATCAATGCTAGTGTGGTAGTGAGTGAGAGTGGGACTGATCAATTCTAGTGTGGTAGTGAGTGAGAGTGGGACTGATCAATGCTAGTGTGGTAGTGAGTGAGAGTGGGACTGATCAATGCTAGTGTGGTAGTGAGTGAGAGTGGGACTGATCAATGCTAGTATGGTAGTGAGTGAGAGTGGGACTGATCAATGCTAGTGTGGTAGTGAGTGAGAGTGGGACTGATCAATGCTAGTGTGGTAGTGAGTGAGAGTGGGACTGATCAATGCTAGTGTGGTAGTGAGTGAGAGTGGGACTGATCAATGCTAGTGTGGTAGTGAGTGAGAGTGGGACTGATCAATGCTAGTGTGGTAGTGAGTGAGAGTGGGACTGATCAATGCTAGTGTGGTAGTGAGTGAGAGTGGGACTGATCAATGCTATTGTGGTAGTGAGTGAGAGTGGGACTGATCAATGCTAGTCTGGTAGTGAGTGAGAGTGGGACTGATCAATGCTAGTGTGGTAGTGAGTGAGAGTGGGACTGATCAATGCTAGTATGGTAGTGAGTGAGAGTGGGACTGATCAATGCTAGTATGGTAGTGAGTGAGAGTGGGACTGATCAATGCTAGTGTGGTAGTGAGTGAGAGTGGGACTGATCAATGCTAGTATGGTAGTGAGTGAGAGTGGGACTGATCAATGCTAGTGTGGTAGTGAGTGAGAGTGGGACTGATCAATGCTAGTATGGTAGTGAGTGAGAGTGGGACTGATCAATGCTAGTGTGGTAGTGAGTGAGAGTGGGACTGATCAATGCTAGTATGGTAGTGAGTGAGAGTGGGACTGATCAAAGCTCTTGTGGCAGTGAGTGAGAGTGGGACTGATCAATTCTAGTGTGGCAGTGAATGAGAGTGGGACTGTTCAATTCTAGTGAGGTAGTGAGTGAGAATGGGACTGATCAATGCTACTATGGTAGTGAGTGAGAGTGGGACTGATCAATGCTAGTGTGGTAGTGAGTGAGAGTGGGACTGATCAATGCTAGTGTGGTAGTGAGTGAGAGTGGGACTGATCAATGCTAGTGTGGTAGTGAGTGAGAGTGGGACTATTCAATGCTAGTATGGTAGTGAGTGAGATTGGGACTGATGAATGCTAGTGTGGTAGTGAGTGAGAGTGGGACTGATCAATGCTAGTATGGTAGTGAGTGAGAGTGGGACTGATCAATGCTAGTTTGGCAGTGAGTGAGAGTGGGACTGATCAATGCTAGTGTGGTAGTGAGTGAGAGTGGGACTGATCAATGCTAGTGTGGTAGTGAGTGAGAGTGGGACTGATCAATGCTAGTATGGTAGTGAGTGAGAGTGGGACTGATCAATGCTAGTGTGGTAGTGAGTGAGAGTGGGACTGATCAATGCTAGTGTGGTAGTGAGTGAGAGTGGGACTGATCAATGCTAGTATGGTAGTGAGTGAGAGTGGGACTGATCAATGCTAGTATGGTAGTGAGTGAGAGTGAGACTGATCAATGCTAGTGTGGTAGTGAGTGAGAGTGGGACTGATCAATGCTAATATGGTAGTGAGTGAGAGTGGGACTGATCAATGCTAGTATGGTAGTGAGTGAGAGTGGGACTGATCAATGCTAGTATGGTAGTGAGTGAGAGTGGGACTGATCAATGCTAGTGTGGTAGTGAGTGAGAGTGGGACTGATCAATGCTAGTATGGTAGTGAGTGAGAGTGGGACTGATCAATGCTAGTGTGGTAGTGAGTGAGAGTGGGACTGATCAATGCTCTTGTGGTAGTGAGTGAGAGTGGGACTGATCAATGCTAGTGTGGTAGTGAGTGAGAGTGGGACTGATCAATGCTAGTGTGGTAGTGAGTGAGAGTGGGACTGATCAATGCTAGTGTGGTAGTGAGTGAGAGTGGGACTGATCAATGCTAGTGTGGTAGTGAGTGAGAGTGGGACTGATCAATGCTAGTGTGGTAGTGAGTGAGAGTGGGACTGATCAATGCTAGTGTGGTAGTGAGTGAGAGTGGGACTGATCAATGCTAGTATGGTAGTGAGTGAGAGTGGGACTGATCAATGCTAGTGTGGTAGTGAGTGAGAGTGGGACTGATCAATGCTAGTGTGGTAGTGAGTGAGAGTGGGACTGATCAATGCTAGTGTGGTAGTGAGTGAGAGTGGGACTGATCAATGCTAGTGTGGTAGTGAGTGAGAGTGGGACTGATCAATGCTAATATGGTAGTGAGTGAGAGTGGGACTGATCAATGCTAGTGTGGTAGTGAGTGAGAGTGGGACTGATCAATGCTAGTGTGGTAGTGAGTGAGAGTGGGACTGATCAATGCTAGTATGGTAGTGAGTGAGAGTGGGACTGATCAATGCTAATATGGTAGTGAGTGAGAGTGGGACTGATCAATGCTAGTGTGGTAGTGAGTGAGAGTGGGACTGATCAATGCTAGTATGGTAGTGAGTGAGAGTGTGACTGATCAATGCTAGTGTGGTAGTGAGTGAGAGTGGGACTGATCAATGCTAGTGTGGTAATGAGTGAGAGTGGGACTGATCAATGCTAGTGTGGTAGTGAGTGAGAGTGGGACTGATCAATGCTAGTGTGGTAGTGAGTGAGAGTGGGACTGATCAATGCTAGTGTGGTAGTGAGTGAGAGTGGGACTGATCAATGCTAGTGTGGTAGTGAGTGAGAGTGGGACTGATCAATGCTAGTGTGGTAGTGAGTGAGAGTGGGACTGATCAATGCTAGTGTGGTAGTGAGTGAGAGTGGGACTGATCAATGCTAGTGTGGTAGTGAGTGAGAGTGGGACTGATCAATGCTAGTGTGGTAGTGAGTGAGAGTGGGACTGATCAATGCTAGTATGGTAGTGAGTGAGAGTGGGACTGATCAATGCTAGTGTGGTAGTGAGTGAGAGTGGGACTGATCAATGCTAGTGTGGTAGTGAGTGAGAGTGGGACTGATCAATGCTAATATGGTAGTGAGTGAGAGTGGGACTGATCAATGCTAGTGTGGTAGTGAGTGAGAGTGGGACTGATCAATGCTAGTGTGGTAGTGAGTGAGAGTGGGACTGATCAATGCTAGTGTGGTAGTGAGTGAGAGTGGGACTGATCAATGCTAGTGTGGTAGTGAGTGAGAGTGGGACTGATCAATGCTAGTGTGGTAGTGAGTGAGAGTGGGACTGATCAATGCTAGTGTGGTAGTGAGTGAGAGTGGGACTGATCAATGCTAGTGTGGTAGTGAGTGAGAGTGGGACTGATCAATGCTAGTGTGGTAGTGAGTGAGAGTGGGACTGATCAATGCTAGTGTGGTAGTGAGTGAGAGTGGGACTGATCAATGCTAGTTGGTAGTGAGTGAGAGTGGGACTGATCAATGCTAGTGTGGTAGTGAGTGAGAGTGGGACTGATCAATGCTAGTGTGGTAGTGAGTGAGAGTGGGACTGATCAATGCTAGTGTGGTAGTGAGTGAGAGTGGGACTGATCAATGCTAGTGTGGTAGTGAGTGAGAGTGGGACTGATCAATGCTAGTGTGGTAGTGAGTGAGAGTGGGACTGATCAATGCTAGTGTGGTAGTGAGTGAGAGTGGGACTGATCAATGCTAGTGTGGTAGTGAGTGAGAGTGGGACTGATCAATGCTAGTGTGGTAGTGAGTGAGAGTGGGACTGATCAATGCTAGTGTGGTAGTGAGTGAGAGTGGGACTGATCAATGCTAGTGTGGTAGTGAGTGAGAGTGGGACTGATCAATGCTAGTATGGTAGTGAGTGAGAGTGGGACTGATCAATGCTAGTATGGTAGTGAGTGAGAGTGGGACTGATCAATGCTAGTGTGGTAGTGAGTGAGAGTGGGACTGATCAATGCTAGTGTGGTAGTGAGTGAGAGTGGGACTGATCAATGCTAGTGTGGTAGTGAGTGAGAGTGGGACTGATCAATGCTAGTGTGGTAGTGAGTGAGAGTGGGACTGATCAATGCTAGTGTGGTAGTGAGTGAGAGTGGGACTGATCAATGCTAGTGTGGTAGTGAGTGAGAGTGGGACTGATCAATGCTAGTGTGGTAGTGAGTGAGAGTGGGACTGATCAATGCTAGTATGGTAGTGAGTGAGAGTGGGACTGATCAATGCTAGTGTGGTAGTGAGTGAGAGTGGGACTGATCAATGCTAGTATGGTAGTGAGTGAGAGTGGGACTGATCAATGCTAGTATGGTAGTGAGTGAGAGTGGGACTGATCAATGCTAGTGTGGTAGTGAGTGAGAGTGGGACTGATCAATGCTAGTGTGGTAGTGAGTGAGAGTGGGACTGATCAATGCTAGTGTGGTAGTGAGTGAGAGTGGGACTGATCAATGCTAGTGTGGTAGTGAGTGAGAGTGGGACTGATCAATGCTAGTGTGGTAGTGAGTGAGAGTGGGACTGATCAATGCTAGTGTGGTAGTGAGTGAGAGTGGGACTGATCAATGCTAGTGTGGTAGTGAGTGAGAGTGGGACTGATCAATGCTAGTGTGGTAGTGAGTGAGAGTGGGACTGATCAATGCTAGTGTGGTAGTGAGTGAGAGTGGGACTGATCAATGCTAGTGTGGTAGTGAGTGAGAGTGGGACTGATCAATGCTAGTGTGGTAGTGAGTGAGAGTGGGACTGATCAATGCTAGTGTGGTAGTGAGTGAGAGTGGGACTGATCAATGCTAGTATGGTAGTGAGTGAGAGTGGGACTGATCAATGCTAGTGTGGTAGTGAGTGAGAGTGGGACTGATCAATGCTAGTGTGGTAGTGAGTGAGAGTGGGACTGATCAATGCTAGTGTGGTAGTGAGTGAGAGTGGGACTGATCAATGCTAGTGTGGTAGTGAGTGAGAGTGGGACTGATCAATGCTAGTGTGGTAGTGAGTGAGAGTGGGACTGATCAATGCTAGTGTGGTAGTGAGTGAGAGTGGGACTGATCAATTCTAGTGTGGTAGTGAGTGAGAGTGGGACTGATCTATGCTAGTGTGGCATTGAGTGAAGTGGCACTCATGAATGCTAGTGTGGTAGTGAGTGAAACAGGGACTGTTGAATACTAATATTGTAGTGAGTGAGAGTGGGACTGATCAATGCTAGTGTGGTAGTGAGTGATAGTGGGACTGATCAATGCTAGTGTGGTAGTGAGTGAGAGTGGGACTGATCAATGCTAGTATGGTAGTGAGTGAGAGTGGGACTGATCAATGCTAGTATGGTAGTGAGTGAGAGTGGGACTGATCAATGCTAGTGTGGTAGTGAGTGAGAGTGGGACTGATCAATGCTAGTGTGGTAGTGAGTGAGAGTGGGACTGATCAATGCTAGTGTGGTAGTGAGTGAGAGTGGGACTGATCAATGCTAATATGGTAGTGAGTGAGAGTGGGACTGATCAATGCTAGTGTGGTAGTGAGTGAGAGTGGGACTGATCAATGCTAGTATGGTAGTGAGTGAGAGTGGGACTGATCAATGCTAGTGTGGTAGTGAGTGAGAGTGGGACTGATCAATGCTAGTGTGGTAGTGAGTGAGAGTGGGACTGATCAATGCTAGTGTGGTAGTGAGTGAGAGTGGGACTGATCAATGCTAGTATGGTAGTGAGTGAGAGTGGGACTGATCAATGCTAGTATGGTAGTGAGTGAGAGTGGGACTGATCAATGCTAGTATGGTAGTGAGTGAGAGTGGGACTGATCAATGCTAGTATGGTAGTGAGTGAGAGTGGGACTGATCAATGCTAGTGTGGTAGTGAGTGAGAGTGGGACTGATCAATGCTAGTGTTGTAGTGAGTGCGAGTGGGACTGATCAATGCTAGTGTGGTAGTGAGTGAGAGTGGGACTGATCAATGCTAGTGTGGTAGTGAGTGAGAGTGGGACTGATCAATGCTAGTGTGGTAGTGAGTGAGAGTGGGACTGATCAATGCTAGTATGGTAGTGAGTGAGAGTGGGACTGATCAATGCTAGTATGGTAGTGAGTGAGAGTGGGACTGATCAATGCTAGTGTGGTAGTGAGTGAGAGTGGGACTGATCAATGCTAGTGTGGTAGTGAGTGAGAGTGGGACTGATCAATGCTAGTTTGGTAGTGAGTGAGAGTGGGACTGATCAATGCTAGTATGGTAGTGAGTGAGAGTGGGACTGATCAATGCTAGTGTGGTAGTGAGTGAGAGTGGGACTGATCAATGCTAGTGTGGTAGTGAGTGAGAGTGGGACTGATCAATGCTAGTGTGGTAGTGAGTGAGAGTGGGACTGATCAATGCTAGTATGGTAGTGAGTGAGAGTGGGACTGATCAATGCTAGTGTGGTAGTGAGTGAGAGTGGGACTGATCAATGCTAGTATGGTAGTGAGTGAGAGTGGGACTGATCAATGCTAGTGTGGTAGTGAGTGAGAGTGGGACTGTTCAATGCTAGTGTGGTAGTGAGTGAGAGTGGGACTGATCAATGCTAGTGTGGTAGTGAGTGAGAGTGGGACTGATCAATGCTAGTGTGGTAGTGAGTGAGAGTGGGACTGATCAATGCTAGTGTGGTAGTGAGTGAGAGTGGGACTGATCAATGCTAGTGTGGTAGTGAGTGAGAGTGGGACTGATCAATGCTAGTGTGGTAGTGAGTGAGAGTGGGACTGATCAATGCTAGTGTGGTAGTGAGTGAGAGTGGGACTGATCAATGCTAGTATGGTAGTGAGTGAGAGTGGGACTGATCAATGCTAGTGAGGTAGTGAGTGAGAGTGGGACTGATCAATGCTAGTGTGGTAGTGAGTGAGAGTGGGACTGATCAATGCTAGTGTGGTAGTGAGTGAGAGTGGGACTGATCAATGCTAGTGTGGTAGTGAGTGAGAGTGGGACTGATCAATGCTAGTGTGGTAGTGAGTGAGAGTGGGACTGATCAATGCTAGTGTGGTAGTGAGTGAGAGTGGGACTGATCAATGCTAGTGTGGTAGTGAGTGAGAGTGGGACTGATCAATGCTAGTGTGGTAGTGAGTGAGAGTGGGACTGATCAATGCTAGTGTGGTAGTGAGTGAGAGTGGGACTGATCAATGCTAGTTTGGTAGTGAGTGAGAGTGGGACTGATCAATGCTAGTGTGGTAGTGAGTGAGAGTGGGACTGATCAATGCTAGTGTGGTAGTGAGTGAGAGTGGGACTGATCAATGCTAATATGGTAGTGAGTGAGAGTGGGACTGATCAATGCTAGTGTGGTAGTGAGTGAGAGTGGGACTGATCAATGCTAGTGTGGTAGTGAGTGAGAGTGGGACTGATCAATGCTAGTATGGTAGTGAGTGAGAGTGGGACTGATCAATGCTAGTGTGGTAGTGAGTGAGAGTGGGACTGATCAATGCTAATATGGTAGTGAGTGAGAGTGGGACTGATCAATGCTAGTGTGGTAGTGAGTGAGAGTGGGACTGATCAATGCTAGTGTGGTAGTGAGTGAGAGTGGGACTGATCAATGCTAGTGTGGTAGTGAGTGAGAGTGGGACTGATCAATGCTAGTGTGGTAGTGAGTGAGAGTGGGACTGATCAATGCTAGTGTGGTAGTGAGTGAGAGTGGGACTGATCAATGCTAGTGTGGTAGTGAGTGAGAGTGGGACTGATCAATGCTAGTGTGGTAGTGAGTGAGAGTGGGACTGATCAATGCTAGTGTGGTAGTGAGTGAGAGTGGGACTGATCAATGCTAGTGTGGTAGTGAGTGAGAGTGGGACTGATCAATGCTAGTGTGGTAGTGAGTGAGAGTGGGACTGATCAATTCTAGTGTGGTAGTGAGTGAGAGTGGGACTGATCAATGCTAGTGTGGTAGTGAGTGAGAGTGGGACTGATCAATGCTAGTGTGGTAGTGAGTGAGAGTGGGACTGATCAATGCTAGTGTGGTAGTGAGTGAGAGTGGGACTGATCAATGCTAGTGTGGTAGTGAGTGAGAGTGGGACTGATCAATGCTAGTGTGGTAGTGAGTGAGAGTGGGACTGATCAATGCTAGTGTGGTAGTGAGTGAGAGTGGGACTGATCAATGCTAGTGTGGTAGTGAGTGAGAGTGGGACTGATCAATGCTAGTGTGGTAGTGAGTGAGAGTGGGACTGATCAATGCTAGTGTGGTAGTGAGTGAGAGTGGGACTGATCAATGCTAGTATGGTAGTGAGTGAGAGTGGGACTGATCAATGCTAGTGTGGTAGTGAGTGAGAGTGGGACTGATCAATGCTAGTGTGGTAGTGAGTGAGAGTGGGACTGATCAATGCTAGTGTGGTAGTGAGTGAGAGTGGGACTGATCAATGCTAGTGTGGTAGTGAGTGAGAGTGGGACTGATCAATGCTAGTGTGGTAGTGAGTGAGAGTGGGACTGATCAATGCTAGTGTGGTAGTGAGTGAGAGTGGGACTGATCAATGCTAGTGTGGTAGTGAGTGAGAGTGGGACTGATCAATGCTAGTGTGGTAGTGAGTGAGAGTGGGACTGATCAATGCTAGTGTGGTAGTGAGTGAGAGTGGGACTGATCAATGCTAGTGTGGTAGTGAGTGAGAGTGGGACTGATCAATGCTAGTGTGGTAGTGAGTGAGAGTGGGACTGATCAATGCTAGTGTGGTAGTGAGTGAGAGTGGGACTGATCAATGCTAGTGTGGTAGTGAGTGAGAGTGGGACTGATCAATGCTAGTGTGGTAGTGAGTGAGAGTGGGACTGATCAATGCTAGTGTGGTAGTGAGTGAGAGTGGGACTGATCAATGCTAGTGTGGTAGTGAGTGAGAGTGGGACTGATCAATGCTAGTGTGGTAGTGAGTGAGAGTGGGACTGATCAATGCTAGTGTGGTAGTGAGTGAGAGTGGGACTGATCAATGCTAGTGTGGTAGTGAGTGAGAGTGGGACTGATCAATGCTAGTGTGGTAGTGAGTGAGAGTGGGACTGATCAATGCTAGTGTGGTAGTGAGTGAGAGTGGGACTGATCAATGCTAGTGTGGTAGTGAGTGAGAGTGGGACTGATCAATGCTAGTGTGGTAGTGAGTGAGAGTGGGACTGATCAATGCTAGTATGGTAGTGAGTGAGAGTGGGACTGATCAATGCTAGTGTGGTAGTGAGTGAGAGTGGGACTGATCAATGCTAGTGTGGTAGTGAGTGAGAGTGGGACTGATCAATGCTAGTATGGTAGTGAGTGAGAGTGGGACTGATCAATGCTAGTGTGGTAGTGAGTGAGAGTGGGACTGATCAATGCTAGTGTGGTAGTGAGTGAGAGTGGGACTGATCAATGCTAGTATGGTAGTGAGTGAGAGTGGGACTGATCAATGCTAGTGTGGTAGTGAGTGAGAGTGGGACTGATCAATGCTAGTGTGGTAGTGAGTGAGAGTGGGACTGATCAATGCTAGTGTGGTAGTGAGTGAGAGTGGGACTGATCAATGCTAGTATGGTAGTGAGTGAGAGTGGGACTGATCAATGCTAGTGTGGTAGTGAGTGAGAGTGGGACTGATCAATGCTAGTGTGGTAGTGAGTGAGAGTGGGACTGATCAATGCTAGTGTGGTAGTGAGTGAGAGTGGGACTGATCAATGCTAGTGTGGTAGTGAGTGAGAGTGGGACTGATCAATGCTAGTGTGGTAGTGAGTGAGAGTGGGACTGATCAATGCTAGTGTGGTAGTGAGTGAGAGTGGGACTGATCAATGCTAGTGTGGTAGTGAGTGAGAGTGGGACTGATCAATGCTAGTGTGGTAGTGAGTGAGAGTGGGACTGATCAATGCTAGTGTGGTAGTGAGTGAGAGTGGGACTGATCAATGCTAGTGTGGTAGTGAGTGAGAGTGGGACTGATCAATGCTAGTGTGGTAGTGAGTGAGAGTGGGACTGATCAATGCTAGTGTGGTAGTGAGTGAGAGTGGGACTGATCAATGCTAGTGTGGTAGTGAGTGAGAGTGGGACTGATCAATGCTAGTGTGGTAGTGAGTGAGAGTGGGACTGATCAATGCTAGTGTGGTAGTGAGTGAGAGTGGGACTGATCAATGCTAGTGTGGTAGTGAGTGAGAGTGGGACTGATCAATGCTAGTGTGGTAGTGAGTGAGAGTGGGACTGATCAATGCTAGTGTGGTAGTGAGTGAGAGTGGGACTGATCAATGCTAGTGTGGTAGTGAGTGAGAGTGGGACTGATCAATGCTAGTGTGGTAGTGAGTGAGAGTGGGACTGATCAATGCTAGTGTGGTAGTGAGTGAGAGTGGGACTGATCAATGCTAGTGTGGTAGTGAGTGAGAGTGGGACTGATCAATGCTAGTGTGGTAGTGAGTGAGAGTGGGACTGATCAATGCTAGTGTGGTAGTGAGTGAGAGTGGGACTGATCAATGCTAGTGTGGTAGTGAGTGAGAGTGGGACTGATCAATGCTAGTGTGGTAGTGAGTGAGAGTGGGACTGATCAATGCTAGTGTGGTAGTGAGTGAGAGTGGGACTGATCAATGCTAGTATGGTAGTGAGTGAGAGTGGGACTGATCAATGCTAGTGTGGTAGTGAGTGAGAGTGGGACTGATCAATGCTAGTGTGGTAGTGAGTGAGAGTGGGACTGATCAATGCTAGTGTGGTAGTGAGTGAGAGTGGGACTGATCAATGCTAGTGTGGTAGTGAGTGAGAGTGGGACTGATCAATGCTAGTGTGGTAGTGAGTGAGAGTGGGACTGATCAATGCTAGTGTGGTAGTGAGTGAGAGTGGGACTGATCAATGCTAGTATGGTAGTGAGTGAGAGTGGGACTGATCAATGCTAGTGTGGTAGTGAGTGAGAGTGGGACTGATCAATGCTAGTGTGGTAGTGAGTGAGAGTGGGACTGATCAATGCTAGTGTGGTAGTGAGTGAGAGTGGGACTGATCAATGCTAGTGTGGTAGTGAGTGAGAGTGGGACTGATCAATGCTAGTGTGGTAGTGAGTGAGAGTGGGACTGATCAATGCTAGTGTGGTAGTGAGTGAGAGTGGGACTGATCAATGCTAGTGTGGTAGTGAGTGAGAGTGGGACTGATCAATGCTAGTGTGGTAGTGAGTGAGAGTGGGACTGATCAATGCTAGTGTGGTAGTGAGTGAGAGTGGGACTGATCAATGCTAGTGTGGTAGTGAGTGAGAGTGGGACTGATCAATGCTAGTATGGTAGTGAGTGAGAGTGGGACTGATCAATGCTAGTGTGGTAGTGAGTGAGAGTGGGACTGATCAATGCTAGTGTGGTAGTGAGTGAGAGTGGGACTGATCAATGCTAGTGTGGTAGTGAGTGAGAGTGGGACTGATCAATGCTAGTGTGGTAGTGAGTGAGAGTGGGACTGATCAATGCTAGTAGTGGTAGTGAGTGAGAGTGGGACTGATCAATGCTAGTGTGGTAGTGAGTGAGAGTGGGACTGATCAATGCTAGTGTGGTAGTGAGTGAGAGTGGGACTGATCAATGCTAGTGTGGTAGTGAGTGAGAGTGGGACTGATCAATGCTAGTGTGGTAGTGAGTGAGAGTGGGACTGATCAATGCTAGTGTGGTAGTGAGTGAGAGTGGGACTGATCAATGCTAGTGTGGTAGTGAGTGAGAGTGGGACTGATCAATGCTAGTGTGGTAGTGAGTGAGAGTGGGACTGATCAATGCTAGTGTGGTAGTGAGTGAGAGTGGGACTGATCAATGCTAGTGTGGTAGTGAGTGAGAGTGGGACTGATCAATGCTAGTGTGGTAGTGAGTGAGAGTGGGACTGATCAATGCTAGTGTGGTAGTGAGTGAGAGTGGGACTGATCAATGCTAGTGTGGTAGTGAGTGAGAGTGGGACTGATCAATGCTAGTATGGTAGTGAGTGAGAGTGGGACTGATCAATGCTAGTATGGTAGTGAGTGAGAGTGGGACTGATCAATGCTAGTGTGGTAGTGAGTGAGAGTGGGACTGATCAATGCTAGTGTGGTAGTGAGTGAGAGTGGGACTGATCAATGCTAGTGTGGTAGTGAGTGAGAGTGGGACTGATCAATGCTAGTGTGGTAGTGAGTGAGAGTGGGACTGATCAATGCTAGTGTGGTAGTGAGTGAGAGTGGGACTGATCAATGCTAGTGTGGTAGTGAGTGAGAGTGGGACTGATCAATGCTAGTGTGGTAGTGAGTGAGAGTGGGACTGATCAATGCTAGTGTGGTAGTGAGTGAGAGTGGGACTGATCAATGCTAGTGTGGTAGTGAGTGAGAGTGGGACTGATCAATGCTAGTGTGGTAGTGAGTGAGAGTGGGACTGATCAATGCTAGTGTGGTAGTGAGTGAGAGTGGGACTGATCAATGCTAGTATGGTAGTGAGTGAGAGTGGGACTGATCAATGCTAGTGTGGTAGTGAGTGAGAGTGGGACTGATCAATGCTAGTGTGGTAGTGAGTGAGAGTGGGACTGATCAATGCTAATATGGTAGTGAGTGAGAGTGGGACTGATCAATGCTAGTGTGGTAGTGAGTGAGAGTGGGACTGATCAATGCTAGTATGGTAGTGAGTGAGAGTGGGACTGATCAATGCTAGTATGGTAGTGAGTGAGAGTGGGACTGATCAATGCTAGTGTGGTAGTGAGTGAGAGTGGGACTGATCAATGCTAGTGTGGTAGTGAGTGAGAGTGGGACTGATCAATGCTAGTGTGGTAGTGAGTGAGAGTGGGACTGATCAATGCTAGTATGCTAGTGTGTGAGAGTGGGACTGATCAATTCTAGTGTGGTAGTGATTGCGAGTGGGACTGATCAATGCTAGTTTGCTAGTCAGTGAGAGTGGGACTGATCAATGCTAGTGTGGTAGTGAGTGAGAGTGGGACTGATCAACGCTAGTGTGGTAGTGAGTGAGAGTGGGACTGATCAATGCTAGTGTGGTAGTGAGTGAGAGTGGGACTGATCAATGCTAGTATGGTAGTGAGTGAGAGTGGGACTGATCAATGCTAGTGTGGTAGTGAGTGAGAGTGGGACTGATCAATGCTAGTGTGGTAGTGAGTGAGAGTGGGACTGATCAATGCTAGTGTGGTAGTGAGTGAGAGTGGGACTGATCAATGCTAGTGTGGTAGTGAGTGAGAGTGGGACTGATCAATGCTAGTGTGGTAGTGAGTGAGAGTGGGACTGATCAATGCTAGTGTGGTAGTGAGTGAGAGTGGGACTGATCAATGCTAGTGTGGTAGTGAGTGAGAGTGGGACTGATCAATGCTAGTGTGGTAGTGAGTGAGAGTGGGACTGATCAATGCTAGTGTGGTAGTGAGTGAGAGTGGGACTGATCAATGCTAGTGTGGTAGTGAGTGAGAGTGGGACTGATCAATGCTAGTGTGGTAGTGAGTGAGAGTGGGACTGATCAATGCTAGTGTGGTAGTGAGTGAGAGTGGGACTGATCAATGCTAGTGTGGTAGTGAGTGAGAGTGGGACTGATCAATGCTAGTGTGGTAGTGAGTGAGAGTGGGACTGATCAATGCTAGTGTGGTAGTGAGTGAGAGTGGGACTGATCAATGCTAGTGTGGTAGTGAGTGAGAGTGGGACTGATCAATGCTAGTGTGGTAGTGAGTGAGAGTGGGACTGATCAATGCTAGTGTGGTAGTGAGTGAGAGTGGGACTGATCAATGCTAGTGTGGTAGTGAGTGAGAGTGGGACTGATCAATGCTAGTGTGGTAGTGAGTGAGAGTGGGACTGATCAATGCTAGTGTGGTAGTGAGTGAGAGTGGGACTGATCAATGCTAGTGTGGTAGTGAGTGAGAGTGGGACTGATCAATGCTAGTGTGGTAGTGAGTGAGAGTGGGACTGATCAATGCTAGTGTGGTAGTGAGTGAGAGTGGGACTGATCAATGCTAGTGTGGTAGTGAGTGAGAGTGGGACTGATCAATGCTAGTGTGGTAGTGAGTGAGAGTGGGACTGATCAATGCTAGTGTGGTAGTGAGTGAGAGTGGGACTGATCAATGCTAGTGTGGTAGTGAGTGAGAGTGGGACTGATCAATGCTAGTGTGGTAGTGAGTGAGAGTGGGACTGATCAATGCTAGTGTGGTAGTGAGTGAGAGTGGGACTGATCAATGCTAGTGTGGTAGTGAGTGAGAGTGGGACTGATCAATGCTAGTGTGGTAGTGAGTGAGAGTGGGACTGATCAATGCTAGTGTGGTAGTGAGTGAGAGTGGGACTGATCAATGCTAGTGTGGTAGTGAGTGAGAGTGGGACTGATCAATGCTAGTGTGGTAGTGAGTGAGAGTGGGACTGATCAATGCTAGTGTGGTAGTGAGTGAGAGTGGGACTGATCAATGCTAGTGTGGTAGTGAGTGAGAGTGGGACTGATCAATGCTAGTGTGGTAGTGAGTGAGAGTGGGACTGATCAATGCTAGTGTGGTAGTGAGTGAGAGTGGGACTGATCAATGCTAGTGTGGTAGTGAGTGAGAGTGGGACTGATCAATGCTAGTGTGGTAGTGAGTGAGAGTGGGACTGATCAATGCTAGTGTGGTAGTGAGTGAGAGTGGGACTGATCAATGCTAGTGTGGTAGTGAGTGAGAGTGGGACTGATCAATGCTAGTGTGGTAGTGAGTGAGAGTGGGACTGATCAATGCTAGTGTGGTAGTGAGTGAGAGTGGGACTGATCAATGCTAGTGTGGTAGTGAGTGAGAGTGGGACTGATCAATGCTAGTGTGGTAGTGAGTGAGAGTGGGACTGATCAATGCTAGTGTGGTAGTGAGTGAGAGTGGGACTGATCAATGCTAGTGTGGTAGTGAGTGAGAGTGGGACTGATCAATGCTAGTGTGGTAGTGAGTGAGAGTGGGACTGATCAATGCTAGTGTGGTAGTGAGTGAGAGTGGGACTGATCAATGCTAGTGTGGTAGTGAGTGAGAGTGGGACTGATCAATGCTAGTGTGGTAGTGAGTGAGAGTGGGACTGATCAATGCTAGTGTGGTAGTGAGTGAGAGTGGGACTGATCAATGCTAGTGTGGTAGTGAGTGAGAGTGGGACTGATCAATGCTAGTGTGGTAGTGAGTGAGAGTGGGACTGATCAATGCTAGTGTGGTAGTGAGTGAGAGTGGGACTGATCAATGCTAGTGTGGTAGTGAGTGAGAGTGGGACTGATCAATGCTAGTGTGGTAGTGAGTGAGAGTGGGACTGATCAATGCTAGTGTGGTAGTGAGTGAGAGTGGGACTGATCAATGCTAGTGTGGTAGTGAGTGAGAGTGGGACTGATCAATGCTAGTGTGGTAGTGAGTGAGAGTGGGACTGATCAATGCTAGTGTGGTAGTGAGTGAGAGTGGGACTGATCAATGCTAGTGTGGTAGTGAGTGAGAGTGGGACTGATCAATGCTAGTGTGGTAGTGAGTGAGAGTGGGACTGATCAATGCTAGTGTGGTAGTGAGTGAGAGTGGGACTGATCAATGCTAGTGTGGTAGTGAGTGAGAGTGGGACTGATCAATGCTAGTGTGGTAGTGAGTGAGAGTGGGACTGATCAATGCTAGTGTGGTAGTGAGTGAGAGTGGGACTGATCAATGCTAGTGTGGTAGTGAGTGAGAGTGGGACTGATCAATGCTAGTGTGGTAGTGAGTGAGAGTGGGACTGATCAATGCTAGTGTGGTAGTGAGTGAGAGTGGGACTGATCAATGCTAGTGTGGTAGTGAGTGAGAGTGGGACTGATCAATGCTAGTGTGGTAGTGAGTGAGAGTGGGACTGATCAATGCTAGTGTGGTAGTGAGTGAGAGTGGGACTGATCAATGCTAGTGTGGTAGTGAGTGAGAGTGGGACTGATCAATGCTAGTGTGGTAGTGAGTGAGAGTGGGACTGATCAATGCTAGTGTGGTAGTGAGTGAGAGTGGGACTGATCAATGCTAGTGTGGTAGTGAGTGAGAGTGGGACTGATCAATGCTAGTGTGGTAGTGAGTGAGAGTGGGACTGATCAATGCTAGTGTGGTAGTGAGTGAGAGTGGGACTGATCAATGCTAGTGTGGTAGTGAGTGAGAGTGGGACTGATCAATGCTAGTGTGGTAGTGAGTGAGAGTGGGACTGATCAATGCTAGTGTGGTAGTGAGTGAGAGTGGGACTGATCAATGCTAGTGTGGTAGTGAGTGAGAGTGGGACTGATCAATGCTAGTGTGGTAGTGAGTGAGAGTGGGACTGATCAATGCTAGTGTGGTAGTGAGTGAGAGTGGGACTGATCAATGCTAGTGTGGTAGTGAGTGAGAGTGGGACTGATCAATGCTAGTGTGGTAGTGAGTGAGAGTGGGACTGATCAATGCTAGTGTGGTAGTGAGTGAGAGTGGGACTGATCAATGCTAGTGTGGTAGTGAGTGAGAGTGGGACTGATCAATGCTAGTGTGGTAGTGAGTGAGAGTGGGACTGATCAATGCTAGTGTGGTAGTGAGTGAGAGTGGGACTGATCAATGCTAGTGTGGTAGTGAGTGAGAGTGGGACTGATCAATGCTAGTGTGGTAGTGAGTGAGAGTGGGACTGATCAATGCTAGTGTGGTAGTGAGTGAGAGTGGGACTGATCAATGCTAGTGTGGTAGTGAGTGAGAGTGGGACTGATCAATGCTAGTGTGGTAGTGAGTGAGAGTGGGACTGATCAATGCTAGTGTGGTAGTGAGTGAGAGTGGGACTGATCAATGCTAGTGTGGTAGTGAGTGAGAGTGGGACTGATCAATGCTAGTGTGGTAGTGAGTGAGAGTGGGACTGATCAATGCTAGTGTGGTAGTGAGTGAGAGTGGGACTGATCAATGCTAGTGTGGTAGTGAGTGAGAGTGGGACTGATCAATGCTAGTGTGGTAGTGAGTGAGAGTGGGACTGATCAATGCTAGTGTGGTAGTGAGTGAGAGTGGGACTGATCAATGCTAGTGTGGTAGTGAGTGAGAGTGGGACTGATCAATGCTAGTGTGGTAGTGAGTGAGAGTGGGACTGATCAATGCTAGTGTGGTAGTGAGTGAGAGTGGGACTGATCAATGCTAGTGTGGTAGTGAGTGAGAGTGGGACTGATCAATGCTAGTGTGGTAGTGAGTGAGAGTGGGACTGATCAATGCTAGTGTGGTAGTGAGTGAGAGTGGGACTGATCAATGCTAGTGTGGTAGTGAGTGAGAGTGGGACTGATCAATGCTAGTGTGGTAGTGAGTGAGAGTGGGACTGATCAATGCTAGTGTGGTAGTGAGTGAGAGTGGGACTGATCAATGCTAGTGTGGTAGTGAGTGAGAGTGGGACTGATCAATGCTAGTGTGGTAGTGAGTGAGAGTGGGACTGATCAATGCTAGTGTGGTAGTGAGTGAGAGTGGGACTGATCAATGCTAGTGTGGTAGTGAGTGAGAGTGGGACTGATCAATGCTAGTGTGGTAGTGAGTGAGAGTGGGACTGATCAATGCTAGTGTGGTAGTGAGTGAGAGTGGGACTGATCAATGCTAGTGTGGTAGTGAGTGAGAGTGGGACTGATCAATGCTAGTGTGGTAGTGAGTGAGAGTGGGACTGATCAATGCTAGTGTGGTAGTGAGTGAGAGTGGGACTGATCAATGCTAGTGTGGTAGTGAGTGAGAGTGGGACTGATCAATGCTAGTGTGGTAGTGAGTGAGAGTGGGACTGATCAATGCTAGTGTGGTAGTGAGTGAGAGTGGGACTGATCAATGCTAGTGTGGTAGTGAGTGAGAGTGGGACTGATCAATGCTAGTGTGGTAGTGAGTGAGAGTGGGACTGATCAATGCTAGTGTGGTAGTGAGTGAGAGTGGGACTGATCAATGCTAGTGTGGTAGTGAGTGAGAGTGGGACTGATCAATGCTAGTGTGGTAGTGAGTGAGAGTGGGACTGATCAATGCTAGTGTGGTAGTGAGTGAGAGTGGGACTGATCAATGCTAGTGTGGTAGTGAGTGAGAGTGGGACTGATCAATGCTAGTGTGGTAGTGAGTGAGAGTGGGACTGATCAATGCTAGTGTGGTAGTGAGTGAGAGTGGGACTGATCAATGCTAGTGTGGTAGTGAGTGAGAGTGGGACTGATCAATGCTAGTGTGGTAGTGAGTGAGAGTGGGACTGATCAATGCTAGTGTGGTAGTGAGTGAGAGTGGGACTGATCAATGCTAGTGTGGTAGTGAGTGAGAGTGGGACTGATCAATGCTAGTGTGGTAGTGAGTGAGAGTGGGACTGATCAATGCTAGTGTGGTAGTGAGTGAGAGTGGGACTGATCAATGCTAGTGTGGTAGTGAGTGAGAGTGGGACTGATCAATGCTAGTGTGGTAGTGAGTGAGAGTGGGACTGATCAATGCTAGTGTGGTAGTGAGTGAGAGTGGGACTGATCAATGCTAGTGTGGTAGTGAGTGAGAGTGGGACTGATCAATGCTAGTGTGGTAGTGAGTGAGAGTGGGACTGATCAATGCTAGTGTGGTAGTGAGTGAGAGTGGGACTGATCAATGCTAGTGTGGTAGTGAGTGAGAGTGGGACTGATCAATGCTAGTGTGGTAGTGAGTGAGAGTGGGACTGATCAATGCTAGTGTGGTAGTGAGTGAGAGTGGGACTGATCAATGCTAGTGTGGTAGTGAGTGAGAGTGGGACTGATCAATGCTAGTGTGGTAGTGAGTGAGAGTGGGACTGATCAATGCTAGTGTGGTAGTGAGTGAGAGTGGGACTGATCAATGCTAGTGTGGTAGTGAGTGAGAGTGGGACTGATCAATGCTAGTGTGGTAGTGAGTGAGAGTGGGACTGATCAATGCTAGTGTGGTAGTGAGTGAGAGTGGGACTGATCAATGCTAGTGTGGTAGTGAGTGAGAGTGGGACTGATCAATGCTAGTGTGGTAGTGAGTGAGAGTGGGACTGATCAATGCTAGTGTGGTAGTGAGTGAGAGTGGGACTGATCAATGCTAGTGTGGTAGTGAGTGAGAGTGGGACTGATCAATGCTAGTGTGGTAGTGAGTGAGAGTGGGACTGATCAATGCTAGTGTGGTAGTGAGTGAGAGTGGGACTGATCAATGCTAGTGTGGTAGTGAGTGAGAGTGGGACTGATCAATGCTAGTGTGGTAGTGAGTGAGAGTGGGACTGATCAATGCTAGTGTGGTAGTGAGTGAGAGTGGGACTGATCAATGCTAGTGTGGTAGTGAGTGAGAGTGGGACTGATCAATGCTAGTGTGGTAGTGAGTGAGAGTGGGACTGATCAATGCTAGTGTGGTAGTGAGTGAGAGTGGGACTGATCAATGCTAGTGTGGTAGTGAGTGAGAGTGGGACTGATCAATGCTAGTGTGGTAGTGAGTGAGAGTGGGACTGATCAATGCTAGTGTGGTAGTGAGTGAGAGTGGGACTGATCAATGCTAGTGTGGTAGTGAGTGAGAGTGGGACTGATCAATGCTAGTGTGGTAGTGAGTGAGAGTGGGACTGATCAATGCTAGTGTGGTAGTGAGTGAGAGTGGGACTGATCAATGCTAGTGTGGTAGTGAGTGAGAGTGGGACTGATCAATGCTAGTGTGGTAGTGAGTGAGAGTGGGACTGATCAATGCTAGTGTGGTAGTGAGTGAGAGTGGGACTGATCAATGCTAGTGTGGTAGTGAGTGAGAGTGGGACTGATCAATGCTAGTGTGGTAGTGAGTGAGAGTGGGACTGATCAATGCTAGTGTGGTAGTGAGTGAGAGTGGGACTGATCAATGCTAGTGTGGTAGTGAGTGAGAGTGGGACTGATCAATGCTAGTGTGGTAGTGAGTGAGAGTGGGACTGATCAATGCTAGTGTGGTAGTGAGTGAGAGTGGGACTGATCAATGCTAGTGTGGTAGTGAGTGAGAGTGGGACTGATCAATGCTAGTGTGGTAGTGAGTGAGAGTGGGACTGATCAATGCTAGTGTGGTAGTGAGTGAGAGTGGGACTGATCAATGCTAGTGTGGTAGTGAGTGAGAGTGGGACTGATCAATGCTAGTGTGGTAGTGAGTGAGAGTGGGACTGATCAATGCTAGTGTGGTAGTGAGTGAGAGTGGGACTGATCAATGCTAGTGTGGTAGTGAGTGAGAGTGGGACTGATCAATGCTAGTGTGGTAGTGAGTGAGAGTGGGACTGATCAATGCTAGTGTGGTAGTGAGTGAGAGTGGGACTGATCAATGCTAGTGTGGTAGTGAGTGAGAGTGGGACTGATCAATGCTAGTGTGGTAGTGAGTGAGAGTGGGACTGATCAATGCTAGTGTGGTAGTGAGTGAGAGTGGGACTGATCAATGCTAGTGTGGTAGTGAGTGAGAGTGGGACTGATCAATGCTAGTGTGGTAGTGAGTGAGAGTGGGACTGATCAATGCTAGTGTGGTAGTGAGTGAGAGTGGGACTGATCAATGCTAGTGTGGTAGTGAGTGAGAGTGGGACTGATCAATGCTAGTGTGGTAGTGAGTGAGAGTGGGACTGATCAATGCTAGTGTGGTAGTGAGTGAGAGTGGGACTGATCAATGCTAGTGTGGTAGTGAGTGAGAGTGGGACTGATCAATGCTAGTGTGGTAGTGAGTGAGAGTGGGACTGATCAATGCTAGTGTGGTAGTGAGTGAGAGTGGGACTGATCAATGCTAGTGTGGTAGTGAGTGAGAGTGGGACTGATCAATGCTAGTGTGGTAGTGAGTGAGAGTGGGACTGATCAATGCTAGTGTGGTAGTGAGTGAGAGTGGGACTGATCAATGCTAGTGTGGTAGTGAGTGAGAGTGGGACTGATCAATGCTAGTGTGGTAGTGAGTGAGAGTGGGACTGATCAATGCTAGTGTGGTAGTGAGTGAGAGTGGGACTGATCAATGCTAGTGTGGTAGTGAGTGAGAGTGGGACTGATCAATGCTAGTGTGGTAGTGAGTGAGAGTGGGACTGATCAATGCTAGTGTGGTAGTGAGTGAGAGTGGGACTGATCAATGCTAGTGTGGTAGTGAGTGAGAGTGGGACTGATCAATGCTAGTGTGGTAGTGAGTGAGAGTGGGACTGATCAATGCTAGTGTGGTAGTGAGTGAGAGTGGGACTGATCAATGCTAGTGTGGTAGTGAGTGAGAGTGGGACTGATCAATGCTAGTGTGGTAGTGAGTGAGAGTGGGACTGATCAATGCTAGTGTGGTAGTGAGTGAGAGTGGGACTGATCAATGCTAGTGTGGTAGTGAGTGAGAGTGGGACTGATCAATGCTAGTGTGGTAGTGAGTGAGAGTGGGACTGATCAATGCTAGTGTGGTAGTGAGTGAGAGTGGGACTGATCAATGCTAGTGTGGTAGTGAGTGAGAGTGGGACTGATCAATGCTAGTGTGGTAGTGAGTGAGAGTGGGACTGATCAATGCTAGTGTGGTAGTGAGTGAGAGTGGGACTGATCAATGCTAGTGTGGTAGTGAGTGAGAGTGGGACTGATCAATGCTAGTGTGGTAGTGAGTGAGAGTGGGACTGATCAATGCTAGTGTGGTAGTGAGTGAGAGTGGGACTGATCAATGCTAGTGTGGTAGTGAGTGAGAGTGGGACTGATCAATGCTAGTGTGGTAGTGAGTGAGAGTGGGACTGATCAATGCTAGTGTGGTAGTGAGTGAGAGTGGGACTGATCAATGCTAGTGTGGTAGTGAGTGAGAGTGGGACTGATCAATGCTAGTGTGGTAGTGAGTGAGAGTGGGACTGATCAATGCTAGTGTGGTAGTGAGTGAGAGTGGGACTGATCAATGCTAGTGTGGTAGTGAGTGAGAGTGGGACTGATCAATGCTAGTGTGGTAGTGAGTGAGAGTGGGACTGATCAATGCTAGTGTGGTAGTGAGTGAGAGTGGGACTGATCAATGCTAGTGTGGTAGTGAGTGAGAGTGGGACTGATCAATGCTAGTGTGGTAGTGAGTGAGAGTGGGACTGATCAATGCTAGTGTGGTAGTGAGTGAGAGTGGGACTGATCAATGCTAGTGTGGTAGTGAGTGAGAGTGGGACTGATCAATGCTAGTGTGGTAGTGAGTGAGAGTGGGACTGATCAATGCTAGTGTGGTAGTGAGTGAGAGTGGGACTGATCAATGCTAGTGTGGTAGTGAGTGAGAGTGGGACTGATCAATGCTAGTGTGGTAGTGAGTGAGAGTGGGACTGATCAATGCTAGTGTGGTAGTGAGTGAGAGTGGGACTGATCAATGCTAGTGTGGTAGTGAGTGAGAGTGGGACTGATCAATGCTAGTGTGGTAGTGAGTGAGAGTGGGACTGATCAATGCTAGTGTGGTAGTGAGTGAGAGTGGGACTGATCAATGCTAGTGTGGTAGTGAGTGAGAGTGGGACTGATCAATGCTAGTGTGGTAGTGAGTGAGAGTGGGACTGATCAATGCTAGTGTGGTAGTGAGTGAGAGTGGGACTGATCAATGCTAGTGTGGTAGTGAGTGAGAGTGGGACTGATCAATGCTAGTGTGGTAGTGAGTGAGAGTGGGACTGATCAATGCTAGTGTGGTAGTGAGTGAGAGTGGGACTGATCAATGCTAGTGTGGTAGTGAGTGAGAGTGGGACTGATCAATGCTAGTGTGGTAGTGAGTGAGAGTGGGACTGATCAATGCTAGTGTGGTAGTGAGTGAGAGTGGGACTGATCAATGCTAGTGTGGTAGTGAGTGAGAGTGGGACTGATCAATGCTAGTGTGGTAGTGAGTGAGAGTGGGACTGATCAATGCTAGTGTGGTAGTGAGTGAGAGTGGGACTGATCAATGCTAGTGTGGTAGTGAGTGAGAGTGGGACTGATCAATGCTAGTGTGGTAGTGAGTGAGAGTGGGACTGATCAATGCTAGTGTGGTAGTGAGTGAGAGTGGGACTGATCAATGCTAGTGTGGTAGTGAGTGAGAGTGGGACTGATCAATGCTAGTGTGGTAGTGAGTGAGAGTGGGACTGATCAATGCTAGTGTGGTAGTGAGTGAGAGTGGGACTGATCAATGCTAGTGTGGTAGTGAGTGAGAGTGGGACTGATCAATGCTAGTGTGGTAGTGAGTGAGAGTGGGACTGATCAATGCTAGTGTGGTAGTGAGTGAGAGTGGGACTGATCAATGCTAGTGTGGTAGTGAGTGAGAGTGGGACTGATCAATGCTAGTGTGGTAGTGAGTGAGAGTGGGACTGATCAATGCTAGTGTGGTAGTGAGTGAGAGTGGGACTGATCAATGCTAGTGTGGTAGTGAGTGAGAGTGGGACTGATCAATGCTAGTGTGGTAGTGAGTGAGAGTGGGACTGATCAATGCTAGTGTGGTAGTGAGTGAGAGTGGGACTGATCAATGCTAGTGTGGTAGTGAGTGAGAGTGGGACTGATCAATGCTAGTGTGGTAGTGAGTGAGAGTGGGACTGATCAATGCTAGTGTGGTAGTGAGTGAGAGTGGGACTGATCAATGCTAGTGTGGTAGTGAGTGAGAGTGGGACTGATCAATGCTAGTGTGGTAGTGAGTGAGAGTGGGACTGATCAATGCTAGTGTGGTAGTGAGTGAGAGTGGGACTGATCAATGCTAGTGTGGTAGTGAGTGAGAGTGGGACTGATCAATGCTAGTGTGGTAGTGAGTGAGAGTGGGACTGATCAATGCTAGTGTGGTAGTGAGTGAGAGTGGGACTGATCAATGCTAGTGTGGTAGTGAGTGAGAGTGGGACTGATCAATGCTAGTGTGGTAGTGAGTGAGAGTGGGACTGATCAATGCTAGTGTGGTAGTGAGTGAGAGTGGGACTGATCAATGCTAGTGTGGTAGTGAGTGAGAGTGGGACTGATCAATGCTAGTGTGGTAGTGAGTGAGAGTGGGACTGATCAATGCTAGTGTGGTAGTGAGTGAGAGTGGGACTGATCAATGCTAGTGTGGTAGTGAGTGAGAGTGGGACTGATCAATGCTAGTGTGGTAGTGAGTGAGAGTGGGACTGATCAATGCTAGTGTGGTAGTGAGTGAGAGTGGGACTGATCAATGCTAGTGTGGTAGTGAGTGAGAGTGGGACTGATCAATGCTAGTGTGGTAGTGAGTGAGAGTGGGACTGATCAATGCTAGTGTGGTAGTGAGTGAGAGTGGGACTGATCAATGCTAGTGTGGTAGTGAGTGAGAGTGGGACTGATCAATGCTAGTGTGGTAGTGAGTGAGAGTGGGACTGATCAATGCTAGTGTGGTAGTGAGTGAGAGTGGGACTGATCAATGCTAGTGTGGTAGTGAGTGAGAGTGGGACTGATCAATGCTAGTGTGGTAGTGAGTGAGAGTGGGACTGATCAATGCTAGTGTGGTAGTGAGTGAGAGTGGGACTGATCAATGCTAGTGTGGTAGTGAGTGAGAGTGGGACTGATCAATGCTAGTGTGGTAGTGAGTGAGAGTGGGACTGATCAATGCTAGTGTGGTAGTGAGTGAGAGTGGGACTGATCAATGCTAGTGTGGTAGTGAGTGAGAGTGGGACTGATCAATGCTAGTGTGGTAGTGAGTGAGAGTGGGACTGATCAATGCTAGTGTGGTAGTGAGTGAGAGTGGGACTGATCAATGCTAGTGTGGTAGTGAGTGAGAGTGGGACTGATCAATGCTAGTGTGGTAGTGAGTGAGAGTGGGACTGATCAATGCTAGTGTGGTAGTGAGTGAGAGTGGGACTGATCAATGCTAGTGTGGTAGTGAGTGAGAGTGGGACTGATCAATGCTAGTGTGGTAGTGAGTGAGAGTGGGACTGATCAATGCTAGTGTGGTAGTGAGTGAGAGTGGGACTGATCAATGCTAGTGTGGTAGTGAGTGAGAGTGGGACTGATCAATGCTAGTGTGGTAGTGAGTGAGAGTGGGACTGATCAATGCTAGTGTGGTAGTGAGTGAGAGTGGGACTGATCAATGCTAGTGTGGTAGTGAGTGAGAGTGGGACTGATCAATGCTAGTGTGGTAGTGAGTGAGAGTGGGACTGATCAATGCTAGTGTGGTAGTGAGTGAGAGTGGGACTGATCAATGCTAGTGTGGTAGTGAGTGAGAGTGGGACTGATCAATGCTAGTGTGGTAGTGAGTGAGAGTGGGACTGATCAATGCTAGTGTGGTAGTGAGTGAGAGTGGGACTGATCAATGCTAGTGTGGTAGTGAGTGAGAGTGGGACTGATCAATGCTAGTGTGGTAGTGAGTGAGAGTGGGACTGATCAATGCTAGTGTGGTAGTGAGTGAGAGTGGGACTGATCAATGCTAGTGTGGTAGTGAGTGAGAGTGGGACTGATCAATGCTAGTGTGGTAGTGAGTGAGAGTGGGACTGATCAATGCTAGTGTGGTAGTGAGTGAGAGTGGGACTGATCAATGCTAGTGTGGTAGTGAGTGAGAGTGGGACTGATCAATGCTAGTGTGGTAGTGAGTGAGAGTGGGACTGATCAATGCTAGTGTGGTAGTGAGTGAGAGTGGGACTGATCAATGCTAGTGTGGTAGTGAGTGAGAGTGGGACTGATCAATGCTAGTGTGGTAGTGAGTGAGAGTGGGACTGATCAATGCTAGTGTGGTAGTGAGTGAGAGTGGGACTGATCAATGCTAGTGTGGTAGTGAGTGAGAGTGGGACTGATCAATGCTAGTGTGGTAGTGAGTGAGAGTGGGACTGATCAATGCTAGTGTGGTAGTGAGTGAGAGTGGGACTGATCAATGCTAGTGTGGTAGTGAGTGAGAGTGGGACTGATCAATGCTAGTGTGGTAGTGAGTGAGAGTGGGACTGATCAATGCTAGTGTGGTAGTGAGTGAGAGTGGGACTGATCAATGCTAGTGTGGTAGTGAGTGAGAGTGGGACTGATCAATGCTAGTGTGGTAGTGAGTGAGAGTGGGACTGATCAATGCTAGTGTGGTAGTGAGTGAGAGTGGGACTGATCAATGCTAGTGTGGTAGTGAGTGAGAGTGGGACTGATCAATGCTAGTGTGGTAGTGAGTGAGAGTGGGACTGATCAATGCTAGTGTGGTAGTGAGTGAGAGTGGGACTGATCAATGCTAGTGTGGTAGTGAGTGAGAGTGGGACTGATCAATGCTAGTGTGGTAGTGAGTGAGAGTGGGACTGATCAATGCTAGTGTGGTAGTGAGTGAGAGTGGGACTGATCAATGCTAGTGTGGTAGTGAGTGAGAGTGGGACTGATCAATGCTAGTGTGGTAGTGAGTGAGAGTGGGACTGATCAATGCTAGTGTGGTAGTGAGTGAGAGTGGGACTGATCAATGCTAGTGTGGTAGTGAGTGAGAGTGGGACTGATCAATGCTAGTGTGGTAGTGAGTGAGAGTGGGACTGATCAATGCTAGTGTGGTAGTGAGTGAGAGTGGGACTGATCAATGCTAGTGTGGTAGTGAGTGAGAGTGGGACTGATCAATGCTAGTGTGGTAGTGAGTGAGAGTGGGACTGATCAATGCTAGTGTGGTAGTGAGTGAGAGTGGGACTGATCAATGCTAGTGTGGTAGTGAGTGAGAGTGGGACTGATCAATGCTAGTGTGGTAGTGAGTGAGAGTGGGACTGATCAATGCTAGTGTGGTAGTGAGTGAGAGTGGGACTGATCAATGCTAGTGTGGTAGTGAGTGAGAGTGGGACTGATCAATGCTAGTGTGGTAGTGAGTGAGAGTGGGACTGATCAATGCTAGTGTGGTAGTGAGTGAGAGTGGGACTGATCAATGCTAGTGTGGTAGTGAGTGAGAGTGGGACTGATCAATGCTAGTGTGGTAGTGAGTGAGAGTGGGACTGATCAATGCTAGTGTGGTAGTGAGTGAGAGTGGGACTGATCAATGCTAGTGTGGTAGTGAGTGAGAGTGGGACTGATCAATGCTAGTGTGGTAGTGAGTGAGAGTGGGACTGATCAATGCTAGTGTGGTAGTGAGTGAGAGTGGGACTGATCAATGCTAGTGTGGTAGTGAGTGAGAGTGGGACTGATCAATGCTAGTGTGGTAGTGAGTGAGAGTGGGACTGATCAATGCTAGTGTGGTAGTGAGTGAGAGTGGGACTGATCAATGCTAGTGTGGTAGTGAGTGAGAGTGGGACTGATCAATGCTAGTGTGGTAGTGAGTGAGAGTGGGACTGATCAATGCTAGTGTGGTAGTGAGTGAGAGTGGGACTGATCAATGCTAGTGTGGTAGTGAGTGAGAGTGGGACTGATCAATGCTAGTGTGGTAGTGAGTGAGAGTGGGACTGATCAATGCTAGTGTGGTAGTGAGTGAGAGTGGGACTGATCAATGCTAGTGTGGTAGTGAGTGAGAGTGGGACTGATCAATGCTAGTGTGGTAGTGAGTGAGAGTGGGACTGATCAATGCTAGTGTGGTAGTGAGTGAGAGTGGGACTGATCAATGCTAGTGTGGTAGTGAGTGAGAGTGGGACTGATCAATGCTAGTGTGGTAGTGAGTGAGAGTGGGACTGATCAATGCTAGTGTGGTAGTGAGTGAGAGTGGGACTGATCAATGCTAGTGTGGTAGTGAGTGAGAGTGGGACTGATCAATGCTAGTGTGGTAGTGAGTGAGAGTGGGACTGATCAATGCTAGTGTGGTAGTGAGTGAGAGTGGGACTGATCAATGCTAGTGTGGTAGTGAGTGAGAGTGGGACTGATCAATGCTAGTGTGGTAGTGAGTGAGAGTGGGACTGATCAATGCTAGTGTGGTAGTGAGTGAGAGTGGGACTGATCAATGCTAGTGTGGTAGTGAGTGAGAGTGGGACTGATCAATGCTAGTGTGGTAGTGAGTGAGAGTGGGACTGATCAATGCTAGTGTGGTAGTGAGTGAGAGTGGGACTGATCAATGCTAGTGTGGTAGTGAGTGAGAGTGGGACTGATCAATGCTAGTGTGGTAGTGAGTGAGAGTGGGACTGATCAATGCTAGTGTGGTAGTGAGTGAGAGTGGGACTGATCAATGCTAGTGTGGTAGTGAGTGAGAGTGGGACTGATCAATGCTAGTGTGGTAGTGAGTGAGAGTGGGACTGATCAATGCTAGTGTGGTAGTGAGTGAGAGTGGGACTGATCAATGCTAGTGTGGTAGTGAGTGAGAGTGGGACTGATCAATGCTAGTGTGGTAGTGAGTGAGAGTGGGACTGATCAATGCTAGTGTGGTAGTGAGTGAGAGTGGGACTGATCAATGCTAGTGTGGTAGTGAGTGAGAGTGGGACTGATCAATGCTAGTGTGGTAGTGAGTGAGAGTGGGACTGATCAATGCTAGTGTGGTAGTGAGTGAGAGTGGGACTGATCAATGCTAGTGTGGTAGTGAGTGAGAGTGGGACTGATCAATGCTAGTGTGGTAGTGAGTGAGAGTGGGACTGATCAATGCTAGTGTGGTAGTGAGTGAGAGTGGGACTGATCAATGCTAGTGTGGTAGTGAGTGAGAGTGGGACTGATCAATGCTAGTGTGGTAGTGAGTGAGAGTGGGACTGATCAATGCTAGTGTGGTAGTGAGTGAGAGTGGGACTGATCAATGCTAGTGTGGTAGTGAGTGAGAGTGGGACTGATCAATGCTAGTGTGGTAGTGAGTGAGAGTGGGACTGATCAATGCTAGTGTGGTAGTGAGTGAGAGTGGGACTGATCAATGCTAGTGTGGTAGTGAGTGAGAGTGGGACTGATCAATGCTAGTGTGGTAGTGAGTGAGAGTGGGACTGATCAATGCTAGTGTGGTAGTGAGTGAGAGTGGGACTGATCAATGCTAGTGTGGTAGTGAGTGAGAGTGGGACTGATCAATGCTAGTGTGGTAGTGAGTGAGAGTGGGACTGATCAATGCTAGTGTGGTAGTGAGTGAGAGTGGGACTGATCAATGCTAGTGTGGTAGTGAGTGAGAGTGGGACTGATCAATGCTAGTGTGGTAGTGAGTGAGAGTGGGACTGATCAATGCTAGTGTGGTAGTGAGTGAGAGTGGGACTGATCAATGCTAGTGTGGTAGTGAGTGAGAGTGGGACTGATCAATGCTAGTGTGGTAGTGAGTGAGAGTGGGACTGATCAATGCTAGTGTGGTAGTGAGTGAGAGTGGGACTGATCAATGCTAGTGTGGTAGTGAGTGAGAGTGGGACTGATCAATGCTAGTGTGGTAGTGAGTGAGAGTGGGACTGATCAATGCTAGTGTGGTAGTGAGTGAGAGTGGGACTGATCAATGCTAGTGTGGTAGTGAGTGAGAGTGGGACTGATCAATGCTAGTGTGGTAGTGAGTGAGAGTGGGACTGATCAATGCTAGTGTGGTAGTGAGTGAGAGTGGGACTGATCAATGCTAGTGTGGTAGTGAGTGAGAGTGGGACTGATCAATGCTAGTGTGGTAGTGAGTGAGAGTGGGACTGATCAATGCTAGTGTGGTAGTGAGTGAGAGTGGGACTGATCAATGCTAGTGTGGTAGTGAGTGAGAGTGGGACTGATCAATGCTAGTGTGGTAGTGAGTGAGAGTGGGACTGATCAATGCTAGTGTGGTAGTGAGTGAGAGTGGGACTGATCAATGCTAGTGTGGTAGTGAGTGAGAGTGGGACTGATCAATGCTAGTGTGGTAGTGAGTGAGAGTGGGACTGATCAATGCTAGTGTGGTAGTGAGTGAGAGTGGGACTGATCAATGCTAGTGTGGTAGTGAGTGAGAGTGGGACTGATCAATGCTAGTGTGGTAGTGAGTGAGAGTGGGACTGATCAATGCTAGTGTGGTAGTGAGTGAGAGTGGGACTGATCAATGCTAGTGTGGTAGTGAGTGAGAGTGGGACTGATCAATGCTAGTGTGGTAGTGAGTGAGAGTGGGACTGATCAATGCTAGTGTGGTAGTGAGTGAGAGTGGGACTGATCAATGCTAGTGTGGTAGTGAGTGAGAGTGGGACTGATCAATGCTAGTGTGGTAGTGAGTGAGAGTGGGACTGATCAATGCTAGTGTGGTAGTGAGTGAGAGTGGGACTGATCAATGCTAGTGTGGTAGTGAGTGAGAGTGGGACTGATCAATGCTAGTGTGGTAGTGAGTGAGAGTGGGACTGATCAATGCTAGTGTGGTAGTGAGTGAGAGTGGGACTGATCAATGCTAGTGTGGTAGTGAGTGAGAGTGGGACTGATCAATGCTAGTGTGGTAGTGAGTGAGAGTGGGACTGATCAATGCTAGTGTGGTAGTGAGTGAGAGTGGGACTGATCAATGCTAGTGTGGTAGTGAGTGAGAGTGGGACTGATCAATGCTAGTGTGGTAGTGAGTGAGAGTGGGACTGATCAATGCTAGTGTGGTAGTGAGTGAGAGTGGGACTGATCAATGCTAGTGTGGTAGTGAGTGAGAGTGGGACTGATCAATGCTAGTGTGGTAGTGAGTGAGAGTGGGACTGATCAATGCTAGTGTGGTAGTGAGTGAGAGTGGGACTGATCAATGCTAGTGTGGTAGTGAGTGAGAGTGGGACTGATCAATGCTAGTGTGGTAGTGAGTGAGAGTGGGACTGATCAATGCTAGTGTGGTAGTGAGTGAGAGTGGGACTGATCAATGCTAGTGTGGTAGTGAGTGAGAGTGGGACTGATCAATGCTAGTGTGGTAGTGAGTGAGAGTGGGACTGATCAATGCTAGTGTGGTAGTGAGTGAGAGTGGGACTGATCAATGCTAGTGTGGTAGTGAGTGAGAGTGGGACTGATCAATGCTAGTGTGGTAGTGAGTGAGAGTGGGACTGATCAATGCTAGTGTGGTAGTGAGTGAGAGTGGGACTGATCAATGCTAGTGTGGTAGTGAGTGAGAGTGGGACTGATCAATGCTAGTGTGGTAGTGAGTGAGAGTGGGACTGATCAATGCTAGTGTGGTAGTGAGTGAGAGTGGGACTGATCAATGCTAGTGTGGTAGTGAGTGAGAGTGGGACTGATCAATGCTAGTGTGGTAGTGAGTGAGAGTGGGACTGATCAATGCTAGTGTGGTAGTGAGTGAGAGTGGGACTGATCAATGCTAGTGTGGTAGTGAGTGAGAGTGGGACTGATCAATGCTAGTGTGGTAGTGAGTGAGAGTGGGACTGATCAATGCTAGTGTGGTAGTGAGTGAGAGTGGGACTGATCAATGCTAGTGTGGTAGTGAGTGAGAGTGGGACTGATCAATGCTAGTGTGGTAGTGAGTGAGAGTGGGACTGATCAATGCTAGTGTGGTAGTGAGTGAGAGTGGGACTGATCAATGCTAGTGTGGTAGTGAGTGAGAGTGGGACTGATCAATGCTAGTGTGGTAGTGAGTGAGAGTGGGACTGATCAATGCTAGTGTGGTAGTGAGTGAGAGTGGGACTGATCAATGCTAGTGTGGTAGTGAGTGAGAGTGGGACTGATCAATGCTAGTGTGGTAGTGAGTGAGAGTGGGACTGATCAATGCTAGTGTGGTAGTGAGTGAGAGTGGGACTGATCAATGCTAGTGTGGTAGTGAGTGAGAGTGGGACTGATCAATGCTAGTGTGGTAGTGAGTGAGAGTGGGACTGATCAATGCTAGTGTGGTAGTGAGTGAGAGTGGGACTGATCAATGCTAGTGTGGTAGTGAGTGAGAGTGGGACTGATCAATGCTAGTGTGGTAGTGAGTGAGAGTGGGACTGATCAATGCTAGTGTGGTAGTGAGTGAGAGTGGGACTGATCAATGCTAGTGTGGTAGTGAGTGAGAGTGGGACTGATCAATGCTAGTGTGGTAGTGAGTGAGAGTGGGACTGATCAATGCTAGTGTGGTAGTGAGTGAGAGTGGGACTGATCAATGCTAGTGTGGTAGTGAGTGAGAGTGGGACTGATCAATGCTAGTGTGGTAGTGAGTGAGAGTGGGACTGATCAATGCTAGTGTGGTAGTGAGTGAGAGTGGGACTGATCAATGCTAGTGTGGTAGTGAGTGAGAGTGGGACTGATCAATGCTAGTGTGGTAGTGAGTGAGAGTGGGACTGATCAATGCTAGTGTGGTAGTGAGTGAGAGTGGGACTGATCAATGCTAGTGTGGTAGTGAGTGAGAGTGGGACTGATCAATGCTAGTGTGGTAGTGAGTGAGAGTGGGACTGATCAATGCTAGTGTGGTAGTGAGTGAGAGTGGGACTGATCAATGCTAGTGTGGTAGTGAGTGAGAGTGGGACTGATCAATGCTAGTGTGGTAGTGAGTGAGAGTGGGACTGATCAATGCTAGTGTGGTAGTGAGTGAGAGTGGGACTGATCAATGCTAGTGTGGTAGTGAGTGAGAGTGGGACTGATCAATGCTAGTGTGGTAGTGAGTGAGAGTGGGACTGATCAATGCTAGTGTGGTAGTGAGTGAGAGTGGGACTGATCAATGCTAGTGTGGTAGTGAGTGAGAGTGGGACTGATCAATGCTAGTGTGGTAGTGAGTGAGAGTGGGACTGATCAATGCTAGTGTGGTAGTGAGTGAGAGTGGGACTGATCAATGCTAGTGTGGTAGTGAGTGAGAGTGGGACTGATCAATGCTAGTGTGGTAGTGAGTGAGAGTGGGACTGATCAATGCTAGTGTGGTAGTGAGTGAGAGTGGGACTGATCAATGCTAGTGTGGTAGTGAGTGAGAGTGGGACTGATCAATGCTAGTGTGGTAGTGAGTGAGAGTGGGACTGATCAATGCTAGTGTGGTAGTGAGTGAGAGTGGGACTGATCAATGCTAGTGTGGTAGTGAGTGAGAGTGGGACTGATCAATGCTAGTGTGGTAGTGAGTGAGAGTGGGACTGATCAATGCTAGTGTGGTAGTGAGTGAGAGTGGGACTGATCAATGCTAGTGTGGTAGTGAGTGAGAGTGGGACTGATCAATGCTAGTGTGGTAGTGAGTGAGAGTGGGACTGATCAATGCTAGTGTGGTAGTGAGTGAGAGTGGGACTGATCAATGCTAGTGTGGTAGTGAGTGAGAGTGGGACTGATCAATGCTAGTGTGGTAGTGAGTGAGAGTGGGACTGATCAATGCTAGTGTGGTAGTGAGTGAGAGTGGGACTGATCAATGCTAGTGTGGTAGTGAGTGAGAGTGGGACTGATCAATGCTAGTGTGGTAGTGAGTGAGAGTGGGACTGATCAATGCTAGTGTGGTAGTGAGTGAGAGTGGGACTGATCAATGCTAGTGTGGTAGTGAGTGAGAGTGGGACTGATCAATGCTAGTGTGGTAGTGAGTGAGAGTGGGACTGATCAATGCTAGTGTGGTAGTGAGTGAGAGTGGGACTGATCAATGCTAGTGTGGTAGTGAGTGAGAGTGGGACTGATCAATGCTAGTGTGGTAGTGAGTGAGAGTGGGACTGATCAATGCTAGTGTGGTAGTGAGTGAGAGTGGGACTGATCAATGCTAGTGTGGTAGTGAGTGAGAGTGGGACTGATCAATGCTAGTGTGGTAGTGAGTGAGAGTGGGACTGATCAATGCTAGTGTGGTAGTGAGTGAGAGTGGGACTGATCAATGCTAGTGTGGTAGTGAGTGAGAGTGGGACTGATCAATGCTAGTGTGGTAGTGAGTGAGAGTGGGACTGATCAATGCTAGTGTGGTAGTGAGTGAGAGTGGGACTGATCAATGCTAGTGTGGTAGTGAGTGAGAGTGGGACTGATCAATGCTAGTGTGGTAGTGAGTGAGAGTGGGACTGATCAATGCTAGTGTGGTAGTGAGTGAGAGTGGGACTGATCAATGCTAGTGTGGTAGTGAGTGAGAGTGGGACTGATCAATGCTAGTGTGGTAGTGAGTGAGAGTGGGACTGATCAATGCTAGTGTGGTAGTGAGTGAGAGTGGGACTGATCAATGCTAGTGTGGTAGTGAGTGAGAGTGGGACTGATCAATGCTAGTGTGGTAGTGAGTGAGAGTGGGACTGATCAATGCTAGTGTGGTAGTGAGTGAGAGTGGGACTGATCAATGCTAGTGTGGTAGTGAGTGAGAGTGGGACTGATCAATGCTAGTGTGGTAGTGAGTGAGAGTGGGACTGATCAATGCTAGTGTGGTAGTGAGTGAGAGTGGGACTGATCAATGCTAGTGTGGTAGTGAGTGAGAGTGGGACTGATCAATGCTAGTGTGGTAGTGAGTGAGAGTGGGACTGATCAATGCTAGTGTGGTAGTGAGTGAGAGTGGGACTGATCAATGCTAGTGTGGTAGTGAGTGAGAGTGGGACTGATCAATGCTAGTGTGGTAGTGAGTGAGAGTGGGACTGATCAATGCTAGTGTGGTAGTGAGTGAGAGTGGGACTGATCAATGCTAGTGTGGTAGTGAGTGAGAGTGGGACTGATCAATGCTAGTGTGGTAGTGAGTGAGAGTGGGACTGATCAATGCTAGTGTGGTAGTGAGTGAGAGTGGGACTGATCAATGCTAGTGTGGTAGTGAGTGAGAGTGGGACTGATCAATGCTAGTGTGGTAGTGAGTGAGAGTGGGACTGATCAATGCTAGTGTGGTAGTGAGTGAGAGTGGGACTGATCAATGCTAGTGTGGTAGTGAGTGAGAGTGGGACTGATCAATGCTAGTGTGGTAGTGAGTGAGAGTGGGACTGATCAATGCTAGTGTGGTAGTGAGTGAGAGTGGGACTGATCAATGCTAGTGTGGTAGTGAGTGAGAGTGGGACTGATCAATGCTAGTGTGGTAGTGAGTGAGAGTGGGACTGATCAATGCTAGTGTGGTAGTGAGTGAGAGTGGGACTGATCAATGCTAGTGTGGTAGTGAGTGAGAGTGGGACTGATCAATGCTAGTGTGGTAGTGAGTGAGAGTGGGACTGATCAATGCTAGTGTGGTAGTGAGTGAGAGTGGGACTGATCAATGCTAGTGTGGTAGTGAGTGAGAGTGGGACTGATCAATGCTAGTGTGGTAGTGAGTGAGAGTGGGACTGATCAATGCTAGTGTGGTAGTGAGTGAGAGTGGGACTGATCAATGCTAGTGTGGTAGTGAGTGAGAGTGGGACTGATCAATGCTAGTGTGGTAGTGAGTGAGAGTGGGACTGATCAATGCTAGTGTGGTAGTGAGTGAGAGTGGGACTGATCAATGCTAGTGTGGTAGTGAGTGAGAGTGGGACTGATCAATGCTAGTGTGGTAGTGAGTGAGAGTGGGACTGATCAATGCTAGTGTGGTAGTGAGTGAGAGTGGGACTGATCAATGCTAGTGTGGTAGTGAGTGAGAGTGGGACTGATCAATGCTAGTGTGGTAGTGAGTGAGAGTGGGACTGATCAATGCTAGTGTGGTAGTGAGTGAGAGTGGGACTGATCAATGCTAGTGTGGTAGTGAGTGAGAGTGGGACTGATCAATGCTAGTGTGGTAGTGAGTGAGAGTGGGACTGATCAATGCTAGTGTGGTAGTGAGTGAGAGTGGGACTGATCAATGCTAGTGTGGTAGTGAGTGAGAGTGGGACTGATCAATGCTAGTGTGGTAGTGAGTGAGAGTGGGACTGATCAATGCTAGTGTGGTAGTGAGTGAGAGTGGGACTGATCAATGCTAGTGTGGTAGTGAGTGAGAGTGGGACTGATCAATGCTAGTGTGGTAGTGAGTGAGAGTGGGACTGATCAATGCTAGTGTGGTAGTGAGTGAGAGTGGGACTGATCAATGCTAGTGTGGTAGTGAGTGAGAGTGGGACTGATCAATGCTAGTGTGGTAGTGAGTGAGAGTGGGACTGATCAATGCTAGTGTGGTAGTGAGTGAGAGTGGGACTGATCAATGCTAGTGTGGTAGTGAGTGAGAGTGGGACTGATCAATGCTAGTGTGGTAGTGAGTGAGAGTGGGACTGATCAATGCTAGTGTGGTAGTGAGTGAGAGTGGGACTGATCAATGCTAGTGTGGTAGTGAGTGAGAGTGGGACTGATCAATGCTAGTGTGGTAGTGAGTGAGAGTGGGACTGATCAATGCTAGTGTGGTAGTGAGTGAGAGTGGGACTGATCAATGCTAGTGTGGTAGTGAGTGAGAGTGGGACTGATCAATGCTAGTGTGGTAGTGAGTGAGAGTGGGACTGATCAATGCTAGTGTGGTAGTGAGTGAGAGTGGGACTGATCAATGCTAGTGTGGTAGTGAGTGAGAGTGGGACTGATCAATGCTAGTGTGGTAGTGAGTGAGAGTGGGACTGATCAATGCTAGTGTGGTAGTGAGTGAGAGTGGGACTGATCAATGCTAGTGTGGTAGTGAGTGAGAGTGGGACTGATCAATGCTAGTGTGGTAGTGAGTGAGAGTGGGACTGATCAATGCTAGTGTGGTAGTGAGTGAGAGTGGGACTGATCAATGCTAGTGTGGTAGTGAGTGAGAGTGGGACTGATCAATGCTAGTGTGGTAGTGAGTGAGAGTGGGACTGATCAATGCTAGTGTGGTAGTGAGTGAGAGTGGGACTGATCAATGCTAGTGTGGTAGTGAGTGAGAGTGGGACTGATCAATGCTAGTGTGGTAGTGAGTGAGAGTGGGACTGATCAATGCTAGTGTGGTAGTGAGTGAGAGTGGGACTGATCAATGCTAGTGTGGTAGTGAGTGAGAGTGGGACTGATCAATGCTAGTGTGGTAGTGAGTGAGAGTGGGACTGATCAATGCTAGTGTGGTAGTGAGTGAGAGTGGGACTGATCAATGCTAGTGTGGTAGTGAGTGAGAGTGGGACTGATCAATGCTAGTGTGGTAGTGAGTGAGAGTGGGACTGATCAATGCTAGTGTGGTAGTGAGTGAGAGTGGGACTGATCAATGCTAGTGTGGTAGTGAGTGAGAGTGGGACTGATCAATGCTAGTGTGGTAGTGAGTGAGAGTGGGACTGATCAATGCTAGTGTGGTAGTGAGTGAGAGTGGGACTGATCAATGCTAGTGTGGTAGTGAGTGAGAGTGGGACTGATCAATGCTAGTGTGGTAGTGAGTGAGAGTGGGACTGATCAATGCTAGTGTGGTAGTGAGTGAGAGTGGGACTGATCAATGCTAGTGTGGTAGTGAGTGAGAGTGGGACTGATCAATGCTAGTGTGGTAGTGAGTGAGAGTGGGACTGATCAATGCTAGTGTGGTAGTGAGTGAGAGTGGGACTGATCAATGCTAGTGTGGTAGTGAGTGAGAGTGGGACTGATCAATGCTAGTGTGGTAGTGAGTGAGAGTGGGACTGATCAATGCTAGTGTGGTAGTGAGTGAGAGTGGGACTGATCAATGCTAGTGTGGTAGTGAGTGAGAGTGGGACTGATCAATGCTAGTGTGGTAGTGAGTGAGAGTGGGACTGATCAATGCTAGTGTGGTAGTGAGTGAGAGTGGGACTGATCAATGCTAGTGTGGTAGTGAGTGAGAGTGGGACTGATCAATGCTAGTGTGGTAGTGAGTGAGAGTGGGACTGATCAATGCTAGTGTGGTAGTGAGTGAGAGTGGGACTGATCAATGCTAGTGTGGTAGTGAGTGAGAGTGGGACTGATCAATGCTAGTGTGGTAGTGAGTGAGAGTGGGACTGATCAATGCTAGTGTGGTAGTGAGTGAGAGTGGGACTGATCAATGCTAGTGTGGTAGTGAGTGAGAGTGGGACTGATCAATGCTAGTGTGGTAGTGAGTGAGAGTGGGACTGATCAATGCTAGTGTGGTAGTGAGTGAGAGTGGGACTGATCAATGCTAGTGTGGTAGTGAGTGAGAGTGGGACTGATCAATGCTAGTGTGGTAGTGAGTGAGAGTGGGACTGATCAATGCTAGTGTGGTAGTGAGTGAGAGTGGGACTGATCAATGCTAGTGTGGTAGTGAGTGAGAGTGGGACTGATCAATGCTAGTGTGGTAGTGAGTGAGAGTGGGACTGATCAATGCTAGTGTGGTAGTGAGTGAGAGTGGGACTGATCAATGCTAGTGTGGTAGTGAGTGAGAGTGGGACTGATCAATGCTAGTGTGGTAGTGAGTGAGAGTGGGACTGATCAATGCTAGTGTGGTAGTGAGTGAGAGTGGGACTGATCAATGCTAGTGTGGTAGTGAGTGAGAGTGGGACTGATCAATGCTAGTGTGGTAGTGAGTGAGAGTGGGACTGATCAATGCTAGTGTGGTAGTGAGTGAGAGTGGGACTGATCAATGCTAGTGTGGTAGTGAGTGAGAGTGGGACTGATCAATGCTAGTGTGGTAGTGAGTGAGAGTGGGACTGATCAATGCTAGTGTGGTAGTGAGTGAGAGTGGGACTGATCAATGCTAGTGTGGTAGTGAGTGAGAGTGGGACTGATCAATGCTAGTGTGGTAGTGAGTGAGAGTGGGACTGATCAATGCTAGTGTGGTAGTGAGTGAGAGTGGGACTGATCAATGCTAGTGTGGTAGTGAGTGAGAGTGGGACTGATCAATGCTAGTGTGGTAGTGAGTGAGAGTGGGACTGATCAATGCTAGTGTGGTAGTGAGTGAGAGTGGGACTGATCAATGCTAGTGTGGTAGTGAGTGAGAGTGGGACTGATCAATGCTAGTGTGGTAGTGAGTGAGAGTGGGACTGATCAATGCTAGTGTGGTAGTGAGTGAGAGTGGGACTGATCAATGCTAGTGTGGTAGTGAGTGAGAGTGGGACTGATCAATGCTAGTGTGGTAGTGAGTGAGAGTGGGACTGATCAATGCTAGTGTGGTAGTGAGTGAGAGTGGGACTGATCAATGCTAGTGTGGTAGTGAGTGAGAGTGGGACTGATCAATGCTAGTGTGGTAGTGAGTGAGAGTGGGACTGATCAATGCTAGTGTGGTAGTGAGTGAGAGTGGGACTGATCAATGCTAGTGTGGTAGTGAGTGAGAGTGGGACTGATCAATGCTAGTGTGGTAGTGAGTGAGAGTGGGACTGATCAATGCTAGTGTGGTAGTGAGTGAGAGTGGGACTGATCAATGCTAGTGTGGTAGTGAGTGAGAGTGGGACTGATCAATGCTAGTGTGGTAGTGAGTGAGAGTGGGACTGATCAATGCTAGTGTGGTAGTGAGTGAGAGTGGGACTGATCAATGCTAGTGTGGTAGTGAGTGAGAGTGGGACTGATCAATGCTAGTGTGGTAGTGAGTGAGAGTGGGACTGATCAATGCTAGTGTGGTAGTGAGTGAGAGTGGGACTGATCAATGCTAGTGTGGTAGTGAGTGAGAGTGGGACTGATCAATGCTAGTGTGGTAGTGAGTGAGAGTGGGACTGATCAATGCTAGTGTGGTAGTGAGTGAGAGTGGGACTGATCAATGCTAGTGTGGTAGTGAGTGAGAGTGGGACTGATCAATGCTAGTGTGGTAGTGAGTGAGAGTGGGACTGATCAATGCTAGTGTGGTAGTGAGTGAGAGTGGGACTGATCAATGCTAGTGTGGTAGTGAGTGAGAGTGGGACTGATCAATGCTAGTGTGGTAGTGAGTGAGAGTGGGACTGATCAATGCTAGTGTGGTAGTGAGTGAGAGTGGGACTGATCAATGCTAGTGTGGTAGTGAGTGAGAGTGGGACTGATCAATGCTAGTGTGGTAGTGAGTGAGAGTGGGACTGATCAATGCTAGTGTGGTAGTGAGTGAGAGTGGGACTGATCAATGCTAGTGTGGTAGTGAGTGAGAGTGGGACTGATCAATGCTAGTGTGGTAGTGAGTGAGAGTGGGACTGATCAATGCTAGTGTGGTAGTGAGTGAGAGTGGGACTGATCAATGCTAGTGTGGTAGTGAGTGAGAGTGGGACTGATCAATGCTAGTGTGGTAGTGAGTGAGAGTGGGACTGATCAATGCTAGTGTGGTAGTGAGTGAGAGTGGGACTGATCAATGCTAGTGTGGTAGTGAGTGAGAGTGGGACTGATCAATGCTAGTGTGGTAGTGAGTGAGAGTGGGACTGATCAATGCTAGTGTGGTAGTGAGTGAGAGTGGGACTGATCAATGCTAGTGTGGTAGTGAGTGAGAGTGGGACTGATCAATGCTAGTGTGGTAGTGAGTGAGAGTGGGACTGATCAATGCTAGTGTGGTAGTGAGTGAGAGTGGGACTGATCAATGCTAGTGTGGTAGTGAGTGAGAGTGGGACTGATCAATGCTAGTGTGGTAGTGAGTGAGAGTGGGACTGATCAATGCTAGTGTGGTAGTGAGTGAGAGTGGGACTGATCAATGCTAGTGTGGTAGTGAGTGAGAGTGGGACTGATCAATGCTAGTGTGGTAGTGAGTGAGAGTGGGACTGATCAATGCTAGTGTGGTAGTGAGTGAGAGTGGGACTGATCAATGCTAGTGTGGTAGTGAGTGAGAGTGGGACTGATCAATGCTAGTGTGGTAGTGAGTGAGAGTGGGACTGATCAATGCTAGTGTGGTAGTGAGTGAGAGTGGGACTGATCAATGCTAGTGTGGTAGTGAGTGAGAGTGGGACTGATCAATGCTAGTGTGGTAGTGAGTGAGAGTGGGACTGATCAATGCTAGTGTGGTAGTGAGTGAGAGTGGGACTGATCAATGCTAGTGTGGTAGTGAGTGAGAGTGGGACTGATCAATGCTAGTGTGGTAGTGAGTGAGAGTGGGACTGATCAATGCTAGTGTGGTAGTGAGTGAGAGTGGGACTGATCAATGCTAGTGTGGTAGTGAGTGAGAGTGGGACTGATCAATGCTAGTGTGGTAGTGAGTGAGAGTGGGACTGATCAATGCTAGTGTGGTAGTGAGTGAGAGTGGGACTGATCAATGCTAGTGTGGTAGTGAGTGAGAGTGGGACTGATCAATGCTAGTGTGGTAGTGAGTGAGAGTGGGACTGATCAATGCTAGTGTGGTAGTGAGTGAGAGTGGGACTGATCAATGCTAGTGTGGTAGTGAGTGAGAGTGGGACTGATCAATGCTAGTGTGGTAGTGAGTGAGAGTGGGACTGATCAATGCTAGTGTGGTAGTGAGTGAGAGTGGGACTGATCAATGCTAGTGTGGTAGTGAGTGAGAGTGGGACTGATCAATGCTAGTGTGGTAGTGAGTGAGAGTGGGACTGATCAATGCTAGTGTGGTAGTGAGTGAGAGTGGGACTGATCAATGCTAGTGTGGTAGTGAGTGAGAGTGGGACTGATCAATGCTAGTGTGGTAGTGAGTGAGAGTGGGACTGATCAATGCTAGTGTGGTAGTGAGTGAGAGTGGGACTGATCAATGCTAGTGTGGTAGTGAGTGAGAGTGGGACTGATCAATGCTAGTGTGGTAGTGAGTGAGAGTGGGACTGATCAATGCTAGTGTGGTAGTGAGTGAGAGTGGGACTGATCAATGCTAGTGTGGTAGTGAGTGAGAGTGGGACTGATCAATGCTAGTGTGGTAGTGAGTGAGAGTGGGACTGATCAATGCTAGTGTGGTAGTGAGTGAGAGTGGGACTGATCAATGCTAGTGTGGTAGTGAGTGAGAGTGGGACTGATCAATGCTAGTGTGGTAGTGAGTGAGAGTGGGACTGATCAATGCTAGTGTGGTAGTGAGTGAGAGTGGGACTGATCAATGCTAGTGTGGTAGTGAGTGAGAGTGGGACTGATCAATGCTAGTGTGGTAGTGAGTGAGAGTGGGACTGATCAATGCTAGTGTGGTAGTGAGTGAGAGTGGGACTGATCAATGCTAGTGTGGTAGTGAGTGAGAGTGGGACTGATCAATGCTAGTGTGGTAGTGAGTGAGAGTGGGACTGATCAATGCTAGTGTGGTAGTGAGTGAGAGTGGGACTGATCAATGCTAGTGTGGTAGTGAGTGAGAGTGGGACTGATCAATGCTAGTGTGGTAGTGAGTGAGAGTGGGACTGATCAATGCTAGTGTGGTAGTGAGTGAGAGTGGGACTGATCAATGCTAGTGTGGTAGTGAGTGAGAGTGGGACTGATCAATGCTAGTGTGGTAGTGAGTGAGAGTGGGACTGATCAATGCTAGTGTGGTAGTGAGTGAGAGTGGGACTGATCAATGCTAGTGTGGTAGTGAGTGAGAGTGGGACTGATCAATGCTAGTGTGGTAGTGAGTGAGAGTGGGACTGATCAATGCTAGTGTGGTAGTGAGTGAGAGTGGGACTGATCAATGCTAGTGTGGTAGTGAGTGAGAGTGGGACTGATCAATGCTAGTGTGGTAGTGAGTGAGAGTGGGACTGATCAATGCTAGTGTGGTAGTGAGTGAGAGTGGGACTGATCAATGCTAGTGTGGTAGTGAGTGAGAGTGGGACTGATCAATGCTAGTGTGGTAGTGAGTGAGAGTGGGACTGATCAATGCTAGTGTGGTAGTGAGTGAGAGTGGGACTGATCAATGCTAGTGTGGTAGTGAGTGAGAGTGGGACTGATCAATGCTAGTGTGGTAGTGAGTGAGAGTGGGACTGATCAATGCTAGTGTGGTAGTGAGTGAGAGTGGGACTGATCAATGCTAGTGTGGTAGTGAGTGAGAGTGGGACTGATCAATGCTAGTGTGGTAGTGAGTGAGAGTGGGACTGATCAATGCTAGTGTGGTAGTGAGTGAGAGTGGGACTGATCAATGCTAGTGTGGTAGTGAGTGAGAGTGGGACTGATCAATGCTAGTGTGGTAGTGAGTGAGAGTGGGACTGATCAATGCTAGTGTGGTAGTGAGTGAGAGTGGGACTGATCAATGCTAGTGTGGTAGTGAGTGAGAGTGGGACTGATCAATGCTAGTGTGGTAGTGAGTGAGAGTGGGACTGATCAATGCTAGTGTGGTAGTGAGTGAGAGTGGGACTGATCAATGCTAGTGTGGTAGTGAGTGAGAGTGGGACTGATCAATGCTAGTGTGGTAGTGAGTGAGAGTGGGACTGATCAATGCTAGTGTGGTAGTGAGTGAGAGTGGGACTGATCAATGCTAGTGTGGTAGTGAGTGAGAGTGGGACTGATCAATGCTAGTGTGGTAGTGAGTGAGAGTGGGACTGATCAATGCTAGTGTGGTAGTGAGTGAGAGTGGGACTGATCAATGCTAGTGTGGTAGTGAGTGAGAGTGGGACTGATCAATGCTAGTGTGGTAGTGAGTGAGAGTGGGACTGATCAATGCTAGTGTGGTAGTGAGTGAGAGTGGGACTGATCAATGCTAGTGTGGTAGTGAGTGAGAGTGGGACTGATCAATGCTAGTGTGGTAGTGAGTGAGAGTGGGACTGATCAATGCTAGTGTGGTAGTGAGTGAGAGTGGGACTGATCAATGCTAGTGTGGTAGTGAGTGAGAGTGGGACTGATCAATGCTAGTGTGGTAGTGAGTGAGAGTGGGACTGATCAATGCTAGTGTGGTAGTGAGTGAGAGTGGGACTGATCAATGCTAGTGTGGTAGTGAGTGAGAGTGGGACTGATCAATGCTAGTGTGGTAGTGAGTGAGAGTGGGACTGATCAATGCTAGTGTGGTAGTGAGTGAGAGTGGGACTGATCAATGCTAGTGTGGTAGTGAGTGAGAGTGGGACTGATCAATGCTAGTGTGGTAGTGAGTGAGAGTGGGACTGATCAATGCTAGTGTGGTAGTGAGTGAGAGTGGGACTGATCAATGCTAGTGTGGTAGTGAGTGAGAGTGGGACTGATCAATGCTAGTGTGGTAGTGAGTGAGAGTGGGACTGATCAATGCTAGTGTGGTAGTGAGTGAGAGTGGGACTGATCAATGCTAGTGTGGTAGTGAGTGAGAGTGGGACTGATCAATGCTAGTGTGGTAGTGAGTGAGAGTGGGACTGATCAATGCTAGTGTGGTAGTGAGTGAGAGTGGGACTGATCAATGCTAGTGTGGTAGTGAGTGAGAGTGGGACTGATCAATGCTAGTGTGGTAGTGAGTGAGAGTGGGACTGATCAATGCTAGTGTGGTAGTGAGTGAGAGTGGGACTGATCAATGCTAGTGTGGTAGTGAGTGAGAGTGGGACTGATCAATGCTAGTGTGGTAGTGAGTGAGAGTGGGACTGATCAATGCTAGTGTGGTAGTGAGTGAGAGTGGGACTGATCAATGCTAGTGTGGTAGTGAGTGAGAGTGGGACTGATCAATGCTAGTGTGGTAGTGAGTGAGAGTGGGACTGATCAATGCTAGTGTGGTAGTGAGTGAGAGTGGGACTGATCAATGCTAGTGTGGTAGTGAGTGAGAGTGGGACTGATCAATGCTAGTGTGGTAGTGAGTGAGAGTGGGACTGATCAATGCTAGTGTGGTAGTGAGTGAGAGTGGGACTGATCAATGCTAGTGTGGTAGTGAGTGAGAGTGGGACTGATCAATGCTAGTGTGGTAGTGAGTGAGAGTGGGACTGATCAATGCTAGTGTGGTAGTGAGTGAGAGTGGGACTGATCAATGCTAGTGTGGTAGTGAGTGAGAGTGGGACTGATCAATGCTAGTGTGGTAGTGAGTGAGAGTGGGACTGATCAATGCTAGTGTGGTAGTGAGTGAGAGTGGGACTGATCAATGCTAGTGTGGTAGTGAGTGAGAGTGGGACTGATCAATGCTAGTGTGGTAGTGAGTGAGAGTGGGACTGATCAATGCTAGTGTGGTAGTGAGTGAGAGTGGGACTGATCAATGCTAGTGTGGTAGTGAGTGAGAGTGGGACTGATCAATGCTAGTGTGGTAGTGAGTGAGAGTGGGACTGATCAATGCTAGTGTGGTAGTGAGTGAGAGTGGGACTGATCAATGCTAGTGTGGTAGTGAGTGAGAGTGGGACTGATCAATGCTAGTGTGGTAGTGAGTGAGAGTGGGACTGATCAATGCTAGTGTGGTAGTGAGTGAGAGTGGGACTGATCAATGCTAGTGTGGTAGTGAGTGAGAGTGGGACTGATCAATGCTAGTGTGGTAGTGAGTGAGAGTGGGACTGATCAATGCTAGTGTGGTAGTGAGTGAGAGTGGGACTGATCAATGCTAGTGTGGTAGTGAGTGAGAGTGGGACTGATCAATGCTAGTGTGGTAGTGAGTGAGAGTGGGACTGATCAATGCTAGTGTGGTAGTGAGTGAGAGTGGGACTGATCAATGCTAGTGTGGTAGTGAGTGAGAGTGGGACTGATCAATGCTAGTGTGGTAGTGAGTGAGAGTGGGACTGATCAATGCTAGTGTGGTAGTGAGTGAGAGTGGGACTGATCAATGCTAGTGTGGTAGTGAGTGAGAGTGGGACTGATCAATGCTAGTGTGGTAGTGAGTGAGAGTGGGACTGATCAATGCTAGTGTGGTAGTGAGTGAGAGTGGGACTGATCAATGCTAGTGTGGTAGTGAGTGAGAGTGGGACTGATCAATGCTAGTGTGGTAGTGAGTGAGAGTGGGACTGATCAATGCTAGTGTGGTAGTGAGTGAGAGTGGGACTGATCAATGCTAGTGTGGTAGTGAGTGAGAGTGGGACTGATCAATGCTAGTGTGGTAGTGAGTGAGAGTGGGACTGATCAATGCTAGTGTGGTAGTGAGTGAGAGTGGGACTGATCAATGCTAGTGTGGTAGTGAGTGAGAGTGGGACTGATCAATGCTAGTGTGGTAGTGAGTGAGAGTGGGACTGATCAATGCTAGTGTGGTAGTGAGTGAGAGTGGGACTGATCAATGCTAGTGTGGTAGTGAGTGAGAGTGGGACTGATCAATGCTAGTGTGGTAGTGAGTGAGAGTGGGACTGATCAATGCTAGTGTGGTAGTGAGTGAGAGTGGGACTGATCAATGCTAGTGTGGTAGTGAGTGAGAGTGGGACTGATCAATGCTAGTGTGGTAGTGAGTGAGAGTGGGACTGATCAATGCTAGTGTGGTAGTGAGTGAGAGTGGGACTGATCAATGCTAGTGTGGTAGTGAGTGAGAGTGGGACTGATCAATGCTAGTGTGGTAGTGAGTGAGAGTGGGACTGATCAATGCTAGTGTGGTAGTGAGTGAGAGTGGGACTGATCAATGCTAGTGTGGTAGTGAGTGAGAGTGGGACTGATCAATGCTAGTGTGGTAGTGAGTGAGAGTGGGACTGATCAATGCTAGTGTGGTAGTGAGTGAGAGTGGGACTGATCAATGCTAGTGTGGTAGTGAGTGAGAGTGGGACTGATCAATGCTAGTGTGGTAGTGAGTGAGAGTGGGACTGATCAATGCTAGTGTGGTAGTGAGTGAGAGTGGGACTGATCAATGCTAGTGTGGTAGTGAGTGAGAGTGGGACTGATCAATGCTAGTGTGGTAGTGAGTGAGAGTGGGACTGATCAATGCTAGTGTGGTAGTGAGTGAGAGTGGGACTGATCAATGCTAGTGTGGTAGTGAGTGAGAGTGGGACTGATCAATGCTAGTGTGGTAGTGAGTGAGAGTGGGACTGATCAATGCTAGTGTGGTAGTGAGTGAGAGTGGGACTGATCAATGCTAGTGTGGTAGTGAGTGAGAGTGGGACTGATCAATGCTAGTGTGGTAGTGAGTGAGAGTGGGACTGATCAATGCTAGTGTGGTAGTGAGTGAGAGTGGGACTGATCAATGCTAGTGTGGTAGTGAGTGAGAGTGGGACTGATCAATGCTAGTGTGGTAGTGAGTGAGAGTGGGACTGATCAATGCTAGTGTGGTAGTGAGTGAGAGTGGGACTGATCAATGCTAGTGTGGTAGTGAGTGAGAGTGGGACTGATCAATGCTAGTGTGGTAGTGAGTGAGAGTGGGACTGATCAATGCTAGTGTGGTAGTGAGTGAGAGTGGGACTGATCAATGCTAGTGTGGTAGTGAGTGAGAGTGGGACTGATCAATGCTAGTGTGGTAGTGAGTGAGAGTGGGACTGATCAATGCTAGTGTGGTAGTGAGTGAGAGTGGGACTGATCAATGCTAGTGTGGTAGTGAGTGAGAGTGGGACTGATCAATGCTAGTGTGGTAGTGAGTGAGAGTGGGACTGATCAATGCTAGTGTGGTAGTGAGTGAGAGTGGGACTGATCAATGCTAGTGTGGTAGTGAGTGAGAGTGGGACTGATCAATGCTAGTGTGGTAGTGAGTGAGAGTGGGACTGATCAATGCTAGTGTGGTAGTGAGTGAGAGTGGGACTGATCAATGCTAGTGTGGTAGTGAGTGAGAGTGGGACTGATCAATGCTAGTGTGGTAGTGAGTGAGAGTGGGACTGATCAATGCTAGTGTGGTAGTGAGTGAGAGTGGGACTGATCAATGCTAGTGTGGTAGTGAGTGAGAGTGGGACTGATCAATGCTAGTGTGGTAGTGAGTGAGAGTGGGACTGATCAATGCTAGTGTGGTAGTGAGTGAGAGTGGGACTGATCAATGCTAGTGTGGTAGTGAGTGAGAGTGGGACTGATCAATGCTAGTGTGGTAGTGAGTGAGAGTGGGACTGATCAATGCTAGTGTGGTAGTGAGTGAGAGTGGGACTGATCAATGCTAGTGTGGTAGTGAGTGAGAGTGGGACTGATCAATGCTAGTGTGGTAGTGAGTGAGAGTGGGACTGATCAATGCTAGTGTGGTAGTGAGTGAGAGTGGGACTGATCAATGCTAGTGTGGTAGTGAGTGAGAGTGGGACTGATCAATGCTAGTGTGGTAGTGAGTGAGAGTGGGACTGATCAATGCTAGTGTGGTAGTGAGTGAGAGTGGGACTGATCAATGCTAGTGTGGTAGTGAGTGAGAGTGGGACTGATCAATGCTAGTGTGGTAGTGAGTGAGAGTGGGACTGATCAATGCTAGTGTGGTAGTGAGTGAGAGTGGGACTGATCAATGCTAGTGTGGTAGTGAGTGAGAGTGGGACTGATCAATGCTAGTGTGGTAGTGAGTGAGAGTGGGACTGATCAATGCTAGTGTGGTAGTGAGTGAGAGTGGGACTGATCAATGCTAGTGTGGTAGTGAGTGAGAGTGGGACTGATCAATGCTAGTGTGGTAGTGAGTGAGAGTGGGACTGATCAATGCTAGTGTGGTAGTGAGTGAGAGTGGGACTGATCAATGCTAGTGTGGTAGTGAGTGAGAGTGGGACTGATCAATGCTAGTGTGGTAGTGAGTGAGAGTGGGACTGATCAATGCTAGTGTGGTAGTGAGTGAGAGTGGGACTGATCAATGCTAGTGTGGTAGTGAGTGAGAGTGGGACTGATCAATGCTAGTGTGGTAGTGAGTGAGAGTGGGACTGATCAATGCTAGTGTGGTAGTGAGTGAGAGTGGGACTGATCAATGCTAGTGTGGTAGTGAGTGAGAGTGGGACTGATCAATGCTAGTGTGGTAGTGAGTGAGAGTGGGACTGATCAATGCTAGTGTGGTAGTGAGTGAGAGTGGGACTGATCAATGCTAGTGTGGTAGTGAGTGAGAGTGGGACTGATCAATGCTAGTGTGGTAGTGAGTGAGAGTGGGACTGATCAATGCTAGTGTGGTAGTGAGTGAGAGTGGGACTGATCAATGCTAGTGTGGTAGTGAGTGAGAGTGGGACTGATCAATGCTAGTGTGGTAGTGAGTGAGAGTGGGACTGATCAATGCTAGTGTGGTAGTGAGTGAGAGTGGGACTGATCAATGCTAGTGTGGTAGTGAGTGAGAGTGGGACTGATCAATGCTAGTGTGGTAGTGAGTGAGAGTGGGACTGATCAATGCTAGTGTGGTAGTGAGTGAGAGTGGGACTGATCAATGCTAGTGTGGTAGTGAGTGAGTGAGATGGACTGATCAATGCTAGTGTGGTAGTGAGTGAGAGTGGGACTGATCAATGCTAGTGTGGTAGTGAGTGAGAGTGGGACTGATCAATGCTAGTGTGGTAGTGAGTGAGAGTGGGACTGATCAATGCTAGTGTGGTAGTGAGTGAGAGTGGGACTGATCAATGCTAGTGTGGTAGTGAGTGAGAGTGGGACTGATCAATGCTAGTGTGGTAGTGAGTGAGAGTGGGACTGATCAATGCTAGTGTGGTAGTGAGTGAGAGTGGGACTGATCAATGCTAGTGTGGTAGTGAGTGAGAGTGGGACTGATCAATGCTAGTGTGGTAGTGAGTGAGAGTGGGACTGATCAATGCTAGTGTGGTAGTGAGTGAGAGTGGGACTGATCAATGCTAGTGTGGTAGTGAGTGAGAGTGGGACTGATCAATGCTAGTGTGGTAGTGAGTGAGAGTGGGACTGATCAATGCTAGTGTGGTAGTGAGTGAGAGTGGGACTGATCAATGCTAGTGTGGTAGTGAGTGAGAGTGGGACTGATCAATGCTAGTGTGGTAGTGAGTGAGAGTGGGACTGATCAATGCTAGTGTGGTAGTGAGTGAGAGTGGGACTGATCAATGCTAGTGTGGTAGTGAGTGAGAGTGGGACTGATCAATGCTAGTGTGGTAGTGAGTGAGAGTGGGACTGATCAATGCTAGTGTGGTAGTGAGTGAGAGTGGGACTGATCAATGCTAGTGTGGTAGTGAGTGAGAGTGGGACTGATCAATGCTAGTGTGGTAGTGAGTGAGAGTGGGACTGATCAATGCTAGTGTGGTAGTGAGTGAGAGTGGGACTGATCAATGCTAGTGTGGTAGTGAGTGAGAGTGGGACTGATCAATGCTAGTGTGGTAGTGAGTGAGAGTGGGACTGATCAATGCTAGTGTGGTAGTGAGTGAGAGTGGGACTGATCAATGCTAGTGTGGTAGTGAGTGAGAGTGGGACTGATCAATGCTAGTGTGGTAGTGAGTGAGAGTGGGACTGATCAATGCTAGTGTGGTAGTGAGTGAGAGTGGGACTGATCAATGCTAGTGTGGTAGTGAGTGAGAGTGGGACTGATCAATGCTAGTGTGGTAGTGAGTGAGAGTGGGACTGATCAATGCTAGTGTGGTAGTGAGTGAGAGTGGGACTGATCAATGCTAGTGTGGTAGTGAGTGAGAGTGGGACTGATCAATGCTAGTGTGGTAGTGAGTGAGAGTGGGACTGATCAATGCTAGTGTGGTAGTGAGTGAGAGTGGGACTGATCAATGCTAGTGTGGTAGTGAGTGAGAGTGGGACTGATCAATGCTAGTGTGGTAGTGAGTGAGAGTGGGACTGATCAATGCTAGTGTGGTAGTGAGTGAGAGTGGGACTGATCAATGCTAGTGTGGTAGTGAGTGAGAGTGGGACTGATCAATGCTAGTGTGGTAGTGAGTGAGAGTGGGACTGATCAATGCTAGTGTGGTAGTGAGTGAGAGTGGGACTGATCAATGCTAGTGTGGTAGTGAGTGAGAGTGGGACTGATCAATGCTAGTGTGGTAGTGAGTGAGAGTGGGACTGATCAATGCTAGTGTGGTAGTGAGTGAGAGTGGGACTGATCAATGCTAGTGTGGTAGTGAGTGAGAGTGGGACTGATCAATGCTAGTGTGGTAGTGAGTGAGAGTGGGACTGATCAATGCTAGTGTGGTAGTGAGTGAGAGTGGGACTGATCAATGCTAGTGTGGTAGTGAGTGAGAGTGGGACTGATCAATGCTAGTGTGGTAGTGAGTGAGAGTGGGACTGATCAATGCTAGTGTGGTAGTGAGTGAGAGTGGGACTGATCAATGCTAGTGTGGTAGTGAGTGAGAGTGGGACTGATCAATGCTAGTGTGGTAGTGAGTGAGAGTGGGACTGATCAATGCTAGTGTGGTAGTGAGTGAGAGTGGGACTGATCAATGCTAGTGTGGTAGTGAGTGAGAGTGGGACTGATCAATGCTAGTGTGGTAGTGAGTGAGAGTGGGACTGATCAATGCTAGTGTGGTAGTGAGTGAGAGTGGGACTGATCAATGCTAGTGTGGTAGTGAGTGAGAGTGGGACTGATCAATGCTAGTGTGGTAGTGAGTGAGAGTGGGACTGATCAATGCTAGTGTGGTAGTGAGTGAGAGTGGGACTGATCAATGCTAGTGTGGTAGTGAGTGAGAGTGGGACTGATCAATGCTAGTGTGGTAGTGAGTGAGAGTGGGACTGATCAATGCTAGTGTGGTAGTGAGTGAGAGTGGGACTGATCAATGCTAGTGTGGTAGTGAGTGAGAGTGGGACTGATCAATGCTAGTGTGGTAGTGAGTGAGAGTGGGACTGATCAATGCTAGTGTGGTAGTGAGTGAGAGTGGGACTGATCAATGCTAGTGTGGTAGTGAGTGAGAGTGGGACTGATCAATGCTAGTGTGGTAGTGAGTGAGAGTGGGACTGATCAATGCTAGTGTGGTAGTGAGTGAGAGTGGGACTGATCAATGCTAGTGTGGTAGTGAGTGAGAGTGGGACTGATCAATGCTAGTGTGGTAGTGAGTGAGAGTGGGACTGATCAATGCTAGTGTGGTAGTGAGTGAGAGTGGGACTGATCAATGCTAGTGTGGTAGTGAGTGAGAGTGGGACTGATCAATGCTAGTGTGGTAGTGAGTGAGAGTGGGACTGATCAATGCTAGTGTGGTAGTGAGTGAGAGTGGGACTGATCAATGCTAGTGTGGTAGTGAGTGAGAGTGGGACTGATCAATGCTAGTGTGGTAGTGAGTGAGAGTGGGACTGATCAATGCTAGTGTGGTAGTGAGTGAGAGTGGGACTGATCAATGCTAGTGTGGTAGTGAGTGAGAGTGGGACTGATCAATGCTAGTGTGGTAGTGAGTGAGAGTGGGACTGATCAATGCTAGTGTGGTAGTGAGTGAGAGTGGGACTGATCAATGCTAGTGTGGTAGTGAGTGAGAGTGGGACTGATCAATGCTAGTGTGGTAGTGAGTGAGAGTGGGACTGATCAATGCTAGTGTGGTAGTGAGTGAGAGTGGGACTGATCAATGCTAGTGTGGTAGTGAGTGAGAGTGGGACTGATCAATGCTAGTGTGGTAGTGAGTGAGAGTGGGACTGATCAATGCTAGTGTGGTAGTGAGTGAGAGTGGGACTGATCAATGCTAGTGTGGTAGTGAGTGAGAGTGGGACTGATCAATGCTAGTGTGGTAGTGAGTGAGAGTGGGACTGATCAATGCTAGTGTGGTAGTGAGTGAGAGTGGGACTGATCAATGCTAGTGTGGTAGTGAGTGAGAGTGGGACTGATCAATGCTAGTGTGGTAGTGAGTGAGAGTGGGACTGATCAATGCTAGTGTGGTAGTGAGTGAGAGTGGGACTGATCAATGCTAGTGTGGTAGTGAGTGAGAGTGGGACTGATCAATGCTAGTGTGGTAGTGAGTGAGAGTGGGACTGATCAATGCTAGTGTGGTAGTGAGTGAGAGTGGGACTGATCAATGCTAGTGTGGTAGTGAGTGAGAGTGGGACTGATCAATGCTAGTGTGGTAGTGAGTGAGAGTGGGACTGATCAATGCTAGTGTGGTAGTGAGTGAGAGTGGGACTGATCAATGCTAGTGTGGTAGTGAGTGAGAGTGGGACTGATCAATGCTAGTGTGGTAGTGAGTGAGAGTGGGACTGATCAATGCTAGTGTGGTAGTGAGTGAGAGTGGGACTGATCAATGCTAGTGTGGTAGTGAGTGAGAGTGGGACTGATCAATGCTAGTGTGGTAGTGAGTGAGAGTGGGACTGATCAATGCTAGTGTGGTAGTGAGTGAGAGTGGGACTGATCAATGCTAGTGTGGTAGTGAGTGAGAGTGGGACTGATCAATGCTAGTGTGGTAGTGAGTGAGAGTGGGACTGATCAATGCTAGTGTGGTAGTGAGTGAGAGTGGGACTGATCAATGCTAGTGTGGTAGTGAGTGAGAGTGGGACTGATCAATGCTAGTGTGGTAGTGAGTGAGAGTGGGACTGATCAATGCTAGTGTGGTAGTGAGTGAGAGTGGGACTGATCAATGCTAGTGTGGTAGTGAGTGAGAGTGGGACTGATCAATGCTAGTGTGGTAGTGAGTGAGAGTGGGACTGATCAATGCTAGTGTGGTAGTGAGTGAGAGTGGGACTGATCAATGCTAGTGTGGTAGTGAGTGAGAGTGGGACTGATCAATGCTAGTGTGGTAGTGAGTGAGAGTGGGACTGATCAATGCTAGTGTGGTAGTGAGTGAGAGTGGGACTGATCAATGCTAGTGTGGTAGTGAGTGAGAGTGGGACTGATCAATGCTAGTGTGGTAGTGAGTGAGAGTGGGACTGATCAATGCTAGTGTGGTAGTGAGTGAGAGTGGGACTGATCAATGCTAGTGTGGTAGTGAGTGAGAGTGGGACTGATCAATGCTAGTGTGGTAGTGAGTGAGAGTGGGACTGATCAATGCTAGTGTGGTAGTGAGTGAGAGTGGGACTGATCAATGCTAGTGTGGTAGTGAGTGAGAGTGGGACTGATCAATGCTAGTGTGGTAGTGAGTGAGAGTGGGACTGATCAATGCTAGTGTGGTAGTGAGTGAGAGTGGGACTGATCAATGCTAGTGTGGTAGTGAGTGAGAGTGGGACTGATCAATGCTAGTGTGGTAGTGAGTGAGAGTGGGACTGATCAATGCTAGTGTGGTAGTGAGTGAGAGTGGGACTGATCAATGCTAGTGTGGTAGTGAGTGAGAGTGGGACTGATCAATGCTAGTGTGGTAGTGAGTGAGAGTGGGACTGATCAATGCTAGTGTGGTAGTGAGTGAGAGTGGGACTGATCAATGCTAGTGTGGTAGTGAGTGAGAGTGGGACTGATCAATGCTAGTGTGGTAGTGAGTGAGAGTGGGACTGATCAATGCTAGTGTGGTAGTGAGTGAGAGTGGGACTGATCAATGCTAGTGTGGTAGTGAGTGAGAGTGGGACTGATCAATGCTAGTGTGGTAGTGAGTGAGAGTGGGACTGATCAATGCTAGTGTGGTAGTGAGTGAGAGTGGGACTGATCAATGCTAGTGTGGTAGTGAGTGAGAGTGGGACTGATCAATGCTAGTGTGGTAGTGAGTGAGAGTGGGACTGATCAATGCTAGTGTGGTAGTGAGTGAGAGTGGGACTGATCAATGCTAGTGTGGTAGTGAGTGAGAGTGGGACTGATCAATGCTAGTGTGGTAGTGAGTGAGAGTGGGACTGATCAATGCTAGTGTGGTAGTGAGTGAGAGTGGGACTGATCAATGCTAGTGTGGTAGTGAGTGAGAGTGGGACTGATCAATGCTAGTGTGGTAGTGAGTGAGAGTGGGACTGATCAATGCTAGTGTGGTAGTGAGTGAGAGTGGGACTGATCAATGCTAGTGTGGTAGTGAGTGAGAGTGGGACTGATCAATGCTAGTGTGGTAGTGAGTGAGAGTGGGACTGATCAATGCTAGTGTGGTAGTGAGTGAGAGTGGGACTGATCAATGCTAGTGTGGTAGTGAGTGAGAGTGGGACTGATCAATGCTAGTGTGGTAGTGAGTGAGAGTGGGACTGATCAATGCTAGTGTGGTAGTGAGTGAGAGTGGGACTGATCAATGCTAGTGTGGTAGTGAGTGAGAGTGGGACTGATCAATGCTAGTGTGGTAGTGAGTGAGAGTGGGACTGATCAATGCTAGTGTGGTAGTGAGTGAGAGTGGGACTGATCAATGCTAGTGTGGTAGTGAGTGAGAGTGGGACTGATCAATGCTAGTGTGGTAGTGAGTGAGAGTGGGACTGATCAATGCTAGTGTGGTAGTGAGTGAGAGTGGGACTGATCAATGCTAGTGTGGTAGTGAGTGAGAGTGGGACTGATCAATGCTAGTGTGGTAGTGAGTGAGAGTGGGACTGATCAATGCTAGTGTGGTAGTGAGTGAGAGTGGGACTGATCAATGCTAGTGTGGTAGTGAGTGAGAGTGGGACTGATCAATGCTAGTGTGGTAGTGAGTGAGAGTGGGACTGATCAATGCTAGTGTGGTAGTGAGTGAGAGTGGGACTGATCAATGCTAGTGTGGTAGTGAGTGAGAGTGGGACTGATCAATGCTAGTGTGGTAGTGAGTGAGAGTGGGACTGATCAATGCTAGTGTGGTAGTGAGTGAGAGTGGGACTGATCAATGCTAGTGTGGTAGTGAGTGAGAGTGGGACTGATCAATGCTAGTGTGGTAGTGAGTGAGAGTGGGACTGATCAATGCTAGTGTGGTAGTGAGTGAGAGTGGGACTGATCAATGCTAGTGTGGTAGTGAGTGAGAGTGGGACTGATCAATGCTAGTGTGGTAGTGAGTGAGAGTGGGACTGATCAATGCTAGTGTGGTAGTGAGTGAGAGTGGGACTGATCAATGCTAGTGTGGTAGTGAGTGAGAGTGGGACTGATCAATGCTAGTGTGGTAGTGAGTGAGAGTGGGACTGATCAATGCTAGTGTGGTAGTGAGTGAGAGTGGGACTGATCAATGCTAGTGTGGTAGTGAGTGAGAGTGGGACTGATCAATGCTAGTGTGGTAGTGAGTGAGAGTGGGACTGATCAATGCTAGTGTGGTAGTGAGTGAGAGTGGGACTGATCAATGCTAGTGTGGTAGTGAGTGAGAGTGGGACTGATCAATGCTAGTGTGGTAGTGAGTGAGAGTGGGACTGATCAATGCTAGTGTGGTAGTGAGTGAGAGTGGGACTGATCAATGCTAGTGTGGTAGTGAGTGAGAGTGGGACTGATCAATGCTAGTGTGGTAGTGAGTGAGAGTGGGACTGATCAATGCTAGTGTGGTAGTGAGTGAGAGTGGGACTGATCAATGCTAGTGTGGTAGTGAGTGAGAGTGGGACTGATCAATGCTAGTGTGGTAGTGAGTGAGAGTGGGTCTGATCAATGCTAGTGTGGTAGTGAGTGAGAGTGGGACTGATCAATGCTAGTGTGGTAGTGAGTGAGAGTGGGACTGATCAATGCTAGTGTGGTAGTGAGTGAGAGTGGGACTGATCAATGCTAGTGTGGTAGTGAGTGAGAGTGGGACTGATCAATGCTAGTGTGGTAGTGAGTGAGAGTGGGACTGATCAATGCTAGTGTGGTAGTGAGTGAGAGTGGGACTGATCAATTCTAGTGTGGTAGTGAGTGAGAGTGGGACTGATCAATTCTAGTGTGGTAGTGAGTGAGAGTGGGACTGATCAATTCTAGTGTGGTAGTGAGTGAGAGTGGGACTGATCAATGCTAGTGTGGTAGTGAGTGAGAGTGGGACTGATCAATGCTAGTGTGGTAGTGAGTGAGAGTGGGACTGATCAATGCTAGTGTGGTAGTGAGTGAGAGTGGGACTGATCAATGCTAGTGTGGTAGTGAGTGAGAGTGGGACTGATCAATTCTAGTGTGGTAGTGAGTGAGAGTGGGACTGATCAATGCTAGTGTGGTAGTGAGTGAGAGTGGGACTGATCAATGCTAGTGTGGTAGTGAGTGAGAGTGGGACTGATCAATGATAGTGTGGTAGTGAGTGAGAGTGGGACTGATCAATGCTAGTGTGGTAGTGAGTGAGAGTGGGACTGATCAATGCTAGTGTGGTAGTGAGTGAGAGTGGGACTGATCAATGCTAGTGTGGTAGTGAGTGAGAGTGGGACTGATCAATGCTAGTGTGGTAGTGAGTGAGAGTGGGACTGATCAATGCTAGTGTGGTAGTGAGTGAGAGTGGGACTGATCAATGCTAGTGTGGTAGTGAGTGAGAGTGGGACTGATCAATGCTAGTGTGGTAGTGAGTGAGAGTGGGACTGATCAATGCTAGTGTGGTAGTGAGTGAGAGTGGGACTGATCAATGCTAGTGTGGTAGTGAGTGAGAGTGGGACTGATCAATGCTAGTGTGGTAGTGAGTGAGAGTGGGACTGATCAATGCTAGTGTGGTAGTGAGTGAGAGTGGGACTGATCAATGCTAGTGTGGTAGTGAGTGAGAGTGGGACTGATCAATGCTAGTGTGGTAGTGAGTGAGAGTGGGACTGATCAATGCTAGTGTGGTAGTGAGTGAGAGTGGGACTGATCAATGCTAGTGTGGTAGTGAGTGAGAGTGGGACTGATCAATGCTAGTGTGGTAGTGAGTGAGAGTGGGACTGATCAATGCTAGTGTGGTAGTGAGTGAGAGTGGGACTGATCAATGCTAGTGTGGTAGTGAGTGAGAGTGGGACTGATCAATGCTAGTGTGGTAGTGAGTGAGAGTGGGACTGATCAATGCTAGTGTGGTAGTGAGTGAGAGTGGGACTGATCAATGCTAGTGTGGTAGTGAGTGAGAGTGGGACTGATCAATGCTAGTGTGGTAGTGAGTGAGAGTGGACTGATCAATGCTAGTGTGGCTAGTGAGTGAGAGTGGGACTGATCAATGCTAGTGTGGTAGTGAGTGAGAGTGGGACTGATCAATGCTAGTGTGGTAGTGAGTGAGAGTGGGACTGATCAATGCTAGTGTGGTAGTGAGTGAGAGTGGGACTGATCAATGCTAGTGTGGTAGTGAGTGAGAGTGGGACTGATCAATGCTAGTGTGGTAGTGAGTGAGAGTGGACTGATCAATGCTAGTGTGGTAGTGAGTGAGAGTGGGACTGATCAATGCTAGTGTGGTAGTGAGTGAGAGTGGGACTGATCAATGCTAGTGTGGTAGTGAGTGAGAGTGGGACTGATCAATGCTAGTGTGGTAGTGAGTGAGAGTGGGACTGATCAATGCTAGTGTGGTAGTGAGTGAGAGTGGGACTGATCAATGCTAGTGTGGTAGTGAGTGAGAGTGGGACTGATCAATTCTAGTGTGGTAGTGAGTGAGAGTGGGACTGATCAATTCTAGTGTGGCAGTGAATGAGAGTGGGACTGATCAATTCTAGTGTGGTAGTGAGTGGAAGTGGGACTGATAAATTCTAGGATGGTAGTGAGTGAGAGTGGGACTGATCAATGCTAGTGTGGTAGTGAGTGAGAGTGGGACTGATCAATGCTAGTGTGGTAGTGAGTGAGAGTGGGACTGATCAATGCTAGTATGGTAGTGAGTGAGAGTGGGACTGATCAATGCTAGTGTGGTAGTGAGTGAGAGTGGGACTGATCAATGCTAGTGTGGTAGTGAGTGAGAGTGGGACTGATCAATGCTAGTGTGGTAGTGAGTGAGAGTGGGACTGATCAATGCTAGTGTGGTAGTGAGTGAGAGTGGGACTGATCAATGCTAGTGTGGTAGTGAGTGAGAGTGGGACCGATCAATTCTAGTGTGGTAGTGAGAGGGAGTGGGACTGATCCATTCTTGTGTGGTAGTGAGTGAGAGTGGGACTGATCAATGCTAGTGTGGTAGTGAGTGAGAGTGGGACTGATCAATGCTAGTATTGAAGTGAGTGAGAGTGGGACTGATCAATGCTTGTGTGGTAGTGAGTGAGAGTGGGACTGATCAATGCTAGTGTGGTAGTGAGTGAGAGTGGGACTGATCAATTCTAGTGTGGTAGTGAGTGAGAGTGGGACTGATCAATGCTAGTGTGGTAGTGAGTGAGAGTGGGACTGATCAATGCTAGTGTGGTAGTGAGTGAGAGTGGGACTGATCAATGCTAGTGTGGTAGTGAGTGAGAGTGGGACTGATCAATGCTAGTGTGGTAGTGAGTGAGAGTGGACTGATCAATGCTAGTGTGGTAGTGAGTGAGAGTGGGTCTGATCAATGCTAGTGTGGTAGTGAGTGAGAGTGGGACTGATCAATGCTAGTGTGGTAGTGAGTGAGAGTGGGACTGATCAATTCTAGTGTGGTAGTGAGTGAGAGTGGGACTGATCAATGCTAGTGTGGTAGTGAGTGAGAGTGGGACTGATCAATGCTAGTATGGTAGTGAGTGAGAGTGGTACTGATCAATGCTAGTATGGTAGTGAGTGAGAGTGGGACTGATCAATGCTAGTGTGGTAGTGAGTGAGAGTGGGACTGATCAATGCTAGTGTGGCAGTGAGTGAGAGTGGGACTGATCAATGCTAGTGTGGTAGTGAGTGAGAGTGGGACTGATCAATGCTAGTGTGGTAGTGAGTGAGAGTGGGACTGATCAATGCTAGTGTGGTAGTGAGTGAGAGTGGGACTGATCAATGCTAGTGTGGTAGTGAGTGAGAGTGGGACTGATCAATGCTAGTGTGGTAGTGAGTGAGAGTGGGACTGATCAATGCTAGTGTGGTAGTGAGTGAGAGTGGGACTGATCAATGCTAGTGTGGTAGTGAGTGAGAGTGGGACTGATCAATGCTAGTGTGGTAGTGAGTGAGAGTGGGACTGATCAATGCTAGTGTGGTAGTGAGTGAGAGTGGGACTGATCAATGCTAGTGTGGTAGTGAGTGAGAGTGGGACTGATCAATGCTAGTGTGGTAGTGAGTGAGAGTGGGACTGATCAATGCTAGTGTGGTAGTGAGTGAGAGTGGGACTGATCAATGCTAGTGTGGTAGTGAGTGAGAGTGGGACTGATCAATGCTAGTGTGGTAGTGAGTGAGAGTGGGACTGATCAATTCTAGTGTGGTAGTGAGTGAGAGTGGGACTGATCAATGCTAGTGTGGTAGTGAGTGAGAGTGGGACTGATCAATGCTAGTGTGGTAGTGAGTGAGAGTGGGACTGATCAATGCTAGTGTGGTAGTGAGTGAGAGTGGGACTGATCAATGCTAGTGTGGTAGTGAGTGAGAGTGGGACTGATCAATTCTAGTGTGGTAGTGAGTGAGAGTGGGACTGATCAATGCTAGTGTGGTAGTGAGTGAGAGTGGGACTGATCAATTCTAGTGTGGTAGTGAGTGAGAGTGGGACTGATCAATGCTAGTGTGGTAGTGACTGAGAGTGGGACTGATCAATGCTAGTGTGGTATTGAGTGAGAGTGGGACTGATCAATGCTAGTGTGGTAGTGAGTGAGAGTGGGACTGATCAATGCTAGTGTGGTAGTGAGTGAGAGTGGGACTGATCAATTCTAGTGTGGTAGTGAGTGAGAGTGGGACTGATCAATGCTAGTGTGGTAGTGAGAGTGGGACTGATCAATGCTAATGTGGTAGTGAGTGAGAGTGGGACTGATCAATGCTAGTATGGTAGTGAGTGAGAGTGGGACTGATCAATGCTAGTGTGGTAGTGAGTGAGAGTGGGACTGATCAATGCTAGTGTGGTAGTGAGTGAGAGTGGGACTGATCAATGCTAGTGTGGTAGTGAGTGAGAGTGGGACTGATCAATGCTAGAGTGGTAGTGAGTGAGAGTGGGACTGATCAATGCTAGTGTGGTAGTGAGTGAGAGTGGGACTGATCAATGCTAGTGTGGTAGTGAGTGAGAGTGGGACTGATCAATGCTAGTGTGGTAGTGAGTGAGAGTGGGACTGATCAATGCTAGTGTGGTAGTGAGTGAGAGTGGGACTGATCAATGCTATTGTGGTAGTGAGTGAGAGTGGGACTGATCAATGCTAGTGTGGTAGTGAGTGAGAGTGGGACTGATCAATGCTAGTGTGGTAGTGAGTGAGAGTGGGACTGATCAATGCTAGTGTGGTAGTGAGTGAGAGTGGGACTGATCAATGCTAGTACGGTAGTGAGTGAGAGTGGGACTGAACAATGCTAGTGTGGCAGTGAGTGAGAGTGGGACTGATCAATGCTAGTGTGGTAGTGAGTGAGAGTGGGACTGATCAATGCTAGTGTGGTAGTGAGTGAGAGTGGGACTGATCAATGCTAGTGTGGTAATGAGTGAGAGTGGGACTGATCAATGCTAGTGTGGTAGTGAGTGAGAGTGGGACTGATCAATGCTAGTGTGGCTAGTGAGTGAGAGTGGAACTGATCAATGCTAGTGTGGTAGTGAGTGAGAGTGGGACTGATCAATGCTAGTGTGGTAGTGAGTGAGAGTGGGACTGATCAATGCTAGTGTGGTAGTGAGTGAGAGTGGGACTGATCAATGCTAGTGTGGTAGTGAGTGAGAGTGGGACTGATCAATGCTAGTGTGGTAGTGAGTGAGAGTGGGACTGATCAATGCTAGTGTGGTAGTGAGTGAGAGTGGGACTGATCAATGCTAGTGTGGTAGTGAGTGAGAGTGGGACTGATCAATGCTAGTGTGGTAGTGAGTGAGAGTGGGACTGATCAATGCTAGTGTGGTAGTGAGTGAGAGTGGGACTGATCAATGCTAGTGTGGTAGTGAGTGAGAGTGGGACTGATCAATGCTAGTGTGGTAGTGAGTGAGAGTGGGACTGATCAATGCTAGTGTGGTAGTGAGTGAGAGTGGGACTGATCAATGCTAGTGTGGTAGTGAGTGAGAGTGGGACTGATCAATTCTAGTGTGGTAGTGAGTGAGAGTGGGACTGATCAATGCTAGTGTGGAAGAGAGTGAGAGTGGGACTGATCAATTCTAGTGTGGCTGTGAGTGAGAGTGGGACTGATCAATGCTAGTGTGGTAGTGATTGAGAGTGGGACTGATCAATTCTAGTGTGGTTTTGAGTCATAGTGGGACTGATCAATTCTAGTATGGTAGTGAGTAAGAGTGGGACTGATCAATGCTCTTGTGGCAGTGAGTGAGAGTGGGACTGATCAATGCTAGTGTGGTAGTGAGTGAGAGTGGGACTGATCAATGCTAGTGTGGTAGTGAGTGAGAGTGGGACTGATCAATGCTAGTGTGGTAGTGAGTGAGAGTGGGACCTGATCAATGCTAGTGTGGTAGTGAGTGAGAGTGGGACTGATCAATGCTAGTGTGGTAGTGAGTGAGAGTGGGACTGATCAATGCTAGTGTGGTAGTGAGTGAGAGTGGGACTGATCAATGCTAGTGTGGTAGTGAGTGAGAGTGGGACTGATCAATGCTAGTGTGGTAGTGAGTGAGAGTGGGACTGACCAATGCTGGTGTGATAGTGAGTGAGAGTGAGACTGATCAATGCTAGTGTGGTAGTGAGTGAGAGTGCGACTGATCAATGCTAGTGTGGTAGTGAGTGAGAGTGGGACTGATCAATCCTAGTGTGGTAGTGAGTGAGAGTGGGACTGATCAATGCTAGTGTGGTAGTGAGTGCGAGTGGGACTGATCAATGCTACTTTGGTAGTGAGTGAGAGTGGGACTGATCAATTCTAGTGTGGTAGTGAGTGAGAGTGGGACTGATCAATTCTAGTGTGGCAATGTGTGAGAGTGGGACTGATTAATGCTAATGTGGTAGTGAGTGAGAGTGGGACTGATCAATGCTAGTGTGGCAGTGAGTGAGAGTGGGACTGATCAATGCTAGTATGGTAGTGAGTGAGAGTGGGACTGATCAATGCTAGTGTGGTAGTGAGTGAGATTGGGACTGATCAATGCTAGTATGGTAGTGAGTGAGAGTGGGACTGATCAATGCTAGTATGGTAGTGAGTGAGAGTGGGACTGATCAATGCTAGTGTGGTATTGAGTGAGAGTGGGACTGATCAATGCTAGTGTGGTAGTGAGTGAGAGTGGGACTGATCAATGCTAGTGTGGTAGTGAGTGAGAGTGGGACTGATCAATGCTAGTGTGGTAGTGAGTGAGAGTGGGACTGATCAATGCTAGTGTGGTAGTGAGTGAGAGTGGGACTGATCAATGCTAGTGTGGTAGTGAGTGAGAGTGGGACTGATCAATGCTAGAGTGGTAGTGAGTGAGAGTGGGACTGATCAATGCTTGTGTGGCAGTGAGTGAGAGTGGGACTGATCAATGCTAGTGTGGTAGTGAGTGAGAGTGGGACTGATCAATGCTAGTGTGGTAGTGAGTGAGAGTGGGACTGATCAATGCTAGTATGGTAGTGAGTGAGATTGGGACTGATCAATGCTAGTGTGGTAGTGAGTGAGAGTGGGACTGATCAATGCTAGTGTGGTAGTGAGTGAGAGTGGGACTGATCAATGCTAGTGTGGTAGTGAGTGAGAGTGGGACTGATCAATGCTAGTGTGGTAGTGAGTGAGAGTGGGACTGATCAATGCTAGTGTGGTAGTGAGTGAGAGTGGGACTGATCAATTCTAGTGTGGTAGTGAGTGAGAGTGGGACTGATCAATGCTAGTGTGGTAGTGAGTGAGAGTGGGACTGATCAATGCTAGTGTGGTAGTGAGTGAGAGTGGGACTGATCAATGCTAGTATGGTAGTGAGTGAGAGTGGGACTGATCAATTCTAGTGTGGTAGTGAGTGAGAGTGGGACTGATCAATGCTAGTGTGGTAGTGAGTGAGAGTGGGACTGATCAATGCTAGTGTGGTAGTGAGTGAGAGTGGGACTGATCAATGCTAGTGTGGTAGTGAGTGAGAGTGGGACTGATCAATGCTAGTGTGGTAGTGAGTGAGAGTGGGACTGATCAATGCTAGTGTGGCAGTGAGTGAGAGTGGGACTGATCAATGCTAGTGTGGCAGTGAGTGAGAGTGGGACTGATCAATGCTAGTGTGGTAGTGAGTGAGAGTGGGACTGATCAATGCTAGTGTGGTAGTGAGTGAGAGTGGGACTGATCATTTTTAGTTTGTAAGTGAGTGAGAGTGGGACTGATCAATTCTAGTGTGGTAGTGAGTGAGAGTGGGACTGATCAATTCTAGTGTGGTAGTGAGTGAGAGTGGGACTGATCAAAGCTAATATGGTAGTGAGTGAGAGTGGGACTGATCAATGCTAGTATGGTAGTGATTGAGAGTGGTACTGATCAATGCTAATATGGTAGTGAGTGAGAGTGGGACTGATCAATGCTAGTGTGGTGGTTAGAGAGAGTGGGACTGATTAATGCTAGTGTGGCAGTGAGTGAGAGTGGAACAGATCAATGCTAGTGTGCTGGTGAGTGAGAGTGCGACTGATCAATGCGTGTGTGGTAGTGAGTGAGAGTGGGACTGATCAATCCTAGTGTGGTAGTGAGTGAGAGTGGGACTGATCAATGCTAGTGTGGTAGTGAGTGAGAGTGGGACTGATCAATGCTAGTGTGGTAGTGAGTGAGAGTGGGACTGATCAATGCTAGAGTGGTAGTGAGTGAGAGTGGGACTGATCAATGCTAGTGTGGCAGTGAGTGAGAGTGGGACTGATCAATGCTAGTGTGGTAGTGAGTGAGAGTGGGACTGATCAATGCTAGTGTGGCAGTGAGTGAGAGTGGGACTGATCAATGCTAGTGTGGTAGTGAGTGAGAGTGGGACTGATCAATGCTAGTGTGGTAGTGAGTGAGAGTGGGACTGATCAATGCTAGTGTGGTAGTGAGTGAGAGTGGGACTGATCAATTCTAGTGTGGTAGTGAGTGAGAGTGGGACTGATCAATTCTAGTGTGGTAGTGAGTGAGAGTGGGACTGATCAATTCTAGTGTGGTAGTGAGTGAGAGTGGGACTGATCAATTCTAGTGTGGTAGTGAGTGAGAGTGGGACTGATCAATTCTAGTGTGGTAGTGAGTGAGAGTGGGACTGATCAATGCTAGTGTGGTAGTGAGTGAGAGTGGGACTGATCAATGCTAGTATGGTAGTGAGTGACAGTGGGACTGATCAATTCTAGTATGGTAGTGAGTGAGAGTGGGACTGATGAATGCTAGTGTGGTAGTGAGTGAGATTGGGACTGATCAATGCTAGTGTGGTAGTGAGTGAGAGTGGGACTGATCAATGCTAGTGTGGTAGTGACTGAGAGTGGGACGGATCAATGCTAGTGTGGTGGTTAGTGAGATTGGGACTGATAAATGCTAGTGTGGTAGTGAGTGAGAGTGGGACTGATCTATGATAGTGTGGTAGTGAGTGAGAGTGGGACCGATCAATTCTAGTGTGGTAGTGAGTGAGAGTGGGTCCGCTCAATTGTAGTGTGGTATTGAGTGAGAGTGGTACTGATCAATGCTAATATGGTAGTGAGTGAGAGTGGGATTGATCAATGCTAGTATGGTAGTGAGTGAGAGTGGGACTGATCAATGCTAGAGTGGTAGTGAGTGAGAGTGGGACTGATCAATGCTTGTGTGCCTGTGAGTGAGAGTGGGACTGATCAATGCTAGTGTGGCAGTGAGTGAGAGTGGGACTGATCAATGCCGGAGTGGCAGTGAGTGAGAGTGGGACTGATCAATGCTAGTGTGGTAGTGAGTGAGAGTGCGACTGATCAATGCTAGTGTGGTAGTGAGTGAGAGTGGGACTGACCAATGCTAGTGTGATAGTGAGTGAGAGTGGGACTGATTAATGCTAGTGTGGTAGTGATTGAGAGTGGGACTGATCATTTTTATTGTGGTAGTGAGTGAGAGTGGGACTGATCAATTCTAATGTGGTAGTGAGTGAGAGTGGGACCGCTCAATTCTAGTGTGGTAGTGAGTGAGAGTGGTACTGATCAAAGCTAATATGGTAGTGAGTGAGAGTGGGACTGATCAATGCTAGTACGGTAGTGATTGAGAGGGGTACTGAAAAATGCTAATATTGTAGTGAGTGAGAGTGGGACTGATCAATGCTAGTGTGGTAGTGAGTGAGAGTGGGACTGATCAATGCTAGTGTGGTGGTTAGTGAGAGTGGGACTGATCAATGCTAATGTGGTATTGAGTGAGAGTGGGACTGATCAATGCTAGTGTGGTAATGAGTGAGAGTGGGACTGATTAATGCTAGTGTGGCAGTGAGTGAGAGTGGAACTGATCAATGCTAGTGTGCTAGTGAGTGAGAGTGCGACTGATCAATGCGAGTGTGGTAGTGAGTGAGAGTGGGACTGATCAATCCTAGTGTGGTAGTGAGTGAGAGTGGGACTGATCAATGCTAGTGTGGTAGTGAGTGCGAGTGGGTCTGATCAATGCTAGTGTGGTAGTGAGTGAGAGTGGGACTGATCAATGCTAGAGTGGTAGTGAGTGAGAGTGGTTCTGATCAATGCTTGTGTGGCAGTGAGTGAGAGTGGGACTGATCAATGCTAGTGTGGTAGTGAGTGAGAGTGGGACTGATCAATGCTAGTGTGGCAGTGAGTGAGAGTGGGACTGATCAATGCTAGTGTGGTAGTGAGTGAGATTGGGACTGATCAATGCTAGTGTGGTAGTGAGTGAGAGTGGGACTGATCAATGCTAGTGTGGTAGTGAGTGAGAGTGGGACTGATCAATTCTAGTGTGGTAGTGAGTGAGAGTGGGACTGATCAATTCTAGTGTGGTAGTGAGTGAGAGTGGGACTGATCAATTCTAGTGTGGTAGTGAGTGAGAGTGGGACTGATCAATTCTAGTGTGGAAGAGAGTGAGAGTGGGACTGATCAATTCTAGTGTGGCAGTGAGTGAGAGTGGGAGTGATCAATGCTAGTGTGGTAGTGCTTGAGATTGGGACTGATCAATGCTAGTATGGTAGTGAGTGAGAGTGGGACTGATCAATTCTAGTATGGTAGTGAGTGAGAGTGGGACTGATGAATGCTAGTGTGGTAGTGAGTGAGATTGGGACTGATCAATGCTAGTGTGGTAGTGAGTGAGAGTGGGACTGATCAATGCTAGTGTGGTAGTGAGTGAGAGTGGGACTGATCAATGCTAGTGTGGTAGTGAGTGGGAGTGGGACCGATCATTGCTAGTGTGGAAGTGAGTGAGAGTGGGACTGATCAATGCTAGAGTGGTAGTGAGTGAGAGTGGGACCGATCAATTCTAGTGTGGTAGTGAGTGAGAGTGGGTCCGATCAATTGTAGTGTGGAAGTGAGTGAGAGTGGTGCTGATCAATGCTAATATGGTAGTGAGTGAGAGTGGGATTGATCAATGCTAGTATGGTAATGAGTGAGAGTGGGACTGATCAATGCTAGAGTGGTAGTGAGTGAGAGTGGGACTGATCAATGCTTGTGTGGCAGTGAGTGAGAGTGGGACTGATCAATGCTAGTGTGGCAGTGAGTAAGAGTGGGTCTGATCAATGTCGGTGTGGCAGTGAGTGAGAGTGGGACTGATCAATGCTAGTGTGGTAGTGAGTGAGAGTGCGAATGATCAATGCTAGTGTGGTAGTGAGTGAGAGTGGGACTGACCAATGCTAGTGTGATAGTGAGTGAGAGTGGTACTGATCAATTCTAATGTGGTAGTGAGTGAGAGTGGGACTGATCATTTTTATTGTGGTAGTGAGTGAGAGTGGGACTGATCAATTCTAATGTGGTAGTGAGTGAGAGTGGGACCGCTCAATTCTAGTGTGGTAGTGAGTGAGAGTGGTACTGATCAAAGCTAATATGGTAGTGAGTGAGAGTGGGACTGATCAATGCTAGTATAGTAGTGATTGAGAGTGGTACTGATCAATGCTAATATGGCAGTGAGTGAGAGTGGGACTGATCAATGCTAGTGTGGTAGTGAGTGAGAGTGGGACGGATCAATGCTAGTGTGGTGGTTAGTGAGAGTGGGACTGATCAATGCTAGTGTGGTAGTGAGTGAGAGTGGGACTGATCAATGCTAGTGTGGTAGTGAGTGAGAGTGGGACTGATTAATGCTAGTGTGGCAGTGAGTGAGAGTGGAACTGATCAATGCTAGTGTGCTAGTGAGTGAGAGTGCGACTGATCAATGCGAGTGTGGTAGTGAGTGAGAGTGGGACTGATCAATCCTAGTGTGGTAGTGAGTGAGAGTGGGACTGATCAATGCTAGTGTGGTAGTGAGTGCGAGTGGGTCTGATCAATGCTAGTGTGGTAGTGAGTGAGAGTGGGACTGATCAATGCTAGAGTGGTAGTGAGTGAGAGTGGGACTGATCAATGCTTGTGTGGCAGTGAGTGAGAGTGGGACTGATCAATGCTAGTGTGGTAGTGAGTGAGAGTGGGACTGATCAATGCTAGTGTGGCAGTGAGTGAGAGTGGGACTCATCAATTCTAGTATGGTAGTGAGTGAGAGTGGGACTGATCAATGCTAGTGTGGTAGTGAGTGAGATTGGGACTGATCAATGCTAGTATGGTAGTGAGTGAGAGTGGGACTGATCAATTCTAATATGGTAGTGAGTGAGAGTGGGACTGATGAATGCTAGTGTGGTAGTGAGTGAGAGTGGGACTGATCAATGCTAGTGTGGTAGTGAGTGAGAGTGGGACTGATCAATGCTTGTGTGGCAGTGAGTGAGAGTAGGACTGATCAATTCTTGTATGGTAGTGAGTGAGAGTGGGACTGATCAATGCTAGTGTGGTAGTGAGTGAGATTGGGACTGATCAATGCTAGTATGGTATTGAGTGAGAGTGGGACTGATCAATGCTAGTGTGGTAGTGAGTGAGATTGGGACTGATCAATGCTAGTATGGTATTGAGTGAGAGTGGGACTGATCAATGCTAGTGTGGTAGTGAGTGAGAGTGGGACTGATCAATGCTAGTGTGGTAGTGAGTGAGATTGGGACTGATCAATGCTAGTATGGTATTGAGTGAGAGTGGGACTGATCAATTCTAGTATGGTAGTGAGTGAGAGTGGGACTGATCAATGCTAGTGTGGTAGTGAGTTAGATTCGGACTGATCAATGCTACTGTGGTAGTGAGTTAGAGTGAAACTGATCAATGCTAATATGGTAGTGATTGAGAGTGGAACTGATCAATGCTAGTGTGGTAGTGAGTGAGAGTGGGACTGATCAATGCTAGTGTGGTAGTGAGTGAGAGTGGGACTGATCAATTCTAGTGTGGTAGTGAGTGAGAGTGGAACTGACCAATGCTAGAGTGGTAGTGAGTGAGAGTGGGACTGATCTATGATAGTGTGGTAGTGAGTGAGAGTGGGACTGATCAATTCTAGTGTGGTAGTGAGTGAGAGTGGGACTGATCAATTCTAGTATGGTAGTGAGTGAGAGTGGGACTGATCAATTCTAGTGTGGTAGTGAGTGAGAGTGCGACTGATCAATGCTAGTGTGGTAGTGAGTGAGAGTGGGACTGACCAATGCTAGTGTGATAGTGAGTGAGAGGGGACTGATCAATGCTATTGTGGTAGTGAGTGAGATTGGGACTGATCAATGCTAGTGTGGTAGTGAGTGAGAGTGGGACCGATCAATTCTACTGTGGTAGTGAGTGAGAATGGGTCCGATCAATTCTAGTGTGGTAGTGAGTGAGAGTGGTACTGATCAATGCTAATATGGTAGTGAGTGCGAGTGGGATTGATCAATCCTAGTATGGTAGTGAGTGAGAGTGGGACTGATGAATGCTAGTGTGGCAATGAGTGAGAGTGGGACTGATCAATGCTAGTGTGGTAGTGAGTGAGATTGGGACTGATCAATGCTAGTGTGGTATTGAGTGAGAGTGGGACTGATCAATGCTAGTGTGGTAGTGAGTGAGAGTGGGACTGATCAATTCTAGTGTGGTAGTGAGTGAGAGTGGGACTGATCAATTCTAGTGTGGTAGTGAGTGAGAGTGGGACTGATCAATTCTAGGGTCGTAGAGAGTGAGAGTGGGACTGATCAATTCTAGTGTGGTAGTGAGTGAGAGTGGGACTGATCAATGCTAGTGTGGTAGTGAGTGAGAGTGCGACTGATCAATGCTAGTGTGGTAGTGAGTGAGAGTGGGACTGACCAATGCTAGTGTGATAGTGAGTGAGAGTGGTACTGATCAATTCTAGTGTGGTAGTGAGTGAGAGTGGGACTGATCATTTTTATTGTGGTAGTGAGTGAGAGTGGGACTGATCAATTCTAATGTGGTAGTGAGTGAGAGTGGGACCGCTCAATTCTAGTGTGGTAGTGAGTGAGAGTGGTACTGATCAAAGCTAATATGGTAGTGAGTGAGAGTGGGACTGATCAATGCTAGTATAGTAGTGATTGAGAGTGGTACTGATCAATGCTAATATGGCAGTGAGTGAGAGTGGGACTGATCAATGCTAGTGTGGTAGTGAGTGAGAGTGGGACGGATCAATGCTAGTGTGGTGGTTAGTGAGAGTGGGACTGATCAATGCTAGTGTGGTAGTGAGTGAGAGTGGGACTGATCAATGCTAGTGTGGTAGTGAGTGAGAGTGGGACTGATTAATGCTAGTGTGGCAGTGAGTGAGAGTGGAACTGATCAATGCTAGTGTGCTAGTGAGTGAGAGTGCGACTGATCAATGCGAGTGTGGTAGTGAGTGAGAGTGGGACTGATCAATCCTAGTGTGGTAGTGAGTGAGAGTGGGACTGATCAATGCTAGTGAGGTAGTGAGTGCGAGTGGGTCTGATCAATGCTAGTGTGGTAGTGAGTGAGAGTGGGACTGATCAATGCTAGAGTGGTAGTGAGTGAGAGTGGGACTGATCAATGCTTGTGTGGCAGTGAGTGAGAGTGGGACTGATCAATGCTAGTGTGGTAGTGAGTGAGAGTGGGACTGATCAATGCTAGTGTGGCAGTGAGTGAGAGTGGGACTGATCAATTCTAGTATGGTAGTGATTGAGAGTGGGACTGATCAATGCTAGTGTGGTAGTGAGTGAGATTGGGACTGATCAATGCTAGTATGGTAGTGAGTGAGAGTGGGACTGATCAATTCTAGTATGGTAGTGAGTGAGAGTGGGACTGATGAATGCTAGTGTGGTAGTGAGTGAGAGTGGGACTGATCAATGCTAGTGTGGTAGTGAGTGAGAGTGGGACTGATCAATGCTAGTGTGGTAGTGAGTGAGAGTGGGACGGATCAATGCTAGTGTTGTAGTGAGTGAGAGTGGGACTGATCATTGCTAGTGTGGTAGTGAGTGAGAGTGGGACTGATCAATGCTAGAGTGGTAGTGAGTGAGAGTGGGACTGATCAATGCTTGTGTGGCAGTGAGTGAGAGTGGGACTGATCAATTCTAGTATGGTAGTGAGTGAGAGTGGGACTGAACAATGCTAGTGTGGTAGTGAGTGAGATTGGGACTGATCAATGCTAGTATGGTATTGAGTGAGAGTGGGACTGATCAATTCTAGTATGGTAGTGAGTGAGAGTGGGACTGATCAATGCTAGTGTGGTAGTGAGTTAGATTCGGACTGATCAATGCTAGTGTGGTAGTGAGTTAGAGTGTGACTGATCAATGCTAATATGGTAGTGACTGAGAGTGGAACTGATCAATGCTAGTGTGGTAGTGAGTGAGAGTGGGACTGATCAATGCTAGTGTGGTAGTGAGTGAGAGTGGGACTGATCAATTCTAGTGTGGTAGTGAGTGAGAGTGGGACTGACCAATGCTAGAGTGGTAGTGAGTGAGAGTGGGACTGATCTATGATAGTGTGGTAGTGAGTGAGAGTGGGACTGATCAATTCTAGTGTGGTAGTGAGTGAGAGTGGGACTGATCAATTCTAGTATGGTAGTGAGTGAGAGTGGGACTGATCAATTCTAGTGTGGTAGTGAGTGAGAGTGCGACTGATCAATGCTAGTGTGGTAGTGAGTGAGAGTGGGACTGACCAAAGCTAGTGTGATAGTGAGTGAGAGTGGGACTGATCAATGCTAGTGTGGTAGTGAGTGAGATTGGGACTGATCAATGCTAGTGTGGTAGTGAGTGAGAGTGGGACCGATCAATTCTAGTGTGGTAGTGAGTGAGAGTGGGTCCGATCAATTCTAGTGTGGTAGTGAGTGAGAGTGGTACTGATCAATGCTAATATGGTAGTGAGTGCGAGTGGGATTGATCAATGCAAGTATGGTAGTGAGTGAGAGTGGGACTGATGAATGCTAGTGTGGCAGTGAGTGAGACTGGGACTGATCAATGCTAGTGTGGTAGTGAGTGAGATTGGGACTGATCAATGCTAGTGTGGTATTGAGTGAGAGTGGGACTGATCAATGCTAGTGTGGTAGTGAGTGAGAGTGGGACTGATCAATTCTAGTGTGGTAGTGAGTGAGAGTGGGACTGATCAATTCTAGTGTGGTAGTGAGTGAGAGTGGGACTGATCAATTCTAGTGTGGTAGTGAGTGAGAGTGGGACTGATCAATTCTAGTGTGGTAGAGAGTGAGAGTGGGACTGATCAATTCTAGTGTGGTAGTGAGTGAGAGTGGGACTGATCAATGCTTGTGTGGCACTGAGTGAGCTTGGGACTGATCAATGCTGGTATGGTAGTGAGTGAGAGTGGGACTGATCAATTCTAGTATGGTAGTGAGTGAGAGTGGGACTGATGAATGCTAGTGTGGTAGTGAGTGAGATTGGGACTGATCAATGCTAGTGTGGTAGTGAGTGAGAGTGGGACTGATCAATGCTAGTGTGGCAGTGAGTGAGAGTGGGACTGATCAATTCTAGTGTGGTAGTGAGTGAGAGTGGGACTGATCAATGCTAGTATGGTAGTGAGTGAGAGTGGGACTGATCAATTCTAGTATGGTAGTGAGTGAGAGTGGGACTGATCAATGCTAGTGTGGTAGTGAGTGAGAAAGGGACTGATCAATGCTAGTATGGTATTGAGTGAGAGTGGGACTGATCAATTCTAGTATGGTAGTGAGTGAGAGTGGGACTGATCAATGCTAGTGTGGTAGTGAGTTAGATTCGGCCTGATCAATGCTAGTGTGGTAGTGAGTTAGAGTGGGACTGATCAATGCTAATATGGTAGTGATTGAGAGTGGGACTGATCAATGCTAGTTTGTTAGTGAGTGAGAGTGGGACTGATCAATGCTAGTGTGGTAGTGAGTCAGAGTGGGACTGATCAATTCTAGTGTGGTAGTAAGTGAGAGTGGGACTGACCAATGCTAGAGTGGTAGTGAGTGAGAGTGGGACTGATCTATGATAGTGTGGTAGTGAGTGAGAGTGGGACTGATCAATGCTAGTGTGCTAGTGAGTGAGAGTGGGACTGATCAATTCTAGTATGGTAGTGAGTGAGAGTGGGACTGATCAATTCTAGTGTGGAAGTGAGTGAGAGTGGGCCTGATCAATTCTAGAGTGGTAGTGAGTGAGAGTGGGACCGATCAATTCTAGTGTGGTAGTGAGTGAGAGTGGGTCCGATCAATTGTAGTGTGGTAGTGAGTGAGAGTGGTACTGATCAATGCTAATATGGTAGTGAGTGAGAGTGGGATTGATCAATGCTAGTATGGTAGTGAGTGAGAGTGGGACTGATCAATGCTAGAGTGGTAGTGAGTGAGAGTGGGACTGATCAATGCTAGTGTGGCAGTGAGTGAGAGTGGGACTGATCAATACCGGTGTGGCAGTGAGTGAGAGTGTGACTGATCAATGCTAGTGTGGTAGTGAGTGAGAGTGCGACTGATCAATGCTAGTGTGGTAGTGAGTGAGAGTGGGACTGACCAATGCTAGTGTGATAGTGAATGAGAGTGGGACTGATCAATGCTAGTGTGGTAGTGAGTGAGAGTGGGACTGATCATTTTTATTGTGGTAGTGAGTGAGAGTGGGCGTGATCAATTCTAATGTGGTAGTGAGTGAGAGTGGGACCGCTCAATTCTAGTGTGGTAGTGAGTGAGAGTGGTACTGATCAAAGCTAATATGGTAGTGAGTGAGAGTGGGACTGATCAATGCTACTATGGTAGTGATTGAGAGTGGTACTGATCAATGCAAATATGGCAGTGAGTGAGAGTGGGACTGATCAATGCTAGTGTGGTGGTTAGTGAGAGTGGGACTGATCAATGCTAGTGTGGTAGTGAGTGAGAGTGGGACTGATCAATGCTTGTGTGGCAGTGAGTGAGAGTGGGACTGATCAATGCTAGTGTGGTAGTGAGTGAGAGTGGGACTGATCAATGCTAGTGTGGCAGTGAGTGAGAGTGGGACTGATCAATTCTAGTATGGTAGTGAGTGAGAGTGGGACTGATCAATGCTAGTGTGGTAGTGAGTGAGATTGGGACTGATCAATGCTAGTATGGTAGTGAGTGAGAGTGGGACTGATCAATTCTAGGATGGTAGTGAGTGAGAGTGGGACTGATGAATGCTAGTGTGGTAGTGAGTGAGAGTGGGACTGATCAATGCTAGTGTGGTAGTGAGTTAGAGTGGGACTGATCAATGCTAGTGTGGTAGTGAGTGAGAGTGGGACTGATCAATGATAGTGTGGTAGTGAGTGAGAGTGGGACTGATCATTGCTAGTGTGGTAGTGAGTGAGAGTGGGACTGACCAATGCTAGAGTGGTAGTGAGTGAGAGTGGGACTGATCTATGATAGTGTGGTAGTGAGTGAGAGTGGGACTGATCAATTCTAGTGTGGTAGTGAATGAGAGTGGGACTGATCAATGCTAGTATGGTAGTGAGTGAGAGTGGGACTGATCAATTCTAGTGTGGTAGTGAGTGAGAGTGCGACTGATCAATGCTAGTGTGGTAGTGAGTGAGAGTGGGACTGACCAATGCTAGTGTGATAGTGAGTGAGAGTGGGACTGATCAATGCTAGTGTGGTAGTGAGTGAGATTGGGACTGATCAATGCTAGTGTGGTAGTGAGTGAGAGTGGGACCGATCAATTCTAGTGTGGTAGTGAGTGAGAGTGGGTCCGATCAATTCTAGTGTGGTAGTGAGTGAGAGTGGTACTGATCAATGCTAATATGGTAGTGAGTGCGAGTGGGATTGATCAATGCTAGTATGGTAGTGAGTGAGAGTGGGACTGATGAATGCTAGTGTGGCAGTTAGTGAGAGTGGGACTGATAAATGCTAGTGTGGTAGTGAGTGAGATTGGGACTGATCAATGCTAGTGTGGTATTGAGTGAGAGTGGGACTGATCAATGCTAGTGTGGTAGTGAGTGAGAGTGGGACTGATCAATTCTAGTGTGGTAGTGAGTGAGAGTGGGACTGATCAATTCTAGTGTGGTAGTGAGTGAGAGTGGGACTGATCAATTCTAGTGTGGTAGTGAGTGAGAGTGGGACTGATCAATTCTAGTGTGGTAGAGAGTGAGAGTGGGATTGATCAATTCCAGTGTGGTAGTGAGTGAGAGTGGGACTGATCAATGCTAGTGTGGCACTGAGTGAGCTTGGGACTGATCAATGCTAGTGTGGTAGTGAGTGAGAGTGGGACTGATCAATGCTAGTGTGGCAGTGAGTGAGAGTGGGACTGATCAATTCTAGTGTGGTAGTGAGTGAGAGTGGGACTGATCAATGCTAGTATGGTAGTGAGTGAGAGTGGGACTGATCAATTCTAGTATGGTAGTGAGTGAGAGTGGGACTGATGAATGCTAGTGTGGTAGTGAGTGAGATTGGGACTGATCAATGCTAGTGTGGTAGTGAGTGAGAGTGGGACTGATCAATGCTAGTGTGCTAGTGAGTGAGAGTGGGACTGATCAATTCTAGTGTGGTAGTGAGTGAGAGTGGGACTGATCAATGCTAGTATGGTAGTGAGTGAGAGTGGGACTGATCAATTCTAGTATGGTAGTGAGTGAGAGTGGGACTGATCAATGCTAGTGTGGTAGTGAGTGAGAGTGGGACTGATCAATGATAGTGTGGTAGTGAGTGAGAGTGGGACTGATCATTGCTAGTGTGGTAGTGAGTGAGAGTGGGACTGACCAATGCTAGAGTGGTAGTGAGTGAGAGTGGGACTGATCTATGATAGTGTGGTAGTGAGTGAGAGTGCGACTGATCAATGCTAGTGTGGTAGTGAGTGAGAGTGGGACTGACCAATGCTAGTGTGATAGTGAGTGAGAGTGGGACTGATCAATGCTAGTGTGGTAGTGAGTGAGATTGGGACTGATCAATGCTAGTGTGGTAGTGAGTGAGAGTGGGACCGATCAATTCTAGTGTGGTAGTGAGTGAGAGTGGGTCCGATCAATTCTAGTGTGGTAGTGAGTGAGAGTGGTACTGATCAATGCTAATATGGTAGTGAGTGCGAGTGGGATTGATCAATGCTAGTATGGTAGTGAGTGAGTGGGACTGATGAATGCTAGTGTGGCAGTTAGTGAGAGTGGGACTGATAAATGCTAGTGTGGTAGTGAGTGAGATTGGGACTGATCAATGCTAGTGTGGTATTGAGTGAGAGTGGGACTGATCAATGCTAGTGTGGTAGTGAGTGAGAGTGGGACTGATCAATTCTAGTGTGGTAGTGAGTGAGAGTGGGACTGATCAATTCTAGTGTGGTAGTGAGTGAGAGTGGGACTGATCAATTCTAGTGTGGTAGTGAGTGAGAGTGGGACTGATCAATTCTAGTGTGGTAGAGAGTGAGAGTGGGATTGATCAATTCCAGTGTGGTAGTGAGTGAGAGTGGGACTGATCAATGCTAGTGTGGCACTGAGTGAGCTTGGGACTGATCAATGCTAGTGTGGTAGTGAGTGAGAGTGGGACTGATCAATGCTAGTGTGGCAGTGAGTGAGAGTGGGACTGATCAATTCTAGTGTGGTAGTGAGTGAGAGTGGGACTGATCAATGCTAGTATGGTAGTGAGTGAGAGTGGGACTGATCAATTCTAGTATGGTAGTGAGTGAGAGTGGGACTGATGAATGCTAGTGTGGTAGTGAGTGAGATTGGGACTGATCAATGCTAGTGTGGTAGTGAGTGAGAGTGGGACTGATCAATGCTAGTGTGGCAGTGAGTGAGAGTGGGACTGATCAATTCTAGTGTGGTAGTGAGTGAGAGTGGGACTGATCAATGCTAGTATGGTAGTGAGTGAGAGTGGGACTGATCAATTCTAGTATGGTAGTGAGTGAGAGTGGGACTGATCAATGCTAGTGTGGTAGTGAGTGAGAAAGGGACTGATCAATGCTAGTATGGTATTGAGTGAGAGTGGGACTGATCAATTCTAGTATGGTAGTGATTGAGAGTGGGACTGATCAATGCTAGTGTGGTAGTGAGTTAGATTCGGCCTGATCAATGCTAGTGTGGTAGTGAGTTAGAGTGGGACTGATCAATGCTAATATGGTAGTGATTGAGAGTGGGACTGATCAATGCTAGTTTGTTAGTGAGTGAGAGTGGGACTGATCAATGCTAGTGTGGTAGTGAGTCAGAGTGGGACTGATCAATTCTAGTGTGGTAGTGAGTGAGAGTGGGACTGACCAATGCTAGAGTGGTAGTGAGTGAGAGTGGGACTGATCTATGTTAGTGTGGTAGTGAGTGAGAGTGGGACTGATCAATGCTAGTGTGGTAGTGAGTGAGAGTGGGACTGATCAATTCTAGTATGGTAGTGAGTGAGAGTGGGACTGATCAATTCTAGTGTGGTAGTGAGTGAGAGTGGGACTGATCAATTCTAGATTGGTAGTGAGTGAGAGTGGGACCGATCAATTCTAGTGTGGTAGTGAGTGAGAGTGGGTCCGATCAATTGTAGTGTGGTAGTGAGTGAGAGTGGTACTGATCAATGCTAATATGGTAGTGAGTGAGAGTGGGATTGATCAATGCTAGTATGGTAGTGAGTGAGAGTGGGACTGATCAATGCTAGATTGGTAGTGAGTGAGAGTGGGACTGATCAATGCTTGTGTGGCAGTGAGTGAGAGTGGGACTGATCAATGCTAGTGTGGTAGTGAGTGAGAGTGCGACTGATCAATGCTAGTGTGGTAGTGAGTGAGAGTGGGACTGACCAATGCTATTGTGATAGTGAGTGAGAGTGGGACTAATCAATGCTAGTGTGGTAGTGAGTGAGAGTGGGACTGATCATTTTTATTGTGGTAGTGAGTGAGAGTGGGAGTGATCAATTCTAATGTGGTAGTGAGTGAGAGTGGGACCGCTCAAAACTAGTGTGGTAGTGAGTGAGAGTGGTACTGATCAAAGCTAATATGGTAGTGAGTGAGAGTGGGACTGATCAATGCTAGTATGGTAGTGATTGAGAGTGGTACTGATCAATGCTAATATGGCAGTGAGTGAGAGTGGGACTGATCAATGCTAGTGTGGTGGTTAGTGAGAGTGGGACTGATCAATGCTAATGTGGTAGTGAGTGAGAGTGGGACTGATCAATGCTAGTGTGGTAGTGAGTGAGATTGGGACTGATTAATGCTAGTGTGGCAGTGAGTGAGAGTGGAACTGATCAATTCTAGTGTGCTACTGAGTGAGAGTGCGACTGATCAATGCGAGTGTGGTAGTGAGTGAGAGTGGGACTGATCAATCCTAGTGTGGTAGTGAGTGAGAGTGGGACTGATCAATGCCAGTGTGGTAGTGAGTGCGAGTGGGTCTGATCAATGCTAGTGTGGTAGTGAGTGAGAGTGTGACTGATCAATGCTAGAGTGGTAGTGAGTGAGAGTGGGACTGATCAATGCTTGTGTGGCAGTGAGTGAGAGTGGGACTGATCAATGCTAGTGTGGTAGTTAGTGAGAGTGGGACTGATCAATGCTAGTTTGGCAGTGAGTGAGAGTGGGACTGATCAATTCTAGTATGCTAGTGACTGAGAGTGGGACTGATCAATGCTAGTGTGGTAGTGAGTGAGATTGGGACTGATCAATGCTAGTATGGTAGTGAGTGAGAGTGGGACTGATGAATGCTAGTGTGGTAGTGAGTGAGAGTGGGACTGATGAATGCTAGTGTGGTAGTGAGTGAGAGTGGGACTGATCAATGCTAGTGTGGTAGTGAGTGAGAGTGGGACTGATCAATGCTAGTGTGGTAGTGAGTGAGAGTGGGACTGATCATTGCTAGTGTGGTAGTGAGTGAGAGTGGGACTGATCAATGCTAGAGTGGTAGTGAGTGAGAGTGGGACTGATCAATGCTTGTGTGGCAGTGAGTGAGTGTGGGACTGATCAATTCTAGTATGGTAGTGAGTGAGAGTGGGACTGATCAATGCTAATGTGGTAGTGAGTGAGATTGGGACTGATCAATGCTAGTATGGTATTGAGTGAGAGTGGGACTGATCAATTCTAGTATGGTATTGAGTGAGAGTGGGACTGATCAATGCTAGTGTGGTAGTGAGTTAGATTCGGACTGATCAATGCTAGTGTGGTAGTTAGTTAGAGTGGGACTGATCAATGCTAATATGGTAGTGATTGAGAGTGGAACTGATCAATGCTAGTGTGGTAGTGAGTGAGAGTGGGACTGATCAATGCTAGTGTGGTAGTGAGTGAGAGTGGGACTGATCAATTCTAGTCTGGTAGTGAGTGAGAGTGGGACTGACCAATGCTATAGTGGTAGCTAGTGAGAGTGGGACTGATCTATGATAGTGTGGTAGTGAGTGAGAGTGGGACTGATCAATGCTAGTGTGGTAGTGAGTGAGAGTGGGACTGATCAATTCTAGTATGGTAGTGGGTGAGAGTGGGACTGATCAATTCTAGTGTGGTAGTGAGTGAGAGTGGGACTGATCAATGCTAGTGTGGTAGTGAGTGAGATTGGGACTGATCAATGCTAGTGTGGTACTGAGTGAGAGTGGGACTGATCAAGGCTAGAGTGGTAGTGTGTGAGAGTGGGACCGATCAATTCTAGTGTGGTAGTGAGTGAGAGTGGGTCCGATCAATTCTAGTGTGGTAGTGAGTGAGAGTGGTACTGATCAATGCTAATATGGTAGTGAGTGAGAGTGGGATTGATCAATGCTAGTATGGTGGTGAGTGAGAGTGGGACTGATCAATGCTTGTGTGGCAGTGAGTGAGAGGGGGTCTGATCAATGCTAGTGTGGTCGTGAGTGAGAGTGGGACTGATAAATGCTAGTGTGGTAGTGAGTGAGAGTGGGACTGATCAATTCTAGTGTGGTAATGAGTGAGAGTGGGACTGATCAATTCTAGTGTGGTAGTGAGTGAGAGTGGGACTGATCAATTCTAGTGTGGTAGAGAGTGAGAGTGGGACTGATCAATTCTAGTGTGGTAGTGAGTGAGAGTGGGACTGATCAATGCTATTGTGGTAGTGAGTGAGCTTGGGTCTGATCAATGCTAGTATGGTAGTGAGTGAGAGTGGGACTGATCAATTCTAGTATGGTAGTGAGTGATAGTGGGACTGATGAATGCTAGTGTGATAGTGAGTGAGATTGGGACTGATCAATGCTAGTGTGGTAGTGAGTGAGAGTGGGACTGATCAATGCTAGTGTGGCAGTGAGTGAGAGTGGGACTGATCAATTCTAGTGTGGTAGTGAGTGAGAGTGGGACTGATCAATGCTAGTATGGTAGTGAGTGAGAGTGGGACTGATCAATTCTAGTATGGTAGTGAGTGAGAGTGGGACTGATCAATGCTCGTGTGGTAGTGAGTGAGAAAGGGACTGATCAATGCTAGTATGGTATTGAGTGAGAGTGGGACTGATCAATTTTAGTATGGTAGTGAGTGAGAGTGGGACTGATCAATGCTAGTGTGGTAGTGAGTTAGATTCGGCCTGATCAATGCTAGTGTGGTATTGAGTTAGAGTGGGACTGATCAATGCTAATATGGTAGTGATTGAGAGTGGGACTGATCAATGCTAGTTTGTTAGTGAGTGAGAGTGGGACTGATCAATGCTAGTGTGGTAGTGAGTGAGAGTGGGACTGATCAATTCTAGTGTGGTAGTGAGTGAGAGTGGGACTGACCAATGCTAGAGTGGTAGTGAGTGAGAGTGGGACTGATCTATGATAGTGTGGTAGTGAGTGAGAGTGGGACTGATCAATGCTAGTGTGGTAGTGAGTGAGAGTGGGACTGATCAATTCTAGTATGGTAGTGAGTGAGAGTGGGACTGATCAATTCTAGTGTGGCAGTGAGTGAGAGTGGTACTGATCAATTCTAGTATGGTAGTGAGTGAGAGTGGGACTGATCAATTCTAGTGTGGTAGTGAGTGAGAGTGGGACTGATCAATTCTAGTGTGGTAGTGAGTGAGAGTGGGACTGTTCAATGCTAGTATGGTAGTGAGTGAGAGTGGGACTGATCAATGCTAGTGTGGTAGTGAGTGAGAGTGGGACTGATCAATGCTAATGTGGTAGTGAGTGAGAGTGGGACTGATCCATGCTAATATTGTAGTGAGTGAGAGTGGAACTGATTAATGCTAGTGTGGTAGTGAGTGAGAGTGGGACTGATCAATGCTAGTGTGGTAGTGAGTGAGGCAGGGACTGATCAATTCTAGTGTGGTAGTGAGTGAGAGTGGGACTGTTCAATGCTAGTATGGTATTGAGTGAGAGTGGGACTGATCCATGCTAATATGGTCGTGAGTGAGAGTGGGACTGATCAATGCTAGTGTGGTAGTGAGTGAGAGTGGGACTGATCAATGGTAGTGTGGTAGTGAGTGAGAGTGGGACTGATCAATGCTAGTGTGGTAGTGAGTGAGAGTGGGACTGATCAATGCTAGTGTGCTAGTGAGTGAGAGTGGGACTGATCAATGCTAGTATGATAATGAGTGAGAGTGGGACTGATCAATGCTAATATGGTAGTGAGTGAGAGTGGGACTGATCAATGCTAGTGTGGTAGTGAGTGAGAGTGGGACTGATCAATGCTAGTGTGGTAGTGAGTGAGATTGGGACTGATCAATGCTAGTCTGGTAGTGAGTGAGTTTGGGACTGATCAATGCTGGTGTGGCAGTGAGTGAGAGTGGGACTGATCAATGCTAGTGTGGCAGTCAGTGAGAGTGGGACTGATCAAGACCGAATAAATCTTGGCCATGGAAACTGGCTCTTGGGATGTGGAATGTCACCTCACTGGTGGGGACGGAGCCGGAGCTGGTGAAGGAGATGGGTCGGTACCGATTAGTTATATTTGCTCTCATCTCCACACATAGCATCGGCTCTGGAACCAAACTTCTCGATCAAGGGTCGTCTCTCTCCTACTCTGGAGTAGCCCCCACTGTGAGAGGCCCTGGGCAGATGTGGGGACACCCACAACACCCCAGCTGAGTGCCACCCAGTTGAGCTTGTCCCAGTGGATGAGGGGGTCACCTCAATGAGGCTTTAGGTCTCAGAGAGGAAAACTTTGATTGTTGTTTGCATTTATGCACCAAACAGCAGCTCAGAGAACTCGGTCTCCTTAGAGACGGTGGCATTGGTGCTCGATTGGATGCCACCTACTGAAACTGTTGTCTTACTGGGGGACTTCAATGCTTACGTGGGGAACAATGGGGATGCCTGGAGAGGGGTGATCGGGAGAATGGCCTCCCTGATCTGAACCCGAGTGGTGAGTTGTCATTCAATTCCTGTGCTAGTCATGGATTCTCCATAATGAACACCATGTTGGAGCACAAGGATGCTCTTAAGTGTAGCTGGTAATAGAGCATCTTCAGTCAAAGGTCGATGATTGATTTTATAGTTGTGTCATCGGACCCAAGGCCATATGCTCTGGACACACGGGGGAAGAGATAGGTGGAGCAGTCAACTGACTACCACTTAGTGATGAGTTGGATTTGGCATATGAGAGGCCAAAACGTGCTGTGAGGGTCACCTGGGAATATCTGGCGGTTGATTCTGTGCGAAATGATTTCAACTCCCATCTCTGGCAGAAATTCACTTATATCCTGGGTGAGGTCCAGGATATTGAGTCCGAATGGACCATGTTCAAGGCCCCAATCGTTGAGGCAGCCACGAAAAGCTGTGGCTTGAAGGCAGTTGGTGTCTGTCATGACGGCAACCCTAGGATCCACTGGTGGACGCTAGTGGTGAGGGCAGTGTGGCTAAAAGAAGGGCAGGATTGGCAGCTCAACATTCCTGCTTATAGGGTATTCAGACAAGATAGGGAGGGGTTAGAGGAGGAGGGGGGCTCAGTTATAGCAGTGAGGAGGGATGATATCTTGGAAGTATCATCAAATATGGATAGAAGTAAAAACACAAACACGCTGTTGGGTGTGTACTATAGGCCCCCAAACAGTCAGAGAGAGATAGAGGATCAAACATGTAATCAAATTTCAGAGAAGTGTAAGAATAATAAGGCAGTAATAGTAGGGGATATTAACTGCCCAAATATTAACTGGGATAGTTGTGGTGTGCAAGGTAGAGAGGGATCAAAATTCTTAAGTTGCATCCAGGAGAACCTTTTTAGCCAGTACGTAGAAACCCAAAGAGGGATGGGGCAGTTCTAGACCTAATATTCGGAATGAGCCCAGGCAGGTGGAAGGCGTATCAGTGGGGGAGCGTTTTGGAGATAGTGACCATAATTCAGTTAGATTTAGGATAGTTATGGAAAAGGATAAGGTTGGGCCAGGAATAAAAGATCTAAACTGGGGAAAGGCTAATTTTACTAAGATGAGATACGATTTGGCCCAAATGGACTGGGAGCAGCTACTAGCAGATAAAACTGTCTGAGCAGTGGGAGGCATTCAAGGGGGAAATAGCAAGAGTACAGGGCAAATATGTTCCCATAAAGACAAAGGGGGGACCAAGTCCGGAGAACCCTGGATGTCAAGAGACATAAAGGTTAGGATTAAATAAAAAAGAGAAGCTTATGGCAGATACTGAGGGCTCAATACAACAGAGTCCCTGGAGGAGTATAAAAAGCGCAGGGGGGAACTTGAAAAGGAAATTAGGAAAGCTAAGAGAGTGCATGAAAAAGTATTGGTGGGTAGAATAAAGGAAAACCCAAAGGGGTTTTTTAAAAATATAAAGAGTGAGAGAATAACTAGGGAAAGAGCAGGGCCAATTAGGGACCATAGAGGTAGTGTGTGTGTGGACCCAGAAGACGTGGGTACAGTGAATACTTTGCATCATCTTCACAATGGAAAAGGACAACGCAGGCATAGACATCAGGGTGGAGGGCTGTGAAATATTAGAGGAAATTAACATAGAGAGAGAGGAGGTACTAGCAGGTTTAGCAGCCTTAAAAGTTGATAAATCCACAGGCCAGGATGAAATGTATCCCAGGCTGTTGAGGGAGGCAAGGGAAGAGATATCAGGGGCCCTGGCAGTAATTTTTAAATTCTCTCTGGCCACAGGTGAGGAGCTAGAGGACTGGAGGACTGCTAATGTTGTCCCATTATTAAAAAAGGGAGGAAGGGATAGACCAGGAAATTACAGGCCAGTCAGTCTGACCTCAGTAGTGGGGAAGTTACTGAAAAAAATTCTGAGGGACCAAATATATCTGCACTTGGAGAGACACGGATTAATCAGGGATAGTCAGCATGGATTTGTTAAGGAAAGGTCGTGTTTGACAAATTTGATTGAATTTTTTGAGGAGGTAACCAGGAGTGTTGATGAGGGTAATGCATTTGATGTGGTCTACATGGACTTTAGCAAGGCTTTTGATAAGGTCCCTCATGGCAGACTGGTCAAAGAAGTAAAAGCCCATGGGATCCATGGCAAAGTGGCAAGTTGGACCCAAAATTAGCTGAGAGGCAGGAAGCAGAGGGTGGTGGTAGAGGGATGTTTCTGTGACTGGAAGTCTGTTTCCAGTGGGGTTCCACAGGGCTCGGTGCTGGGGCCCTTGCTGTTTGTGGTGTACATAAATGATTTTGGACTTAAATGTAGGGGGTACGATCAAAAAGTTTGCAGAAAGCACGAAAATTGGCAGAGTGGTAAATAGTGAGGAGGATAGCTGTAAACTGCAGGAGGATATCAATGGACTGGTCAGGTGAGCAGAGCAGTGGCAAATGGAATTTAACCCGTAAAAGTGTGAGGTAATACACTTGGGGAGGGCTAACAATGCAAGGGATTACGCTATGAATGGTAGGACCCTGCAAAGTACTGAAGATCAGAGGGACCTTGGTGTGCATATCCACAGATCCCTGAAGGTAGCAGGGCAGGTAGATAAAGGTGGTTAAGAAGGCATATGGGACACTTGCCTTTATTAGCCGAGGCTTAGAATACAAGAGCAGGGAGGTTATGCTGGAACTGTATAAAACACTGGTTAAGCCACAACTGGAGTACTATGTGCAGTTCTGGTCTCCACATTATAGGAAGGATGTGATTGCACTGGAGGGGGTGCAGAGGAGATTTACCAGGATGTTGCCTGGGCTGGAGGGTCAGAGCTGTGAGGAAAGATTGGATAGGCTGGGGTTGGTTTCCTTGGAGCAGCAAAGGTTAAGAGGGGCATAAAGGCAAAGTACTGTGGATGCTGGGAATCTGAAACAAAAGCAAAAAATGCTGGAAAAACTCAGCAGGTCTGACAGCATCTGTGGAGAGAAAGACAGAGTTAACTTTTCGAGTCCATATAACTCTTCTTCAGAACTAAGAGAAGTAAAAATGTGGTGAAATTTCTATTGTTTGAGGTGGGTGGAGCAGGTGAAGCTGGATAGAAGGCCAGTGATTGGTGGAGGCAAAGGAGACTTTGCGAAAGATGTCATAAACAAAAGGTCAAAGGGGTGTTGATGATGGTGATAGTGGCTAAAGTTGTTGTTGAAGGTTGAGAGGGGACCTGATAGAGGTGTATAAGATTACGAGGGGCATAGATAGGTTGGATAGGAAGGCACTTTTTCCATTAGTAAAGGAGTCAATAACCAGGGGGCATAGGTTTAAGGTGAGAGGTAGAAGGCTAAGAGGGGAGTTGAGGAGAAATGTCTTCAACCAGAGGTTGATGGGAGTCTGGAACTCACTGCCTGAAAGGGAGTCAGAAACTCTCGTAACACTTAAGAAATATTTAGATATTCACTTGTGTTGCCATAGCCTCCAGGGCTATGGGCCAAGCGCTGGAAAATGGGATTAGTGCCATTAAATCTCTGTGCGGAATGGCCTCCTTCTGTGCTGTAAACGTCCAAGAGTCTATGAGGCTGTCAACTCGAAGAAGGAGCCTTCTGGACAATGCTGGTGGATGGGTCTCCTGATTGACCTGTGAGGTGCCGCAGGCCAGGAGGGCTGGCGGCTGGTGAAGTGAAAGCTCGAGCTTGGGAGGAGTTTGGAGAGGCCATGGAGACTGACTCTTGGACGACATCAAAGCTGTTCTGGCAAACCATTCGTCACCTTGGCAGGGGTCAGCGGGATGTCACCCAAACTGTTCTCAGCAAGTGTGGGGAGACACTGACCACAACTGGGGAGATCACTGAGAGGTGGAAGGAACACTTTGAGAAACTCCCCAACCCGGTGAGCACACCCTCCTTATAGGAGGCAGCACCAGAACCTCCCAGTGAGATCGGATCTATTGCTGTTATTGAGGTCACTGCGGTGGAAAGGGCATCCGTAGCAGTAAGGCAGCAGGGGTGGACAAGATTCCTCTGGAGATGTTGAAGGTGCTGGACAATGTTGGGGTGTTGGAGTAACGTGCCTCTTCAATGTTGCGTGGAAGGCAGGAGCAGTACCACTGGATTGACAAACTGGTCACCATCTTTAAGAAAGGGCACCAGAGGGTGTGTTCCAACTATTGAGGGATCACACTCCTCAACCTCCCCGGAAAAGCCTATGCCAGAGTGCAGGAGAGGAGACTTTGTCCATCAGTCAAACCTCAGATTCAGGAGGAACAATGCAGATTCCGGCCTGACCGTGGAACCCTGGGCCTGCTCTCTGCCTCTCCCGGATATTTGAGGGTTTGTGGGAATTTGCTAATCCGGTGTTTTGTAGACCCGGAGAAGGCATATGACCGCTGTCCTCGGGATATTTTGTGGGAGGTGCTATGGGGATATGAGGTGCCGGTGCCCTTTCTGCGCGCTATCAGCTGCCTCGATTCGCAGAGCGAGAGTTGTGTCCGCATTCTCGGTGTTACGGCGAATTAGTTGAAGGTGGGTGTTGGATTCCGTGGAGGGTGGGTCTTGTCTCCACTCATGTTTATGATTTTCATGGACAGGATATCAAGTCGAGGTACGAGGGAGTATCCAGTTTGGATCTGCTGTTTGCACATGATGTTTGTGCTTCTTGCATCATCCGACTGCAATCTCCAGCACGTTCTCGAACATTTTGCTGCTGAGTGTGACACGTCTGGGATGCACATCAGCACTTCCAAATCAGAGGTCATGGTTCTCTCCCGGAAAAGAGTGGGTTGCTCTCTCCAGGTGAGGGGGGAACAGCTTTCCTCAGTGGAAGAGTTCAAGTATCTCAGGATCTTGTTCACGAATGAAGGCAGGGCGAGCGTGAGATTGACCCGCCGATCGGTGTGGCGGCTACAGTTCTCCGGGCGCTCTACCAAGCTGTGGTGGTGAAGTGGGAGCTCTCAGGTTACCAGTCAATCCAAGTCCCCATCCTCACCTATGGTCATGAACTGTGGGTAATGACCGAAAAGATAAGGTTGCAGGGACAAGCGGTGGAAATGAGGTTTCTCCGCAGGGTTGCTGGGCGTATTCCCTGGGATAGGGTGAGGAGTTCGACAATCTGGGAGAGCCTTGGAGTAGAGTCGCTGCCCCCCAAAATTGAGAGGGGCCAGTTGAGGTGGTTCGGGTAACTGACAACAATGCCCCCAGTAGGATCCCGCTGGAGCTGTACCGGGCACGGCCCACTGGGCGTAGACCTCGAGGCTGACCCAGGACAGGCTGGAGGGATTACATCTCTCAGCTGGCCTGGGAACGCCTGGGAATCCCCCAGGAGGAGCTGGGATCTGTGCCTGAGGACAGGGAGGTCTGGTCGGCCCTGCTCAGCTTCCTGCCTCTGTGACGCTCACCAGGAGAAGTGGTGTGAAAATGGACCGATGGACGGATGCATTCTCTGCTCCTTCAGATTGTGACCCTAGCTTGATGTTGGGAACAAAGATACATGAACCCCTCGGCGTCTGCTAGGTTCAGGGAGACACAAAGGCTGATTGAGTTGCCTGTAACCTTGAGGAAGCATAAATATCAGGAATAAACTTTATGGTTTAGTTGTGAGACTTGGGCCATTTCAACTCCTACTTTAATGGGTCAACTTCTGCCCTAACCCGATGGGAATGAAGATGAGGTCAGTGGGTGGGAGAGGGATTTTGTGTGGCAGAAGCTGCCATTTGTGATCTAAGGGAATGGCCCCTCACCCTCAGGTGACTGCTGAGGTTGTGGGTCAGGAGCTGGGGAGGGGTGGGCGAAGCCCTAGATTTCCTTGTTGCCTTCAGGAGCAGTTCAACCCACAAGGAATATCTTCCAAAATGAATCAATGACACTTTTCTGGGCCACGACCCTACCAGGTAAGACCAGATTTGACCCTGTCTGACCCACAGGAATGGGCAGGTGGGCTGGGTCAACTCTGACGGTTCTCACTGACAACAAAAAACACTCACACCCACCACCATGTTAGCAGATGGGTTTCAGCCACTCCCAACCTACCCGCAAGCTACAGCCTCATTAACAGCCAATCGCAGCACAGCGTCATGCCAGCCAATGAGATCTGTAGGCTGATAGACCCATTACCATGACAAACGCCATTGGAGCCCAAAATATTAACGAAACCCAACATGAGGGCAGGTTTGGGGTGGCTGAAAACTCAGCTGCAAAAATGGGGGTGAGCGTGAATGTGTTTTGACATCAACAGGAAGCGTCAGAGTTGGATCCACCTGGCTGTTCAATCTCGTGGCTCAAACACAGTTAAAATCAGGCTGTAGCTTTTTTTGAAAGGAGGAACATTGGGGGAGGGTCATACAATGAGACTGAGACTACAAGTATGGATGAGAGTTTAACTCTGCTATTTAACACTGAAACCTTTAGTATAAGGATAGTAACCTAGCGCAGGATTTTTCAGATAGGAATGTATCCCTGCTGATATAGGCAGCCCCACAGCCACTTACCAATTGGCTGGAGGAGGGAGTCTGGCCTCAGAAATTTGCCAGCTGATCTGTTTGGCCAGCAGCTCTGTAGTCCCAGTAACACCAGCAGGATTGGTGACTGTGGCTACGACTATACACAAACCAGACGTCTGTATGTGCCGGAAGCCTCTGGACTGGTTGGTGTGAGCATCTCGCTGTAGACATTGGAGCTGGCTAGGTGGGGTGGGTGGGGGGGGTGGCCTGCAATGGGGATGTGCAAGGGGGCCATCAGCTTGAAAAGGCCAGTAGGGGTTAGGGAACAACCGGGGTAGATCAGGGGGTATTCAGACCTTGGGAGAGGGGCACGCGGTCGAGAAAGAGAGCCCGTGAGGGACCAGTAATTCATCAAGGCTCCTTCAACAGCACATTCCAAACCCATGACCTCTACCACCTAGACTGACAGGGGCAGCAGACACATGGGAACACCACCACCTGCAAGTCCCCCTCCAATCACTCACCGTCTTGAATTGGAAATTGTAATAAATTTGGAGTGCAGGACGGGTTTCTTGTAAGAAACAGTGAACTTTATTTACAGACTCCAAATGTGGCTACATGCTTGTTCCAAGACCAAGGCTAAGAAACTCTGCCCCTAAACTCCCCCACACTTAGGGCTGATTCATCTATACAGTCATATGATCCCCATATCAGTAAGGAATGGTTGAACTTACAATTACTACATTCAACCCCCTTTAAGTTTGTTTTACCCTTTTATTTGCAAAAACATCTTAACCCATATTATATACAACTATACCCAAGTTCATGCCATTACAAATTTAGTCTTTGAGGAGGTTTTCAGATTCAGGTAAATCAATGAAACTCTACAACTGGAGATTCCTCCATTGGATCAACATGCACAGGAACTGCAGCTTCAGGGACATCCCTAGACACTGGCAATTCAGAATTATTTACTCCAACAGAGATATCCCGTGTGTCAATTCTTTGTCGATCTGGCACCTCAGGGGTCGAAGTTTTGACTTTGATTTCAGGTGGGGTAACTGGTTGTTGGAGGGTTTCTCGACTTCTGTGATAATCAACATGTTTCCCAACAAAACAAAAACAGAATTACCTGGAAAAACTCAGCAGGTCTGGCAGCATCGGCGGAGAAGAAAAGAGTTTAACTCTTTTCTTCTCCGCCGCTGCTGCCAGACCTGCTGAGTTTTTCCAGGTAATTCTGTTTTTGTTTTGGATTTCCAGCATCCGCAGTTTTTTTGTTTTTATCTCTATGTTTCCCAACAATCCTGTTTCCCACTTCTATCTGATAAGTGTAAGGTCCTGTTTCAGAGACAAATGTACCAGGGACCCTTCTCGATCCAGTTGCAAAATTTCATACAAAAACTGCCTCTCCCACAGTAAACTCGACCTTTACTGGGAATGTCATGATTCGCTTTCTGACTAGCCTCATTTCTCTAAACCTTCCCCTAAATGAGGGAATACTCGACTCAATCTTGTATGAAGTCTGCGTTTCAGTGACAATTCTGAAGGTGTTAAACCAGTGGTCACATGAGCAGTTGTGCGATAGCTGAACAGGAATCCTGAAATTTGTGTTTCTAATGTTCCCTCTAAGAGTTTCTTCATGCCTGGTTTAAAGATTGGTACGGCTTTTTCTGCTAACCCATTGAATGACGGGTGATAAGGAGCTGTTTTCAGGTGTTTAATCCCATTTAGGTTCATGAATCTTTAGGATTCAGTGCCAGTGAAAGCCGTACCATTACCTGACACAATAACTTCAGGTAAAACATGAACACTGAAACTCCGGTGCAGTTTTTCAATGGTTTTAGATGAAGAAGGTGATCTCACTTCGAACACATCCATCCACTTGGAATGTGCATCGATAATCACAAGAAACTTAGCACCTAGAAATGGACCTACATAGTCTATATGTAGTCTAACCCAGGGTCGACCAGGCCACTCCCACAGATGCAGTGGAGCTGAAACAGGCAACTTCTGATGTTGCTGGCACTGGAGACAGTGTTTCACCATGTTTTCTATATCACTGTCTATACCTGGCCACCAGACATAACTTTGTGTGAGCATCTTAATTTTCGAAATACCAGGATGTGCACTATGAAGTTTTTCCAATAATAGTTCTGTTCCCTGCACAGGAATAAGAGCTCTTACCCCCCATAACAAGATACCATCTTGACAACTCAATTCAGATCTATGTACAAAGAAGGCTTTTTATTCTTCAGGGACTTGTGCATTTGATGATCCTTGTAATATCTATTCATGGATTCTTGTTAAAATTAGATCCTGATTTGTCCAATTCTTCATCTATACCCCGCAGACTGGTGCAGAGTCCAGGAAATTCAATGTAAGCATTACCTCTGGAGGTACTGGAGCAAATGTAATAGTATCTGGCAAAGGGAGACGACTGAGGGCATCTGCATTTGTTATATCACACCCAGACGGTGCATAAAAGTAAATGTCATTTGTCATATGTTGACAAAATTAAAGCCCTCCTTTGAATTCTAGCAAAGGCTATCGGTGGGATTGCCTGAACTTCACTAAACAAACCTATGGTACTATGGTGAATTGTTGACTTCAATACAAATATTGACAGAACATTTTTGTTCCAAATATGATAGAACAGCCTTTTTCAATTTGTGAGTAATCTTTCTCAGCTCAGAAAGGGTTCTGGAGACACATCCTACCGGCTTTTCAGATTTGATTTCTGTTTTCCTGTTTTGTGTTTGCCGCAGGGTTTTTCTCATTCTTCATCTTCATTTCACTGTCGGCCAAATTCCTCTCTGGTGAAATCTTAACTTGGTTCAGTTCAGGGGTTGAACTTGCCATTCACATTTTGGAAAGTTCCGTGACTTCCTTCTAATGCCTCTTTTGTCTCAGTCAACTGGTTCTTCAATTCTCCCGTCTCCTTTTTGTACCTTTTGGCTTCCCCTTGGAACACCGAATACCGTTGGGATTTGTTTCCAACTGTTTCTTCAGTTGGTTCAGATGTGGCTCTGCATTTGTTTTGCTTCTTTTCATGATTTTCCCGTGGAACCAACTCTGACCTGAGGGATCCGTGCTTCCTGTGAAGATCCTTCGATCCTTCAATCTCATTCTGAAAGACACCATCATCTTCCCTTTTCAACCCAGAATTTCTACTTGCCCTGACCTGAAAACCTTTGGACCAATTTAGTCTGATTTCTTTCAACCAATTGCAACCCAGAAGGCTCGGCCCTTCTCCAGTTACAACAATTATTGGCAACTGAGCTGCCTGTTACCCGTATGATACAGGCACAGAGGTGATGCCTTTTACCTGTCTTGCTTCTCCTGTGTATGTTTTTAACTGAGCAGATGTTTTCTCCAAACTCAATGGCTAGGTACCTTCTCTGAGATATTGAAAGATGTTTTCTCCTGTCACTGTGGTCAATGCTCCTGTGAGCAGAGGCTTTCCATTTACTTGAAGTGTAACAGTGCTTGGTTCAGTTTTCCTGGCCTTCAGATTGTGTAGGGAATAAATGTCAGTCTCAGTAATTTCTGACTCATCTATATTGTGCACTTTATTTAACTTGACCTGCTGTCTGAATGGCTGTCTGCATCTAGCTCTGTACTGTTTAACAATGTGCCTTTTTTTGTGGAGGTAATGACATTCTGCCTCTTTAAATCTGCAGACTTCGGGTGCATGATTTCCCTCACAACGGAAACACTTTAACTTCTGGGTCACTGCTGAGCTGCTTCCAGTGTTTCTTTTTGTCTCTCTAGTGGTAGAGACCATGTCCCATTTCACTGTAGCCCCCCTGATCTTCACACCTCGCCCAGTGGCAGATTCCGACCCCAGCTGCAAAATGGCGCCATGTTGCACACCCTGAGAATCCCTCAGTGCTCTCCATTGCTAGCGCTATCTCCCTGGTGCGCTTCAGCTCTATCTCAGCTTCTGCAAGCAAATACTGCAAAACCAAACGATCTCACTACATGTCATTTAAAGTATCACCGATGTCACAGTGCTCTGTTAACTGTTTTAACTTAGCAGTTTACACTGTGATCCACTCACTGGGGGTCCTTACGCGAGAATTAAACTTGAATTTTTGCATGATCCCTGAGGGTTTAGGTTGAAAATGTCCTTTCACGAGGTCGGCTAGCTCAGTAAAGGATCTGGAATTTAGTGCATTCAGAGCCATCAAGCTACAGATTGGGTTCTAGGTTTTGCTCCCACAGACATTTAGGAGAATTTCTTTCTGTTTCTCCTCCACTGTTATTTTGTTAGCTACAAAGTAGAAACCTGACCGCTCAATGTATTGATTCCAGTCCTCAATGGACGAGCTGTGTGGGTCAATTCTGCCAAAGGGAGGCATTGCTGGTGAGTATAATTTTCTTTCCTTCTGCCCTTAAAATATTGGAATTCACGAGGTGAAGTGCTCCATTGACGCTTTTTATCCTTGTCGCCAATTGTAATAAATTTGGAGCGCAGGACCAGTTTCTTGTAACAAACAATAAATTTTATTTACAGACTCCAGGTAAGGCTACAGCTTGTTCCAAGACCAAGGCTAAGAAGCTCCACCCCTAAGATTCCCTGCGCTTAGGCCTGATTCATCTATATAGTCACATGATCCCCATAACAGTAAGAAAAGATTTAACTTACAGTTACTACAGAAATATATCGCCGTTCATTCACTGTCACTGGGTCAAAATCCTGGAACTCCCTCCCTTACAGCACTGTGGGTGTACCTACACCATATGGACTGCAGCGGTTCAAGAAGGCAGCTCACCTTCACCTTCTCAAGGGCAACTAGGGATGGGCAATAAATGCTGGTCCAGCCACACATCCATGAATGAATAAGAGAAATGATCTGGGGTGGGCCCATCTGCAAGTGTGCTGGTGGAGGTCAGTAAAATTCTGCCCAGGGTTGAATTTTATGACAATTTCTCTCAACACTTAGTGTATTTATAATAGATTTGACTCTAACAATTCCAGGACCGTCCATGATCCAGGCACCCGGAATGAGTACATTTAATTTGATAATATTTCTGGGTGCTAGTAGTGTCTGTGTTTAAAGCTTCCTAACCCTAAGTGCTCTATTCTCCCCTGGGTGAACTGCCATTGATATTTGCATTAAACAAGATGCTGACATCAAGACTTTGGAGTCATTCTGAGAAACAGATCTTCAATGAACTGGTGGATGACAAGGCACACAATGTGAAGCGATTGTGTTCATGGCTGGAGACAGCTCGCTGCTGGGAAGAAATGTCCTGTTTCAATTCTAGATTTTTATACTGATGTTCCTTCGGCTTCTTTATTTACAGAAATATCCTCCGAAGAAGGACATAGTGCGAGCTGTCTCACTCCAAACTGGCTACTTCATCAAATCGAATGGAACCAACAGTTGCACCCTGTACTATTTAACCCAAGTGGACCCACGAGGTTAGTGCAGGAAGCAGCCAGTAGGAGGCAGCCAGGACATTCCAATCCTCTGCCACAAACTGATTTGGAAAGCTGTCTTCCCAATGGACTGATGCATAGATTATAGCAATAGTTCACGATATTTTCTTAGAGCAGCACATTCTAGAACCAGCCAGAGAGCAGGTTATATTAGACTTAGAATTGTGCAATGTGGCAGGATTAATTAATGATCTCAGAATGAAGGCACACTTAGGTAGCAGCCACCACAATATGACTGAGTGTTATGAGACAGCCTTTTGGTAAAGCTGAATTATTTAAAAATTCCAGAGGGAAACTTTAAACAAATGTCAGAACCTCTAATTTTAAGTGTTATGTTTCAGATGCGACTCTAAATTCAGGAATCAGACTACCAGCTCTTGAGGATTTACATTAAACTAAATGAAACATTTTATTAATTTACACAGGTTAAAATATATATACACATGGCTACAAATTACTACATCATAACTCTTAACAAATCCCCAGAAGAATCTCCATTATGGCAACAGCGACCCATAGACTTAACCAAACACAAGGGAAAACATTTTGACCTTACGAGTTCACAATGAGGTTCTTTTCAGTTTGGTTCCTGTGGGACCAGTTGGAGACTTACAGCTGCTTCTTGATCTCACATTCCTCTGCTCTGCGCACCCGAAAACTGCCCCATTGAATATTAATTCTCATTGTATCAACAACCTCTGAACTCAACCTCTCTAACAATAAAGCCCCTTTCATAGTACCAAGCTTATTAGTAATATAAACATATCGCTTGGTAGCTGCTAGATAGGCATCAGTTTTTACCCCACTTCTTGAATGCTCTATTCAAAAAATGCAAATGAGCATTATCTCTCTTACATCTCAAAACTAGTACCCATCAAAGCACCCAGACTAGCTGGCTTTAATCCAATTAAGACACCCCCACAGACTAACGCTCTATTTTAAAAGAAAAATATTTTCCAATAATATTATATACACTAATAGCTTCATGACAGTCCCACATAAGAGTCTAGTGGGCAAAATTAAAGCACATGGGATTGGGAGTAATATACTGGCATGGATTGAGAATCGGTTGACAGACCAGAAACAGAGAATGGGAATAAATGGGTCTTTTTCCAGATGGCAGGCAGTGACTAGTGATCTGTGCTTGGGCCCCGGCTGTTCACAATATAAATAAATGACTTGGATGAGGAAACCAAATGCAATATTTCCAGGTTTGCTGATGACACAAAACTGGGCGGGGTTATGAGTTATGAGAAGGATGCAAGGAGGCTTCAGGGCGATTTAGACAAGCTGTGTATGGGCAAACACATGGCAGATGCAGTATAATGTGGATAAATGTGAAGTTATACACTTCGGTATGAAAAACAGAAAGGCAGAGTATTATTTAAATGATGATATATTGGGAAGTGTCGATGTACAAAGGGATCTGGCTGTTCTTGTACACCAGTCAGTGAAAGTAAACAGGTAGGTGCAGCAAGCAATTAGGAAGTCAAATGGTATGTTGGCCTTCACTGCAAGAGGATTTGAGTTCAGAAGTAGGGATGCCTTACTGCAGTTATCCAGGGCTTTGGTGAGACCACACCTGGACATGCAGTTTTGGTCTCCCTTCCTAAGAAAAGGTAAACTTGCCATAGAGGGAGTGCAGTGAATGTTCACTAGGCTGATACCGGGGATGGCAGGACTGTCATATGATGAGAGACTGGGCCTGTATTCACTAAAGATTATAAGAACAAGAGGGGATCTGATTGAAACATATAAAATTCTAACAGGGCCAGACAGACTCAGGGAGGATGGATCCCTGGTGGGGGAGTCTGGAACCAGGGGCCCCAGTCTCAGGATACAGGGCAGGCCATTTAGGACAGAGAAGAGGAAACATTTCTTCACTCAGAGGGTGGTCAAACTGTTGGATTCTTTACCACAGAGGCTGTGGAGGCCAGGTCACTGAGAATATTCAAGAAAGAAATTGATCATTTTTTGGATACTAGGGGTATCAAGGGGTATGGAGAGAAAGTGAGATTATAGCATTGAGATAGAGGATCAGCCATGATCATGCTGAATGGCAGAGCAGGCTCGAAGGGCTGAATGGCCTACTCCTGCTCCTAATTTCTATGTTCATGTTTCTACTGTGTGTCGGTGGTGGAGGGAGCGAATGTTTGTGGATGTGGTGTCATCAAGCGGGGCTGCTTTGCCCTGGATGGTGTCAAGCTTCTTGAGTGTTGTGGGAGCTGCACTCATCCAGGCAAGTGGGGGGTATTCCATCACACTCCTGACTTGAACAGGCTTTGGGGAGTCAGGGGGTGAGTTAGTCGCCACAGGATTCCTAGCCTCGGACCTGCTCTTGTAGCCACAGTGTTTATGAGGCTAGTCCAGTTCAGTTTCTGGTCAGTGGTAACCTTGGTAAGGTAGTTGATTCAGCTGACTGTGCGACAGTTAATTGTCAATTACCTGAAGTCTGATTAGGGCCTGAATAGGGATTAATTACTATTTGAAGCTTAATTAGCGATGAGAAAAGTCAGCTCTATTTAAAAAAGGGACTATCTGGAAGCAGCCTACAGTGGAGAGCGAGCACACCCAGACTGGGGCACAGCCAGAGTGGGTATTCGGAATTTGGTGCAAAGCGGGAATTCGTTGCATAGGGGACGAGGTGCTCCTTGCATTTTTTCCTTGCTATCCAACTTATTAAACCTTCAGAGCATGTTGCAGCAGGAGAGGATACAACGGAAAGGAATCACTGGTAAGTAGTGGGTAAGGCGTTTACTAATTTAATCGCTTATAGTTTAAGGTCTTTTTATGGTTTACAGTTTGCATATTCTATGGCAAGAGAGTTCAAAGCCATGGTGTGCTCCTCATGCTCCATGTAGGAAGCCGGGGTCATTTCCAGTGCCCGGGACCAGCCTGTGTGCAGGAAGTGTGTCCAGCTGCAGCTCCTGGAAGCTCTGGTTTCAGAGCTGGAACAGCGGCTGGGGACACTGTGGAGCATCCGCGGGTTTGAGAGCATCGTGGATAGCACGTTCAGAGAGGTGGTCACACCGCAGGTGAAGGGACTTGAGGAAGGAAGGGAATGGGTGACCACCAGTCAGTCCAAGAGAAACAGGCAGGTAGTTCAGGAGTCCCCTGGGGTCCCGCTCGCAAATCCGTTTTGGAGGCTGATGAGGCCATGGTTCCTCCAGGGAGTGCGGACAGAGCCAAGCTTCTGGCACCACAAGCAGCCTGTCTGTACAGGAGGGGAGGAAGGGAGGAAGAGCAATAGTAATAGGGGATTCTATAGTCAGAGGAACAGATAGGTGCTACTGTGGCCATCAATGTGACTCCAGGATGGTGTGTTGCCTCCCTGGTGCCAGGGTCCGGGATGTCACTGAACGGCTGCAGGGCATCCTGAAGGGGGAGGGTGATACGGCAGAGGTCATGGTACATGTTGGTACCAGTGACATAGGTAGAAAGAGGGATGAGGTCTTGCATCAAGAATTCAGGGAGTTAGACAGTAGACTAAAGAGCAAGACCTCTCGGGTTGGAATCTCTGGATTACTCCCAGTGCCACGTGCTAGCGAGCTCAGAAGTAGGAGAATAGCGCAGATGAATATGTGGCCTAAGAGTTGGTGCAGGAAGGAGGGTTTTCGATTCCTGGATCACTGGGACCGTTTCTGGGGAAGGTGGGACCTATACAAGTGGGACGGTCTACATCTGAACCAGAGTGGGACTAACATCCTTGCGGGCAGGTTTGCTAGTGCTGTTGGGAGGAGCTTAAACTAATTCTGCAGGGGGAGGGGACACAGAATTTTAGCAGAATAGGGACACATCATAATACAGTAAAACAATCAAGTCAGAGGGCGTACAGCTGCATTAAGCTTCAAGGGAGTAAGGCAAAGCTAGATGGCCTCTCCTTTAATGCCAGGAGTATTACAGGTAAAACAGGTGAGCTAAGGGTGAGGATTGACATGTGGAATTGTGATATAGTAGCCATCACTGAGACATGGTTGAGGGAAGGGCAGGATTGGCAGCTCAACATTCACGGATATAGAATCTTCAGGCGAGACAGTGGAGGGGTAAAAGAGGAGGAGGCATTGCATTATTAGTTAAGGAGCCCATTACTGCAGGAAGGAGAGATGGTATCTTGGAAGGGGCATCAAATGAAGCTTTGTGGGTAGAGCTTAGGAATAAAAAAGGGGCAACCACATTATTAGGTGTTTATTATAGACCCCCAGATAGTCAGCGGGAAATTGAGGAGCAAATATGTGCACAATTTATGGAGGTGTGTAAAAACAATAACAATAGGGTAATTATATTAGGTGATTTCAACTTTCCCAACATTAATTGGGATAGACATAGTGTTAAGGGCTTGGATGGAGGGATTTCTTTAAATGTGTACAGGAGAAGTTTTTAGGTCAATATGTAGAGGGTCCAACAAGAGACAGCGCAGTGCTGGATCTAATTCTGGGGAATGAAGCCGGACAGGTGACTGAGGTGGTGGTGGGGGAGCATTTTAGTGATAGCGACCACAACATGGTACAGTTTAAGTTTGTTATGGACAAAGAAATTGACAAGTTGCAAAAAAAATGTTTTCGATTGGGGGAGAGTGGATTTTAGTAAAATAAGGCAGGATCTGGCCAAGGTAGACTGGGAACAGTTACTTGTGGGGAAATCTACAGAGGAGCAGTGGGGGGTGTTTAAAAAGGAAATGGGGAGGGTACAGGCTCAACATGTTCCCTCTAGGGTGATAGGAAGGAGTAACAAGCCCAGAGAACCATGGATGACCAGAGATATTCAGGTTACGATGAGAAGGAAAAGAGAGTCTTTTAGCAGGTACAAGAGAAGCAAATCAGCAGAGGCATTAGTGGAGTACAGACAGTGTAGGGTGGAGCTTAAGAAAGCAATTAGGAGAGCAAAGAGGGGATATGAGAAAGCTCTGGCTGGTAAAAGTAGGGAAAATCCCAAGATATTCTATAAGTATATCAATGGGAAGAGGATAACCAGGGAAAGAGTAGGGCCCATTAGGGACCAAGGGGGCAATCTATGGGTGGAGCCAGAGGACATCGCTAGAGTGTTGAATGAATACTTCACCTCCGTCTTCACCCAAGAGAATGAGGTTGAAGGTATGGAACTCGGAGAGAGAGACTGTGAGGTTCTTAAGCAAATTGATATAGGGAATGACAAGGCATTGGAGGTGTTGGCCGGCTTAAAAGTAGACAAATCTCCAGGTCCGGATGATTTGTGTCCCAAACTGCTGAGGGAGGCAAGGGAGGAGATCGCAGGGGCTCTGAACCAAATTTTTAATTCCTCTCTGGCCATGGAGGAGGTGCCAGAGGACTGGAGAACAGCTAATGTGGTTCCGCTATTTAAGAAGGGTTGTAGAGATAAACCGGGGAACTACAGGCCAGTGAGTCTCACGTCAGTGGTAGGGAAACTATTGGAGAAAATTCTGAAGGAGAGTATCTATCTCCACTTGGAGAGGCAAGGTTTGATCAGGGATAGTCAGCATGGCTTTGTCAGAGGGAGGTCACACCTAACAAATGTGATTGAATGTTTTGAGGGGGTGACCAGGTGTGTAGATGAGGGGAGTGCAGTTGATGTAGTTTATATGGATTTCAGCAAATCCTTTGACAAGGTCCCACATGGGAGACTTATAAAGAATGCAAAGGCACATGGGATACAGGGTAATTTGATAAGGTGGATTCAAAATTGGTTTAGTTGTAGGAGGCAGAGGGTGATGACAGAAGGATGCTTTAGTGACTGGAAGCCAGTGTCCAGTGGTGTACCACAGGGATCTGTGCTGGGTCCCCTATTATTCGTCATTAATATAAACAACATAGATGACTACGTGGGGGGTAGGATTAGTAAGTTTGCAGATGACACAAAGATTGGCCGGGTGGTTAACAGTGAGGTTGAGTGTCTTGGGCTACAGGAAGATATAGACGGGGTGGTCAAATGGGCAGATAAGTGGCAGATGGAATTTAACCCTGAAAAGTGTGAGGTGATACAGGAGTAATTTGACAAGGAAGTATTCAATGAACGGCATGACACTTGGAAGTTCTGAGGAACAAAGGGACCTTGGTGTGTGTGTCCATAGATCTCTGAACGCAGAGGGGCATGTTAGTGGGCTGGTGAAAAAGGCATATGGGACACTTGTCTTTATCAATCGAGGCATAGATTACAAAAGTAGGGAGGTCATGTTGAAGTTGAATAGAACCTTGGTGAGGCCACAGCTGGAGTACTGTGTGCAGTTCTGGTCGCCACATTATAGGAAGGATGTGATTGCACTGGAGGAGCTGCAGAGGAGATTCACCAGGATGTTGCCTGGGATGAAACATTTAAGTTATGAAGAGAAGTTGGATAGACTTGGGTTTTTTTCATTGGAGCAGAGAAGACTGAGGGGCGACCTGATCGAGGTGTACAAGATTATGAGGGGCATGGACAGGGTGGATAGGGAGCAGCTGTTCCCCTTAGTTGAAGGGTCAGTCACAAGGGGACATAAGTTCAAGGTGAGGGGCAGGAGGTTTAAGAGGGATGTGAGGAAAAACTTTTTTACCCAGAGGGTGGTGATGATCTGGAATGCACTGCCTGGGAGGGTGGTGGAGGCGGGTTGCCTCACATCCTTTAAAAAGTACCTGGATGAGCAGTTGGCACATCATAACATTCAAGGCTATGGGCCAAGTGCTGGTAAATGGGATTAGTTAGGTAGGTCAGGTGTTTCTCACGTGTCAGTGCAGACTCGATGGGCCGAAGGTCCCATTCTGTACTGTCATTCTGTGATTCTGTGATTCTGATAGTGGAGGATTCAGTGATGGTAATACCATTGAATGTTGAGGGGCGATGGTTAGATTCTCTCCTGTTCTAACTGGAGTTTAGAAGAGTGAGGGGTGTTTTGATTGAAACATACAAGATCCTAAATGGCCTTCACAAGGTGGATGTGGAAAGGGTGTTTCCTCTTGTGGGTGAGTCCAGAACTAGGGGACACTGTTTTAAAATTAGGGGTCACCCTTTTAGGACAGAGATGAGGAGAAATCTTTTCTCTCAGAGGGTTGTGTGACTCTGGAACTCTCTGCCTCAGAAGATGGTGGAGGTGGGGTCATTGAATACTTTTAAGGTGGGGTTGATAGATTCTTATTAGGCAAGGGAATCAAAGGTTATGGGGAATAGATGGGAATGTGGAAATCAAAACACAATCAGATCAGGTGTTACTGAATGGCGGTGCAGGCTTGAGGGGCCAAATGGCCTCCTCATGTTCCTAATCTGTATGTTTTTATGTATTGTATAGAAACACAACTACAGGAGGTCATTGGAGCCATCCAGCTGCACCATTCAACACTATGTTGGCTGATCTTCATCTAAACTTCATTTTCCTATCTTTGCTCCAGATCACTTGATACTCACAGAAAAATCCACTGATCTCAGTTTTAAAGCTGTGACTGTCTCACAGCATCCACTGACCTGTGGGAGAGCTGGGATGTAGGTCACTGATTAAGGAGGAGGGAGGACAGGGTCAGGTGATCGAGGGTTGGGGGAGATCGAGGTCAGGTGATCGAGAGTCAGGGGGAGACTGGGGTCAGGTGATCGAGAGTCAGGGGGAGATTGGGGTCAGGTGATGGAGGGTTGGGGGAGATCGAGGTCAGGTGATCGAGGGTTGGGGGAGATCGAGGTCAGGTGATCGAGAGTCGGGGGAGATCGAGGTCAGGTGATCGAGGGTCAGAGGGAGATTGGGGTCAGGTGATCGAGGGTTGGGGGAGATTGGGGTCAGGTGATCGAGAGTCAGGGGGAGATCGGGATCAGGTGATCGAGGGTTGGGGGAGATCGGGGTCAGGTGATCGAGGGTTGGGGGGAGATCGGGGTCAGGTGATCGAGGGTTGGGGGAGATTGGGGTCAGGTGATCGAGGGTTGGGGTGATCGAGGTCAGGTGATCGAGGGTCAGAGGGAGATCGGGGTCAGGTGATCGACAGTCAGGGGGAGATCGAGGTCAGGTGATCGAGAGTCAGGAGGAGATCGGGGTCAGGTGATCGAGGGTCGGGGGGAGATTGGGGTCAGGTGATCGAGAGTCAGGGGGAGATCGGGGTCAGGTGATCGAGGGTTGGGGGAGATCGGGGTCAGGTGATCGAGGGTTGGGGGAGATCGAGGTCAGGTGATCGAGGGTTGGGGGAGATCGAGGTCAGGTGATCGAGAGTCGGGGGAGATTGAGGTCAGGTGATCGAGGGTCAGAGGGAGATTGGGGTCAGGTGATCGAGGGTTGGGGGAGATTGGGGTCAGGTGATCGAGAGTCAGGGGGAGATCGGGATCAGGTGATCGAGGGTTGGGGGAGATCGGGGTCAGGTGATCGAGGGTTGGGGGGAGATCGGGGTCAGGTGATCGAGGGTTGGGGGAGATCGAGGTCAGGTGATCGAGGGTTGGGGGAGATCGAGGTCAGGTGATCGAGAGTCGGGGAGATCGAGGTCAGGTGATCGAGAGTCAGGGGGAGATCGGGGTCAGGTGATCGAGGGTTGGGGGAGATCGGGGTCAGGTGATCGAGAGTCAGGGGAGATCGAGGTCAGGTGATCGAGAGTCAGGGGGAGATCGAGGTCAGGTGATCGAGAGTCAGGGGGAGATCGAGGTCAGGTGATCGAGAGTCAGGGGGAGATTGGGGTCAGGTGATCGAGAGTCAGGGGAGATTGGGGGGAGGTGATCGAGGGTTGGGGGAGATTGGGGTCAGGTGATCGAGGGTTGGGGGGAGATTGGGGTCAGGTGATCGAGGGTTGGGGGGAGATCGGGGTCAGGTGATCGAGGGTTGGGGGGAGATCGGGGTCAGGTGATCGAGGGTTGGGGGAGATCGGGGTCAGGTGATCGAGGGTTGGGGGAGATTGGGGTCAGGTGATCGAGGGTTGGGGGAGATTGGGGTCAGGTGATCGAGGGTTGGGGGGAGATTGGGGTCAGGTGATCGAGGGTTGGGGGGAGATTGGGGTCAGGTGATCGAGGGTTGGGGGGAGATTGGGGTCAGGTGATCGAGGGTTGGGGGAGATCGGGGTCAGGTGATCGAGGGTTGGGGTGATCGAGGTCAGGTGATCGAGGGTCAGAGGGAGATCGGGGTCAGGTGATCGACAGTCAGGGGGAGATCGAGGTCAGGTGATCGAGAGTCAGGGGGAGATCGGGGTCAGGTGATCGAGGGTCGGGGGGAGATTGGGGTCAGGTGATCGAGAGTCAGGGGGAGATCGGGGTCAGGTGATCGAGGGTTGGGGGAGATCGGGGTCAGGTGATCGAGGGTTGGGGGGAGATTGGGGTCAGGTGATCGAGGGTTGGGGGAGATTGGGGTCAGGTGATCGAGGGTTGGGGGAGATTGGGGTCAGGTGATCGAGGGTTGGGGGGAGATTGGGGTCAGGTGATCGAGGGTTGGGGGGAGATTGGGGTCAGGTGATCGAGGGTTGGGGGAGATCGAGGTCAGGTGATCGAGGGTCAGAGGGAGATCGGGGTCAGGTGATCGAGGGTCAGGGGGAGATCGAGGTCAGGTGATCGAGGGTTGGGGGAGATCGAGGTCAGGTGATCGAGGGTTGGGGGAGATTGGGGTCAGGTGATCGAGGGTCAGGGGCAGATCGGGGTCAGGTGATCAAGGGTCAGAGGGAGATCAGGGTCAAGTGCTCGAGGGTTGGGGAGAGAATGGGGTCGGAGGGGAGATCAAGACTGGCGATTGTCGGCCAGAGTTGCACATTGTAGGTCAGAGGGGAGATCAGGATGTGTCATCACAGGTCAGGGGTGAAGATCTTGATTTCAGGCAGGGGGGTGGGAATTGAGTGGGTGATCGCAGGATTGGGGGAAATTGGGGTTTGGGTTGAGTTGCTGATTGTGACTCAGGGCTTGGGTGGAATCAGTGTTGGCTGTAGGGTGGGTTTTTCTGTCACCATGTTTGCGGGGGTGGGGGGGGGTGATGTGGGGCAGCTGGAGAAAATGCCCCCACTCTCCTGGACCCCAAGCTGTGCTGTAAAGGCTAAAACCTGCTTGAGATGCTCATTCCCACCTGCTTCCAGCTCAGGTTTTCACAGATTCTAGGGAACAAGGCCCAAACCAGCTAACTGTTAACGTCAATCCCGACTTGAGGCATTATGCCTCATTAGCATATTTAAATGGCTGATCCAGATCGAGCACAGGTTATCCACTTGACCCTGAAATCATCCCAGTTAACCCAGGAACTGTTCCCAGTGGGTTAGAACTTGGTTTCAGGTTTTTTAACGTATTAAAGCCCCTGGGATCCCTCTCTCACCCATTCTGGGGTTAGAAACTACCCCCACAACCTATTACAACACAATCTCCAGAAATTGATCTGTCTCACTTTGGGGGCACTTTTGACATCACACTGTCAGAAAACCTTGCTGCATTTACCTGAATATGAACAGTTTGATGTCCAGGCACCTGGATTATTATCCCTCGGTCTGCCAATGGCCGACTGGCATTCTCGGAAGATACTGTCTGCTTTCCTCACCCTCCTCTCCACCGGAAGCTGTCATTTGTTTGACCACTGGATGGAGCTGTGGCTACTTTTCTGACTGAGCAGATACCTGGAATTCAAACCTTTCCACCAAAATCCTAAATATGACATTAATCAATGTTCTCACTCAGCTTGGAAATGTTGAGCCCCAAGAACAATTTACAGAGGAGTTTAGTGATTACAGGAACTGGAGTTGTGGAGAGACTTTGGAATACATTAGATACAATTAAATAGAATACACAGGAAAGGAACACTGTACCAGTCTTTGTTAATGAATCCATTTTTTCCCAAAGGTGTTTGTTATTAGAATAATGTGAGTTCTCCATATTCTCCAGGTGGAGGCCTCTAACTCTATGACACTCTAACCCAACGTTTTTGCTTGTTTTTTTTATTTGTTCCCAGGATGTGAGTGTTCCTGGCAAGGCCAGTGTTTATTGTTCATCTCTAATTGACATCTCTAACAGCACGGTGGGTGCACCTACACCAAATAGACTGGCGCCAGTCCAAAAGGTGGCTCACCACCTCCTTTCAAGGGTAATTAGGGATGGGCAATAAATGCTGACCCAGCCAGCGATGCCCACATCCCATGAATGAATTTTTAAAAGCCGTCTGGTTCACTGATACCCTTCAGTGAAGGAAATCTGCTATCCTTACCCTGTCTGGCCTACACTGGCTCCAGCCCCAGACCCACAGCAGGTTGATTCTTAACTGCCCCCTGAAATGGCCGAGCAGACACTCAGTTGTATGTTGCTCAGCACCATCCAGAGTAATTAGGGATGGGAAAATGTTGCAGCCACTCTCACACCTTAAAAAGAAGTAAAAACATACATTAAGATAGCACCTATAACATCCTGAGGGTGAAACAAGATCAATCTAATAATGGGACTGGGGTTTACGTGAGCTGATCAAAAAGATGGTCATAGGGTAAGATTTCAGCAGGTTTTTGAAGAGAAAGAGAGGCAGCAAAGCAAAATGATTTACAAAGTGTATTTCAGCAACCAAGGAACTCAGAAATTCAACTAAATTTAACCCCATGAGACGTAGGATGGAAAGGGAGTGATGTAGCATTATCCCTTCCATGGTTTGGATCCTCAATGAAATATTAAATGGTGAAATCAATATTTAGTTCAATGCCTGTAACTTGGGAATGATGTATTGGTTTGTAATTTTAATATTGTTTCTTTTAGTATCCTGACCACCATGTCCTTGTTACTGGCTGAATTTGTTGGCCTATTTTTGTTACTATAGTATTGTCACATTTCCATGATTTTAACTTGATTCCTTGTCATTATATGCATTTTTTTGATGAAAGCTATACTGCAATTCATCCTTTGGTCTGCAAAGTGTTTGTTGAATAAAGTACTATTGTTATTACTGTGGGACTGAGATAGCTGAGTGCCCTGTAACAAACCTGGAGTGGAGAGTAAAGGGCCAGAGTCAGAGAGATGGAGCCTGAGTTGACCTATTGGCCGAGACAAAAAGAACAAAAAAGACTTGCATTTCTATAGAGCCTTTCCTGACATCCTAAAGCACTTTACAGCCAATGAAATAAAGTGTAGTCACTGGAATAATGTATGAAAAATCGGGTAGGGCATGACCTTTGAAATGATGACAAAGGTCCTGAATTTGATGGTTTTGGTTCAAACTCATGCAGATTTGCAAACACAGTACAAGTACAATGGATACTACAATGAGACAGCATGAAGGAGACAGAGTTTTAGATACATGTATTTTATCAAGGGTGAAATTGGAACAATCGACTAGCGTGTAAAAACCTTAAGGTTACCAAGATGTGAGATTCAGCAGCAAGGGAGGTCAGGTAGGACAGAGGAGGTGGACCTGTGGAGATGATCTTCCTCATGATTCGGATACAGGGTTTGAAACTCACTTTAGGGTCAAAATAACATGAAGGATGATTGTGTTCAGGCTCAACCTCAGCAAACAGGACGGATGAAATTAGGGATGAGGGTTTGTAAGTTTGAGTAAAAATCAAACAAAATGGTTTCAGCCTTGCCAGTGTTGGCTTGGAGAAAATTTATGTTCATTCACAGCTTTGATGTTGAACAATGTAAGGATATTTGTCAAGTTGTGTCTTGAGGCAGAGTTAAGTCTGTCAACTAACCGTGTCTTATTCCAGCTGAGATTAGCAGCTCCAGTGTATGTACTCAGCACCTTGACATAAAGACTGACATTTTATTAGCCTTTTTAATCATATTCTTGTACCTGTCCACTAGCTTTTTTTTACTCTTTCATGGGATGTGAGCTTCGTTGGCTGGGCCAGCGTTTATTTCCCATCCCTAGTTGCCCTTGAGAAGGTGGTGGTGAGCTGCCTTCTTGAACCACTGCAGTCCATGTGGTGTAGGGACACCCACAGTGCTGTTAGGGAGTTCCAGGATTTTGACCCAGTGACAGTGAAGGAACGGTGATATATTTCCAAGTCAGGATGGTGAGTAACTTGGAGGAGAACTTCCAGGTGGTGGTGTTCACATCTATCTGCTGCCCTTGTCCTTCTAGATGGTAGTGGCCATGGGTTTGGAAGGTGCTGTCAAAGGAGCCTTGGTGAGTTCCTGCAGTGCATCCTGTAGATGGTACGTGCTGCTACTGTGCATGGTTGGTGGAGAGAGTGAATGTTTGTGGATGTGGTGCCAATCAAGTGGGCTGATTTGTCCTGGATGGTGTCGAGCTTCTTGAATGTTGTGGGAGCTGCACTCACCCAGGCAAGTAGAGAGGTTTCCATTAAATTGCTGACTTGTGCCTTGTAGATGATGGACAGGCTTTGGGAGTCAGGAGGCGAGTTACTCATCGCAGGGTTCCTAGCCTCTAAGCTGCCCTTGTAGCCACAGTATTTATAGGGCTAGACCAGCTCATTTTCTGGCCAGTTGATAGTAGGGGATTCAACGATGGTAATGCCATTGAATATCAAAGAGTTAGATTCTCTCTTGTTGGGGATGGTCACCAGGCTGATAACGGGAATGGCAGGACTGTTGCATAAGGAGAGATTGGTTTGACCGGGCCTGTATTCACGAGAGTTTAGAAGAATGAGAGGGGCTCTGATTGAATCGTATAAAATTCTAGCAGGGCTAGATAGGATGCAGGAAGGATGTTTCCCCTGGTTGGGGAGCCTGGAACCAGGGGCCACAGTCTCAGGATACGGGGCAGGCCATTTAGGACTGAGATGAGGAAAAGATTTTTCACTCAGAGGGTGGTCAAACTATGGAATTCTCTACCACAGGAGGCTTTGGAGGCCGGGTCACTGAGCATATACAAGAAAGAAATTGATAATTTTTTGGATACTAGGGGCATCAAGGGGTATGGTGAGAAAGCAGGAATATAGTGTTGAGATAGAGAATCAGCCATGATCATATTGAATGGCAGAGCAGCTCGAAGGGCCAAATGGCCAATCCTGCTCCTAGTTTCTATTTTTCTATGTCATTGCCTGGAAGTTTTGTGACTTCAGTGTTACTTGCCAATTATCAGCCCAAGCCTGGATGTTGTCCAGGACTTGCTGCATATGGGCACGGAATGCTTCAGTATCTGAGGAGTTGCGAATGGTGTTGAATATTAGTTGTATTAGTGAAAGTTAAGTACACACACAGAATAGGGCAGAATATTTCTCTCATCAGGCAGGTCGCGCCCATCCTGCATGAGAGTGAAATAGTTCACTATGAGATCGGGCAAGCGTCCGAATGTTATCTCACACTCGCGATATTTCAGTCGGTGAGCACATGCGAAAGGCAGCTGTGTGCCCTCCAACAATTAAGAGGCCTATTAAGGCAAAGGTAAAAAAAACATAATGGGAGTTATGTACAGGCCTCCGAACAGTAGTCAGGATGTGGGGCACAAGATACACCAGGAGATAGAAAAGGTGTGTAAGAAAGGCAAGGTTACAGTGACCATGGGAAAATCAGATTGGTAGTGGATCCCAAGAAAAGGAATTTGTGGAATGTCTACGAGATGGCTTTTTGGAGCAGCTTGTGGTGGAGCCACTAGGGAACAGGCAATTCTAGATTTAGTGATGTGTAATGAGGCAGATTTGATAAGGGAGCTTAAGGTGAAGGAACCCTTAGGAGGAAGTGACCATAATAAGATTGAATTTACCCTGCAATTTGCGAGGAAAAAGCTGGAATCAGATGTAACGGTATTACAGTTGAATAAAGGCAACTACAAAGGCATGAGGGAGGAGCTGGCCAGAATTGACTGGGAGATAAGCCTAGCAGGAAAGACAGTGGAACAACAATGGCAGGAATTTCTGGGAGTAATTTGGGAGACACAGCAAAAATTCATCCCTAGGAGGAAGAAGCAGACTAAAGGGAAGACGAGGCAACCATGGCTGACAGAGGAAGTCAGGGACAGCATAAAAGCTAAAGAGAAAGCATACAATGCGGCGAAGAGCAGTGAGAAACCAGGGGATTGGGAAGCCTACAAAGACCAACAGAGGACAACTAAAAAACGAAATAATTAAAATTAGAAGATTAAATATGAGGATAAACTAGCCAGTAATATAAAAGAAGATTGCAAGAGTTTTTTTAGATATATAAAGGGTAAAAGAGAGGCAAAAGTGCACATTGGGCTGCTGGAAAATGACGCTGGAGAAGTAGTAGGGGGGAACAAAGGAATGACAGAGGAACTGAATAAATACTTTGCATCAGTCTTCACAGTGCAAGACACGAGTAACATCCCCAAAGTTCAAGAGAGTCTGGGGGCAGAGGTGAGTATGGTGACCATTACCAAGGAGAAGGTGGTAGGAAAACTGAAAGGTCAGAAGGTGGATAAATCACCTGGGCCAGATGGATTACACCCCAGAGTTCTGAAGGAGATAGCTGAAGAGATAGTGGAGGCGTTAGTGATGATCTTTCAGGAATCTCTGGAGTCAGGGAGGGTCCCAGAGGACTGGAAAATCACTAATGTAACCCCCCTGTTTAAGAAGGGAGTGAGGCAAAAGATGGGAAATTACAGGCCGATTAACCTGACCTCGGTCGTTGGTAAGATTTTAGAGTCCATTATTAAGGGTGAGATTTCAGAATACTTGGAAGTGCATGGTAAAATCAGGCAAAGTCAGCATGGTTTCATCAAGGGGAAGTCATGCCTAACAAATCTGTTAGAATTCTTTGAGGAGGTAACGAGTAGGTTAGACAAAGGAGAGCCAATGGATGTTATCTACTTGGACTTCCAGAAGGCCTTTGACAAGATGCAGCACAGGAGGCTGCTTAGTAACATAAGAGCCTATAGTGTTAGAGACAAGGTACTAGCATGGATAGAAGATTGGCTCTCTGGCAGGAGGCAGAGAGTGGGGATAAGGGGGTCCTTCTCGGGATGGCGGCCGGTAACTAGTGGAGTTCCGCAGGGGTCAGTGTTGGGACCACAACTTTTCACTTTATACATTAATGATCTAGATGAAGGAACTGAGGGCATCCTGGCTAAGTTTGCAGATGATACAAAGATAGGTGGAGGGACAGATAGTATTGAGGAGGCAGGGAGGCTGCAGAAGGATTTGGACAGGTTAGGAGAATGGGCAAAGAAGTGGCAGATGGAATACAAGGTGGGGAAGTGTGAGGTCATGCGCTTTGGAAGGAAGAATTGAGGTATAGACTAGTTTCTAAATGGGGAGAGAATTCAGAAATCTGGAGTGAAAAGGGACTTGGGAGTCCTAGTCCAGGATTCTCTTAAGGTTAACTTGCAGGTTGAGTCAGTAGTTAGGAAGGCAAATGCAATGTTGGCATTTATTTTGAGAGGACTAGAATATAAAAGTAGGAATGTGCTGCAGAGGCTTTATAAGGCTCTGGTCAGACCACATTTAGAATATTGTGAGCAATTTTGGGCCCCGTATCTCAGGAAGGATGTGCTGGCCCTGGAGAGGGTCCAGAGGAGGTTCACGAGAACGATCCCAGGAATGAAAGGCTTAACATATGTGGAATGTTTGAGGACTCTGGATCTATATTCGATGGAGTTTAGAAGGATGAGGGGGGATCTGATTGAAACTTACAGAATACTGAAAGGCCTGGATAGAGTGGACGTGGGGAAGATGTTTCCATTAGTAGGAGAGACCAGGACCCGAGGGCACAGCCTCAGAGTAAAGGGAAGACCTTTTAGAAGAGAGATGAGGAGAAACTTCTTTAGCCAGAGAGTGGTGAATCTATGGAATTCATTGCCCCAGAAGGCTGTGGAGGCCAGGTCATTGAGTGTATTTAAGACTGAGATAGATAGGTTCTTGATTGGTAAGGGGATCAAAGGTTACGGGGAGAAGGCGGGAGAATGGGGTTGAGAAACTTATCAGCCATGATTGAATGGTGGAGCAGACTCGATGGGCCAAAAGGCCTAATTTCTGCTCCTATGTCTTATGGTCTTAATCAAAAGTTGAGCAGGAATATGGCATTGAGATAGAGGATCAGCCATGATCATATTGAATGTCAGAGCAGGCTCGAAGGGCCGAATGGCCTCCTCCTGCTCCTAGTTTCTAAGTTTCTATGTCATTGCCTGGCAGTTATGTGACTTAAAGTATTCATTTAACACCTCAGCTGTGCCCTCTGCCTCCATGAATAAACCAGCTTTTTAGTCCCTCATCATCCCTACTCCTCTGTTTACCATTCCTTTACTATTTATATGTCTATAGAAGACTTTGGGATTCCCCTTTTATTTTCTACCTATCACCTAATAAGCACTCTTTTTTTCTTTAATTTCTTTCACCTTTGTCATCCAGGGAGCTCTGGATTTGTTTGCCCTCACTTTACCCTTTCCCTTAACTGTGCCTGAAGCAGTTGCTCTCTCAAGTAGAAATGAAAGATCTCATTACAGTATTTGAAGGAGAGCAGGAGGGCTCTCCCTGGTTCCCTGGTCAATGTTCATCCCTCATCAACATCCCACAAGCAGATTAGCTGGTCATTATCACGTTGCTTTTAATGGCAGCTTGGGTGGCTGCGGTGCTGAAATCTGATACCAGCCAAAGTAGGTACTTTCAGGAGAGAATGCAGAGCCTTGAACAAAAGATTGGGCAAGTGGAGTTCACAACAATATTAAATAATGGATGCATGAGATCTTACCACCAAAGCCTAGCAATTGAGGGGTCATCGGGGCATTAATTGACATTTTTGACATCACGTTCCAAACCCATGACCACTACCATCTAGAAGGACAAGGGCAGCAGACATATGGGAACATCACCTCCTGGAAGTTCCCCTCCAAGTCACTCACCATCCTGACTTGGAAGTATATCGCCATTCCTTCACTGTCACTGGGTCAAAATCCTGGAACCCGCACCCCCCCCCACAACAGCACTGTGGGTGTACCTACACCACATGGACTGCAGCGGTTCAAGAAGGCAGCTCACAACTACCTTCTCAAGGATAATTAGGGATGGGCAATACATGCTGGCCCAGCCAGCGAAGCCCACATATAAGACCATAAGACCATAAGACATAGGAGCAGAAATTAGGCCCTTTGGCCCATCGAGTCTGCTCCACCATTCAATCATGGCTGATAAGTTTCTCAACCCCATTCTCCTGCCTTCTCCCCAGAACCTTTGATCCCTTTACCAATCAAGAACCTATCTATCTATATCATGAATGAATTTTTAAAATCTTACCAAACGTTGATTAGCTGCCCTGCTGACTATCCCCACCCCGTCGCTATTTTCTAGTTTCACAAAACAGCGATAAAACATGAATTGTATGAATTGTGATGCAAACACAGGAGGATATCCAATAAAGAAGCAGAATCAATACTATTAACTGTGAAATACAGTAAAAGGAAACTTAAAAAGTGGAAATAAGATGTGGGAAACAGGGAGGGATCACCACCTGCAGGATCACCACCTGCAGGATCACCACCTGCAAAATCGTTACTTGCAAGATCGCGACCTGCAGGATCCGGAGGTCTCCAGCATCACAGCATTGGTCTTCAGCCAATTCAATTCACTCCACATGATATCAAGAAACAGCTGAAGGCATTAGATACTGCAAAGGCTATGGGCCCTGACAATATTCCAGCAATAGTACTGAAGAATCATGCTCCAGAACTTGCAGTGCCCCTAGCCAAGCTGCTCCAGTACAGCTACAACACTGGCATCTACCCGGCTATTTGGAAAATTACCCAGGTATGTCCTGTACACAAAAAGCAGGACAAATCCAACCCAGCCAATTACTGCCCCATCAGTCTACACTCCATCATCAGTAAAGTAATGGAAGGGGTCATCAACAGTGCTATCAAATGGCACTTGCTTAGCAATAACCTGCTCACTGATGCCCAGTTTGGGTTCCACCAGGGCCACTCAGCTCCTGACCTCATTACAGCCTTGGTTCAAACATGGACAAAAGAGTTGAGCTCCCGAGGTGAGGTGAGAGTGACTGCCCTTGACATCAAGGCCACATTTGACCAGATGTGGCATCAAGGAGCCCGAGAAAAACTGGAGTCAATGGGAATCAGGGGGAAAACTCTCCACTGGTTGGAGTCATACCCAGTACAAAGGAAGATGGTTGTGGTTGTTGGAGGTCAGTCAGCTCAGCTCCAGGACATCACTGCAGGAGTTCCTCAGGGTAGTGTCCTCAGCCCAACCATCTTCAGCTGCTTCATCAATGACCTTCCTTCCATCATAAGGTCAGAAGTGGGGATGTTCGCTGATGATTGCACAATGTTCAGCACCATTCACGACTCCTCAGATACTGAAGCAGCCCGTATCCAAATGCAGCAAGATCTGGACAACATCCAGGCTTGGGCTGACAAGTGACAAGTAACATTCGCGCCACACAAGTGCCAGGCAATGACCATCTCCAACAAGAGGGAATCTAACCATCGCCCCTTGATGTTCAATGGCATTACCATCACTGAATCCCCCATTACGAACAACCTGGGGGTTACCATTGACCAGAAACTGAACTGGACTAGCCATATAAATACTGTGGCTACAAGAGCAGGTCAGAGGCTGGGAATCCTGTGACGAGTAACTCATCTCCTGACTCCCCAAAGCCTGTCCACCATCTGCAAGGCACAAGTCATTAAATTTTTAAGTCAAGATTTTTATTGAATTCAAGTTCCACCATCTGCCATGGTGAGATTTGAATCCAGGCCCCCAGAGCATTAACCTGGGTCTCTGGATTACTGGTCCATCAACAATACCACTACACCATTGCCTCCCAACATGGCAGATACTGAGGGCTCAATACAGCAGAGTCCCTGGAGGAGTATAAAAAGTGCAAGGGGGAGCTTAAAAAGGATGTTAGGAAAGCTAAGAGAGTGCAAGAGGAAGCATTGGTGGGTAGAATAAAGGAAAACCCAAAGGGGTTTTTAAATATATAAAGAGCAGGAGAATATCTAGGGAAAGAGCAGGGCCAATTAGGGACCATAGAGGTAATGTGTGTGTGGACCCGGAAGACGTCGGTACAGTGAATACTTTGCATCATCTTCACAATGGAAAAGGACAACGCAGGTATAGACATCAGGGTGGAGGGCTGTGAAATATTAGAGGAAATTAACATAGAGAGAGAGGAGGTATAGCAGGTTTAGCAGCCTTAAAAGTGGATAAATCCACAGGCCAGGATGAGATGTATCCCAAGCTATTGAGGGAGGCAAGGGAAGAGATATCAGGGGCCCTGGCAGTAATTTTCAACCCCTCTCTGGCCATGAGTGAGGTGCCAGAGGACTGGAGGACTGCTAACATTGTCCCATTATTAAAAAAGGGAGGAAGGGATAGACCAGGAAATTACAGGCCAGTCAGTCTAACCTCGGCGGTGGGAATGTTACTAGAAAGAACTCTGAGGGGCAGAATATATCTGCAATTGGGGAAATACAGATTAATCAGGGATAGTCAGCATGGATTTGTTAAGGAAAGGTCGTGTTTGACAAATTTGATTGAATTTTTTGAGGAGGTAACCAGGAATGTTGATGAGGGTAATACATTTGATGTGATCTACATGGACTTTAGCAAGGCTTTTGATAAGGTCCCTCATGGCAGACTGGTCAAGAAAGTAAAAGCACATGGGATCCAAGGCAAAGTGGCACATTGGATCCAAAATTGGTTGAGAGGCAGGAAGCAGAGGGTGGTGGTAGAGGGATGCTTCTGTGACTTGAAGTCTGTTTCCAGTGGGGTTTCACAGGGCTCGGTGCTGGGGCCCTTGTTGTTTGTGGTGTACATAAATGATTTTGGACTTAACTGTAGGGGGTACAATCAAAAAGTTTGCGGAAAGCACGAAAATTGGCAGAGTGGTAAATAGTGAGGAGGATAGCTGTAAACTGCAGGAGGATATCAATGGACTGGTCAGGTGGTCAAAGCAGTGGCAAATGGAATTTAACCCGTAAAAGTGTGAGGTAATGCACTGGGGGAGGGCTAACAAGGGATTACGCTATGAATGGTAGGACCCTGGAAAGTACTGAAGATCAAAGGGACCTTGGTGCATATCCACAGATCCATGAAGGTAGCGGGACTTGTAGATAAGGTGGTTAAGAAGGCATGTGGGATACTTACCTTTATTAGCCAAGGCATAGATTACAAGAGAAGGGGGGGTGGTTATGCTGGAACTGTATAAAACACTGGTTAGACCACAACTGGAGTACTGCGTGAAGTTCTGGTCACCACATTATAGGAAGGATGTGATTGCACTGGAGAGGTTGCAGAGGAGATTTACCAGGATGCTCCCTGGGCTGGAGGGTCTGAGCTGTGAGGAAAGATTGGATAGGCTGGGGTTGTTTTCCTTGGAGCAGCAAAGGTTGAGAGCTTGACAAATCTACTGGAATTTTTCGAGGATGTAACTAGTAAAGTTGATGAGGGGATCCAGTGGATGTGGTTTATTTGGACTTTCAGAAGGCTTTCGACAAAGTCCCATACAAGAGATTGGCATGTAAAATTAAAGTGCATGGGATTGGGGGTAGTGTATTGAGTTGGATAGAAAACCGGTTGGCAGACAAGAAACAAAGGGTAGGAATAAACGGGTCTTTTTCCGAATGGCAGGCAGAGACTAGTGGGGAACCCCAGTTATTCACAATATATATTAATGATTTAAATGAGGGAACTAAATGTAACATCTCCAAATTTGCAGATGACACAAAGCTGGGTGGGAGGGTGAGCTGTGAGGAGGATGCAGAGATGCTTCAGTGTGATTTGGACAAGCTGAGTGAGTGGGCAAATGCATGGCAGATGCAGTATAATGTGAATAAATATGAGGTTATCCACTTTGGTAGCAAAAACAGGAAGGCAGATTATTATCTGAATGGCTATAAATTGAGAGAGGGGAATGTGCAACGAGACCAGGGTGTCCTTGTACACCAGGCGCTGAAGGTAAGCATGCAGGTGCAGCAGGCGGTAAAGAAGGCAAATGGTATGTTGGCCTTAGTAACAAGAGAATTTGAGTACAGGAGCAGAGATGTCTTGCTGCAATTGTACAGGGCCTTGGTGAGACCACACCTGGAATATTGTGTGCAGTTCTGAGGGAGGACGTACTTGCTAGAGAGGGAGTGCAGCGAAGGTTTACCTGACTGATTCTTGGAATAGCGGGACTTACATATGAGAAGAGATTGAGTCGGTTAGAATTATATTTGCTGGAGTTCAGAAGAATGAGGGGGGATCTCAAAGAAACCTATAAAATTCTAACAGGACTAGACAGGGTAGATGCAGGAAGGATGTTCCTGATAGTGGGGGAGTCCAGAACCAGGGGTCACAGTCTGAGGATATGGGATAGACCATTTAGGACTGAGATGAGGAGAAATTTCTTCACCCAGAGATTAGTGAGCCTGTGGAATTCCTTACCACAGAAAGTAGTTGAGACCAAAACATTGTATGTTTTCAAGAAGGAATTAGATATAGCTCTTGGGCAAAAAGGATCAAAGGATATGGGGAGAAAGCGGGAGCAGGCTATTGAGTTGGATGATCAGCCATGATCATAATGAGTGGGGGAGCAGGCTCAAAGGGCTGAATGGCCTACTCCTGTTCGTTTTTTCTATGTTTCTATGTTTTTAAGAGAGGGGACCTGATAGAGGTGCATTAGGTTATGAGGGGTATAGATAGGGTTGATAGGAAGGCACTTTTTCCATTAGTAGAGGTGTCAATAACCAGGGGGCATAGATTTAAGGTAAAAGGTAGAAGGCTAAGAGGGTAGTTGAGGAGAAATGTGGGAGTCTGGAAAATAGGATTAGTGCAGTCAGATTTTTGTTGACAGGCATGTACATGATGGGCTGAATGGCCTCCTTCTGTGCTGTAAACGTCTATGAGTCTATGAGTGTTAATTTCTTTAAGGCAAGGCTTCTTCCCGTTTCCCAGGAGGACATTATCTTAGAGAAACTGCGAGCCAATTGGACGGCCCTCATTGAAAGAATGAAGATAAAGAAAAAGAAACTTGAGGGAGGGAAATGGAAAATGAAAGACTGTCAGCATCTGAAAGAGGAATCTGAAAGGTTAACCTGTAAAAGCTAAATCTCTAGTGAAGGATCCAGCAGAGAATCAATCTGCCTTTCTCCTTTATATACTCCCCTGCTGTAATGTGTTTCTAGTCTATATTCACAGTTAGATCCAAGTTTGAGCAAGGTGTTGAGATTTTAATTGCATTTTCCAAGCGATTACATTTCCAGTTCAACCTTGCAGTTTTATGTTGCCCAGCAGAAATCAATTTTCATTTCTGTTAGGAGGACCTGGGAGGATTTGGTGATTGTTACAGTTTGAAAACATTATGGGCAGCGAGACATTGTTAGATGATTAAAATCCCCTTCTTTTGTTCTCTTTTAATTGTTCTGTTTATATTTTACAGGTTCATTACCAAAATGGGTTGTGAATAGAGTTTCTCAATTTGTAGCTCCCAAGGTAAGGAATAAGTGTGGTCACCAGGTGCTTTGGAACAGTTTGTGATGATTCCCTCTGTTGGGTTTGAGATGATTAGATTTTTATTAGCAGAAAACAAATGTTCTTTTCTCAAATAATCAACAAGGAACAATGATTTGCCCTTGTGTCACCAACTGAAAACTAAGCATGATTGCCCCACCTTAATAACAGAATTTAATCACCAACCACAAAGAAAACTTGAAACAATAACAATTTGCATTTATATAGCACCATTAATCTAGTAACTCAACCCAAAGCACTTCACACAGGAGTGTTATCAAGCAGTTTGTCATTGAGTCACAAAAGGTGATATAAGTACAGATGACCAAAATCATGGGCAAAGAGGTATGTTACAAGGTGCATTAGAAAGGAGAGAGGTGAAGAGGTTTAGGGAGAGAAGTCCAGAACTTTGGGCCTTGAAACTTGAAGGCACAGCCGTAGTTGTGAAGAGATTAAAATCAGGATGCACAAAAGGCCAGAATAAAATGTAAATAATGCCATTATTATCCACTGCTGCACAGTCCAGTTCAGACAATGTCCACCTATCACAAAAGCTGTCAGACACTTCCCAGCCCTTCTCCAGAACCACTTGGGCAAAGAGAGACTCCAGAAGAGACACAGGCAGCCAGAGTGACCACACACATGGACCAACCTGATCCTGGAAAAAGTGACCTTGGCCTGACCAAGAAACAGACCCACAAGGAGGTCCTCTGACTTGCCCACTCCCTTCTGCACTGGGTGGCCAATGATCAGAAGCCCATGGGACTGAAATGGAGCCAGAAATTCAGGAACTGTCCCTTCAAATAGTAGAAGAGGGGCAGAAAACTGGAATCAAAATTACTTCCTGCAGTTAATTCAAGTAGTTCCAGTCAAAAGGAAGTGATTGGCAGTGTCTAGTATAATTGCCATTTTCTTTCTGTTTCATTCAGGCTATGAAGCGGATTTACAAAGCCTGTCTGAAATACCCCGAGTGGAAGCAGAAGCACGATCCCCACTTCAAACCATGGGTGTATCCGGAGCAGAACACTCTGCCCAGTGTCAGCCTTTCAGAACTATCACTGCAGCACGCATCGTCACTAGAGAACATCGACGAGAGCAGCCTGTCAGAGGAGAAAGTTCACATCAGCGATGAGGAGGATAGCTACTCTAAAGAATCATAACAGACACACAAAGGCAGGGGCTTTAAAAAACAAGATATAGAATCATTTCTGTGGGAATTAAAGACTCAGTATCCCTTTTAAGTTCAGTGGCACATCTAAACCAAATCTCAAATTAGCCTCATGAAATGATACAACCTAATCAGACACCAATGAAGTCAAACAACACAACCTTTAAGATTATTAAACAGTTCTGCGGTGTCTTTATGTATTGAAAATTAAACATTGCAGTTAGGACCAAAATGACCAGTGGACATTGAACTGGTTTAAATAGGCAGCAACTTGAAAAGGTTCTGTCTACATTTTCCAGCTCAGGTCCCTCGAAGGGCATTGGGTTTCCTCCACATTACAGCACTGACATATGAAGCAGATAATACCAGCTCAGTCACTGTATGTGGATGGACTGTGCTCTGGCTGCATCATTGTGTTTGTTATTGTTTTTCACCACAAAAGAAGCCATTTGAGCTCATTCCCACTGAGCCTTGGCTACATTTGGGTGCTGCCTTCATTACAGAGCCCCAGCAAACAGTAAATGCAATGTGAAAAGGGATCCTGCCTCTTTTCAAACCCTTACAGATTTCAGCATTCAATCAGACTCCTTCAGAGACACCTATTGGTAGGTTCATCCTCACCAAAGTACTTCCTAGGATGCACAGGGAGTGACAGAGAATTCTAACTAAATGATATGAGCTACAAGAGCAATCCAAACCCCAAATTGCGTTATTATTGTTCAGCTGCTCCTACTTGTTAGTTTATAAAGTGTAGGCACTTCCTGACTTATATTTTGGTAGAGATTCTAAATTCCAGGTGAAACCTTGGTATTTATGAGTGTAAACATACCAGCGATGTGACGAGGTCCACAATATTGTTTAAAATGGAACAATGTTACAAAATTTTGATACTAATTGTTGTTGAGAGATCCCAGGCTATCATTTTATTATCATCAATGGATGGTATCCTTAACCAGATCATCCCAGCAAACAATGCTTTTTGACCAGCGGGACATGACTGGTACAATTCATCATGAGCCAAGTTGGCAATATTTCAAAGTATAGTTTCGAATAGACATTACCTGTTAGACTGCATCTGTTCAGCTGATTCCATGTTCATACAACCGTGTGTTAATGATACAGCTAGCACAATACCAGGACACTTAACAAGCTAAATAGTGACTCTGTGCAATTGCATTCTCCTGCTCCTGGTCAATAATGCAAGTGCATGTTAATGTCAGAAAGTCCAACTTGGGCCTTTGGTTGATTATTCCCGCCTCCCACCAACCTCCCCCCCACCCCCACCAACCCCAACTCCAACCTCCACCTCTCCACCCATCTGCTCTGACAACAAGAGAGTTGGCAGTTCAGCATGTGATTTCTGATCTTTGACCATGTGCAGTGTCTTTCTAAGATCACAGCATGGCATGTAGAGGAAATATACAAATTTGTTAGAAATATTCTGCAGAGCTCTCAATGTCTCATTTGGTAAATGTATTCCAGCTGCAGCAGGGGTTATGGCTACATATGGGCTACAGATGGGAGGAAGTGACTGGGACTATAAACAAGAACTTCAGTTGTATAAAACCCTGGGTGGAAGTCACCTGGAGTAACTGCTTTCACCTGTGTCTCAGCAAAGGACGTAACAGCCTTGGAGGGGCTGGAGTGCTGATTTACCTGAATGACCCTGGGGATAAGAGGGTTAAATTATGAGAACAGGTTCCATAAAGCTGGCTTGTATTGCCTTGAGTGTTGGAGATGGGTGGGTAATCTGAGTGAGTTCAAGAAGTTCCACTTGCTATAATAGAAATGGAGAGACAAGTTCCTCTGGTGGAAGAATCAGGAATGAGGGGCCAAAATATTAAAATTCAAATCAGACCAACTAGTAGCAAAATCAGGAAGCACTTTTTCCAAACAAAGGTTGAAAAAAGTTGGGAATCTCTGCCCCAAAATGTTGAGGATGCTGGGGTAATTGGAACTTTCAAGACTGAGCTCAATAACCTTTCCTTAGGTCAGGGTATCATGTGATATGAAGCTAAGTGGTTGGGGGGTTGCCGGGGGGGCGGGGGGGGGTGGCGGTGGTAAATGGAGTTGATGTGTTGATGTGTTAATCAGCCATATAACTGAATAGTGGAGCAGGCCTGAGAGGCTGAATGGTCTGCTCTGTTCCCAATGTTCATGTTCATATTCACTAGCTGCTCCGTGATGAACTAGCTGATTACAGCTGTTCCCAATGTTCATGTTCATATTCACTAGCTGCTCCGTGATGAACTAGCTGATTACAGGCGGAGTAGCAGCTTAGTTGCTGCAAATGGTCTCTGTGCGCCTAAGCTAAGGCAAGAAGGAAATGGGGTTCAAACCTGATTGGCATCCATATGGATATTAGGTGAGGTTAAAATTGGGCTCAACAGTGATTTCATAACAAAATGGCATTCACCGTTCACTGTCTAGACTCTACGAACACAAGCATACGAATTAGAAGCAGGAGTAGGCCACTCAGCCCCTCAAGTCTGCTCCACCATTCAATAAGATCATGGCTGATCTGATTGTGGCCTCAGCCTCACATTCCTGCCCTCCCTCAATAACCTTTCACCCCCTAGCTTATCAATAATCTATCTAGTCCTGCCTTAAAACATTAATAGACTCTGCTTCCACCGCCTTTTGAGGAAGAGAGATCCAAAGACTTACAACCCTCTGAGAGAAAAAGTTTCTCCTCATCTCTGTTTTAAATGGGCAACCCCTTATCTTTAAACAGTGACCCCTAATTGTAGATTCTCCCACAAGAGGAAACACCCTCTCCACATCCACCCTGTCAAAGCCCCTCAGGATCTTATATGTTTCATTCAAGTCACCTCTCACTCTTCTAAACTCCAGTGGATACAAGCCTAGTCTGTCCAACCTTTCCTCAGAAAACAACCTGGCCATTCCAGGTATTAGTCTGGTAAACCTTCTCTGAACTGCTTCCAATGCATTTACACCTTTTCTTAAATAAAAAGACCAGTATTGTACACAGTACTCCAGATGTGATCTCACCAGAGCCCTGTGTAACTGAAGCATAACCTCACTACTTTTGTAATCCATTCCCCTCATAATAAACAATAATATTCTATTAGCTTTCCTAATTGTTTGCTGTACCTGCATACCAGCCTTTTGTGATTCATGCACTAGGACACCCAGATCCCTCTGCATCTCAGAGCACTGCAATCACTCACCATTTAGATAATGACTCAGACAATGATCTCCAATATTTACTGCCTAAGCTAATGCATGACAACACATCATATGTACCAGAGTGTGCCCAGTACCTGTGGAAATGCACAATATCAAAACTAGCAATCCCTTGACAAATGGGTGAAAATAATTGTGGCAGTGGTTTTGACTCTTGAAAGGGCGTTAGTCCCAAATCGAAAAACTTGTTGCCTTTTTAGTGTAAAAACTGTTGATTCAATTCTGGGATATTGGCTTGATGCCCAAGTGTTTCTTTAATAGTATATTTGTGCTTTTATATTTGAGAGTCCTCAATATAAGAGAGTCATCAGTGTAATGTGAGAAAGTACTGGGATTCTTCAGTAAAATATAACACTCCTATGTGATATATACAATCAGTATATTAAAAATAAAATGTGAATTAATTGGCAGTGGATTTCAAAGATTGTTAATGATGATGAGAACTGTACTGCAAACTCAATGGATCCTTTTGCTAGGATAAGTTAGCAGGTACTGTTAGATATCATCTGTAAAATTCATTCAGATTGTCCAGACTTTTAAGATTATTAAGTTAATGTCAAATATTACTCATCCAGATTGATCATTTAAGATTCAGAAGTGAAGATTAATTTACTTTCTTTTTTAGTTACCATCAGCCAGGTTTGTGCAACCTGAAGGAGTTTGATTTACGTTTTATTTTAATGAAGAAATCAGCTGCAAAAATATTTATTAACACAGAGATAAGTTTTTGGCAATGTTGTTCTGTTTTGTGTTACTAACTGAAGCTTGTGATTTTTTTGTGCTTAAAAATCTTTAGCCTTCAACTGTGTGCTGCTATTTTCCTTTTGTTTGGTCAAAATACTAATTAAATAGTGCAGGAGCTTAAAAAGGAAAGTCAAGTATTGCAATAAATGTTCAAGTGGTGTCGCTTAACCCTTTGGAGTACTGGATGTCTTCTGGACCTTGCATGCTTGTTACTGCCAAAAATGATGGTTCTCTAAATTTAATTAGGCCAGAAACTGATGAGAAAATAATAAACTCATTTCAACCGTGTGTACACATCTGGTTTTATTTCCAGATGACATTGTAAAATTACACAATGACGATGGAATTGTGCACTGTCTTGTCAACCTGATGATAAGCTTCATCAGTAAAGACCAAAATGCAGCTGTAATGTATGATTATGAACTGAACTGGAGAATACGTAGCGACTGAGATGAACAAACATTCCATCAGATCATAGGTTCTCATCCTACTGAGAAGTGTTATAGCATTTGATGATGCAGAAGGAGGTCATTGAACCCCTTGTGTCTGTGTTGTCCATGAAGGATTGAATAATGGCGAAACGAGCACAGATAAATGTTCTGCAGTTATGTTTAAAGAAGGGAAATGTGTATGCAGGACTTTATATCAGAATTCAATGAAATAGAGTCCATAAGAGTGAGTTACCTGTGAAAAGTTTGGACTTGATGAGCCGAATAGAGTTTTTTAATGTGTTCTTGGGATGTGGGCATCACTAGCTAGGTCAGTGTTTATTGCCCATCCCTAATTGCCCTTGAGAAGGTGGTGCTGAGCTGCCTTCTTGAACTGCTGCAGTCCATGTAGTGTAGGCGCACCCACAGTGCTGTTAGGGAGGGAGTTCCAGGATTTTGACCCAGCGACAGTGAAGGAACGGTGATATATTTCCAAGTCAGGATGGTGAGTGACTTGGAGGGAAACTTCCAAGTGCTGGTGTTCCCATCTATCTGCTGCCCTTTTCCTTCTAGGTGGTAGTGGTCATGGGCTTGGTCTTGTCCCAGTATTTCTCATGCTGCCTTCCCACTGATCTAGTCAGTTTGGCAAGACAGCACATTTGTATTTGTGTTGCTGAGCCCCAAAGGTTATTGCATCAGTTGCTCATGTATTAAAATTGTAGATCAATATAGAAACGTTATCTCATCAGGTTACTATATTTCCTGGAATGAATATACCTCCTGTCTTCCTCTTGTTTGTCCTTTGAGATGAGGATGACTATGTTCACCTGGGGTGTTTGGTAGTGTTCCATTGGGTACGCAGGTGACCACTAAGGCCAACCTGTGCCCGGAAGGTTCTGCTGTAAATAGGACAGGATACCGCAGGCCGTTGAGTTTTGGTTGAGATGCTGCTTCAGGATTTCCTCTCCTTGTGCTTTCTCTCTGCCTCTGATTTGTACTTGCTTCTGAAGGAGACCGCATCGTTTTTTTTCATTGGTTATGCCAAAATGATGTCAAAGTCGATATCAAAACACTTTTGGAGTACCCTTGTGGTGCTTGCTTTGACCACCGTAAGAGTGCAGTCCAGACTGGATCTCTCCACAGAAAATTCGCTTTGGTAAGTGAATGTCAGGGATTCTGGTTACGTGATGAGTCCAGCTTGGCTGGGACTGTCTCCATGTGGTTTGGGTGCTCGATATGGTTTGGGTGCTCGATATGGTTTGGGTGCTCGATATGGTGTGGGTGCTCGATATGGTCTGGGTGCTCGATATGGTCTGGGTGCTCGATATGATTTGGGTGCTCGATATGGTGTGGGTTCTCGATATGGTGTGGGTGCTCGATATGGTTTAGGTGCTCGATATGGTGTGGGTGCTCGATATGGTGTGGGTGCTCGATATGGTGTGGGTGCTCGATATGATTTGGGTGCTCGATATGATTTGGGTGCTCGATATGGTTTGGGTGCTCGATATGGTCTGGGTGCTCGATATGGTGTGGGTTCTCGATATGGTCTGGGTGCTTGATATGGTTTGGGTGCTCGATATGGTCTGGGTGCTCGATATGGTGTGGGTTCTCGATATGGTCTGGGTGCTTGATATGGTCTTGGTGCTCGATATGGTCTTGGTGCTCGATATGGTCTTGGTGCTCGATATGGTGTGGGTTCTCGATATGGTCTGGGTGCTTGATATGGTCTGGATGCTCGATATGGTGTGGGTTCTCAGTATGATCTGGGTGCTCGATATGGTTTGGGTGATCGATATTGTTTGGGTGCTCGATATTGTTTGGGTGCTCGATATGGTGTGAGTTGAGTGCTCGATATGGTTTGGGTGCTCGATATGGTTTGGGTGATCGATACAGTTTGGGTGACCGATATGGTCTGGGTGCTCGATATGGTTTGGGTGCTCGATAAGGTGTGAGTGCTCGATATGGTTTGGGTGCTCGATATGGTTTGGGTGCTCGATGTGGTCTGGGTGCTCGATATGGTTTGGGTGATCGATATGGTCTGGGTGCTCGATATGGTTTGGGTGATCGATATGGTCTGGGTGCTCGATATGGTTTGGGTGATCGATATGGTCTGGGTGCTCGATATGGTCTGGGTGCTCGATATGGTCTGGGTGCTCGATATGGTCTGGGTGCTCGATATGGTTTGGGTGCTCGATATGGTCTGGGGGCTCGATATGGTTTGGGTGCTCGATATGGTTTGGGTGATCGATATGGTCTGGGTGCTCGATATGGTTTGGGTGCTCGATATGGTGTGAGTGCTCGATATGGTGTGGGTGCTCGATATGGTGTGAGTGTTCGATATGGTGTGGGTCCTCGATATAGTTTGGGTGCTCGATATGGTTTGGGTGATCGATACGGTTTGGGTGATCGATACGGTCTGGCTGCTCGATACGGTTTGGGTGATCGATATGGTCTGGGTGCTCGATATGGTTTGGGTGATCGATATGGTCTGGGTGCTCGATATGGTTTGGGTGATCGATATGGTCTGGATGCTCGATATGGTTTGGGTGCTCGATATGGTTTGGGTGCTCGATATGGTTTGGGTGCTCGATATGGTGTGAGTCCTCGATATGGTGTGGGTGCTCGATATGGTGTGGGTGCTCGATATGGTGTGGGTGCTCGATATGGTGTGGGTGCTCGATATGGTTTGGGTGCTCGATATGGTTTGGGTGCTCGATATGGTTTGGGTGCTCAGTATGGTTTGGGTGCTCAATATGGTTTGGGTGTGGGTGCTTGTCAGGTGAGCACCTCAGTGTCTGGTTTTTTGTCCGGCATCTGATCTTCAGAAGTTTCCAAAAGCAGCTCAAGTGAAATTGGTTGAGCTTCTCCTTGACATGACATTGGTATTAAAGAGATTAAAGCATTTATTACAGTGGATATTACAATGTTAAAGTTTAGAGACACTAGCTCCAGGAACACACCTCATCCCAATAAGATAATCCTGATGTGATTCTACCTTATAAAAGCTTACATCTCCTGAACAGTTCTGGAAGTTTCCTGTGCTGTAGAGTACGGTTCTTTATTTTGAAATGATATTGCCTTTCACAGTAGCTTTTTATCATTTCTTGCTTAGGATCGAGGTTAGACAAACCACTAAACCGTTTAAAAATGAACCTGTTCATAGCTGCACTGATTGGCTGTCATGACATCATGAAGTTTTCGATAACATTAAAAGCTTCTCAGTCACATTTACCAGTTAAAACATGAACTTATTTACAGTTCATGATTCAAGTAAGGTGGTTTAGCCTCTGCAATAATTTCCCAGGAACCATCCATGTTATTCAATGGATCAAGTGTACCTCTTTATTTTAATGCTCAGAAACACTTTTTGTCACACAGCAAGGGAGAAAGTGTAAATAATTAACCTCATTGCTGGAGCAAAAGAAGGAAGGTGCTTGCACTTATCTAACACATCATCACATCGTTCAAAACCCTCTTAAAGTGCTTCAGAGGCAGGGGATTACATTGAAAGAAGGAAGGTCCTTGCACTTATCTAACACATCATCACATCGTTCAAAACCCTCTTAAAGTGCTTCAGAGGCAGGGGATTACATTGAAAGGTGGTGATGCTGTGGTTTGGGCAGTAGCTCAGCACAGACAGTGACCTGTATGAAATACATTTGTTATTGGATCACAAACTGAATGATAAGATGCCTGATATTAATCTATAAGATGTAGCAATTCCATCTTTACTAAAGCACTGGGTGAGGTAAGCTTTGAAAACAAATCAACCAACCGATCACTTGCAAAATCCTGCAGCCCAGCTGCTTAATCAGTTAAAAGCAAAAAACTGGGGATGCTGGAAATCCAAAACAAAAATAAATATACCTGGAAAAACTCAGCAGGTCTGACAGCATCTGCGGAGAGGAACACAGTTAACGTTTCGAGTCCATATGACTCTTCATTAGAACTAAGTAAAAATAGAAAAGAGGTGAAATATAAGCTGGTTTAAGAGGGGGTGGGACAGGTAAAGCTGGATAGAGGGCCAGTGATAGGTGGAGATAACCAAAAAATGTCACAGACAAAAGGACAAAGAGGTATTAATGGTGGTGATATTATCTAAGGAATGTGCTAATTAAGGGTAGAAAGCAGGACGAGCAAGGTACAGATAGCCCACTGGGGGTGGGGTAGGGTGAAGGAATCGAAAAAGGCTAAAAGGTAGAGATAAAACAATGAATGGAAATACATTTAAAAATAATGGAAATAGGGGGAAAAGAAAAATCTGTATAAATTATTGGAAAAAGAGGAGATCGGAAAGGAGGTGGGGATGGAGGAGAGAGTTCATGATCTAAAATTGTTGAACTCAATATTCAGTCTGGAAGGCTGTAAAGTGCCTAGTTGGAAGATGAGGTGCTGTTCCTCCAGTTTCCTCTACATTAGAGAGACCAAGCGCAGACTGGGTGACCGCTTTGCGGAACATCTTCGTCTGTCCGCAAGTATTACCCAGACCTCCCTGTCGCTTGCCATTTCAACACTCCACCCTGCTCTCATACCCATATGTCCGTCCTTGGTCTGCTGCATTGCTCCAGTGAAGCTCAATGCAAACTGGAGGAACCGCCGCCTCCCCCCACCAACACCCCGACTTAAACCAGCTTATATTTCACCTCTTTTCTATTTTTCCTTAGTTCTGTTGAAGAGTCATACGGACTCGAAATGTTAACTGTATTCCTCTCCGCAGATGCTGTCAGACCTGCTGAGTTTTTCCAGGTATTTTTATTTTTGCTTAATCAGTTAATTGGACAAGTTTAGTTCTCAATCAAATCATTAAATAGAATATCATCGTAATATTCCACTCAATAGCTTCTGCTTCAGGGCTCACACTTCCTGTTGTTTGGTCATCTGGTTGTGGAGAAGCATTGATAATGATCCAGAATATTTTGCCAATCTATTCGATGACTTGTTCATCCCCATTCATGTATAGGAGCCGAACTGGAGTGAAAACCAGAGGAAAGTCATTTCTCTTAAACTGAACATGCAAACCCCCGCAAAACACTGAGAAAGAATAGGATTCAAATTCACTACAGTATATGCATCAAGTGTCAATTGTGGTTTAATTGTGATAGGGAGGCTTGGCAGTCATTCTAAATATTATATTCATCACCAACAAACTGTAGATTCTAACACTGATAGTTAATTTTACAGACGGTGCTCGATGGTGACAGATAGAGAACAGAGCAGTAATTACCTTTGGATTGCTGCAACCTGTCCTTAGTCCCCACCTGCCCCTGGCCTTCTGCCCGGCTTCCCCTACTCCATCCCCTTGAACAGTATAAATTTCATCACATTTCTACTTCTATTTAGCTCTGAAGAAGAGTCGTACGGTCTCAAAACATTAACTCTGTTTCTCTCTCTCCAGATGTTGTCACACCTGCTGAGATTTTCCAGAATTTTCTGTTTTTGTTTCAGATTATTCCTGTGTTGTTTCATTTCCTAATTCTTTAATTCCACATGTCATAGAACATAGAGTTATACAGCACAGAAACAGGCCCTTCAGCCCATCGTGTCCGTGCTGGCCATCAGGCCTGCGCTGTATCCTTTCTTTCTCACCTGAAGATTTACGAAGCAGGATATTGAGTTCAGCAACACATAAAATAACGCGGGATGACATCAGGTGGAACTCCCAACATCTCCCCACACCAATTCAATTTTCAGGTCGGCGGGAGTTTAGCCGAATCAGCTGTGCTCCCACCAACCTGTCAACGGCCAATTGAGTCCATTTAAAAACTAATTGAACTCGTTAAAGGACCTGCCCGTCCAACCTTAAGGCTAGTTCTGGTATGATAGCCAAGTGGTTAAGGTACTGGGTTTGTAACCCCAAGATCAAGAGTTCAAATCTCACAATGGCAAACTATAGCTTGGCCTAAATAGCCAAGTGGTTATGGTACTGGGTTTGTAACCCTAAGATCAACAGTTCAAATCTCACAATGGCAAACTATAGCTTGGCCTAAATAGCCAAGTGGTTATGGTACTGGGTTTGTAACCCTAAGATCAACAGTTCAAATCTCACAATGGCAAACTATGAAATAATGTAACTTCATCTGGGCAGGGAAAAGATCCAGAAGGAAGTGGGAAGAAATATTCAACCTTAAGGCTGGGGGGAAGGCCGGGAACCCTGGGGGGCGGCCAGGATCGGTGGGGGGCAGGCCGGGAACCCTGGGGGGCAGGCCGGGAACCCTGGAGGGCAGGCCGGGAACCCTGGGGGGCAGGCCGGGAACCCTGGGGGGCAGGCCGGGAACCCTGGGGGGCAGCCCGGGAACCCTGGGGGGCAGGCCAGGATTGGTGGGGGGCAGGCCGGGAACCCTGGGGGGCAGGCCGGGAACCTGGGGGGCAGGCCAGGATTGGTGGGGGGCAGGCCGGGAACCCTGGGGGGATTCAGAAAAACATAAAGCCTCATCCAAGGGCAGGATGAGGGTTTTTAAAATGTTGATAAAAGTTTAATTAAAAGTGATGGACACTGTTTTGTGAGGGGACATCTCAGGGAAATTTTATTTTTCTATATTTTACATTTTTGAATTTGGCGCCGATCTCCCTGAGGCAGCGCGTAGCCTCAGTGAGATGAGTGCACTCTTTTGCGCGCATGCGTGAGAAAGTACACTATCGGCTTAGGGAATCCCCTCACCCGCTCGGACCGGGAGCGCATAGCGCTTCCTGGCAGACATCACGCTGGGCAGGCCTTAATTGGCCCGCCCATGTAAAATGGCAGCGCACCCCCAATCAGCTCCTGAACTGCACCCCCCCACCTCCCCACCCACCTCCCCCCACAACAGGGGGAAAATTCTTCCAATGGTTATTTCAGATTTTGCTTATCTCAGTCTTGTTTAAAAATTGACTTTGAAATTACGGCATTTTATAAATATATTGACCCGTGCAAAACTGCAATGCTGGTCAATAGCAATAATACATAAGCTAGGGCCATTGCAGGTTATGTTCTAAGTGTAATCGCCTGACAATGAATTAATTTACCTTGAAATACTGAGAAGATCTGGATTAGGAGATGGGCTGTTATCAGAGAGCAGGCAGGACGCATACTGGAGTTTTCATAACTTTCCAATAGTGAATATCTCTCATAAAGATTCTGTTACATATATTGGGAAGTATAATGTTTGGTGACTTTAAACCAGAGCATTACTAAGCAGAATTAGAGAACTGAAGAGCATAACTTTTGGACTTTCTGACTACAGATTTTTCAATCCTGTTTAAGATCGATACTTTTTTAATCTTGCTGCCAACCAACTGCAGGTCCTCAAAGATAAACAGAAATTGCTGGAAAAGCTCAGCAGGTCTGACAGCATCTGTGGAGAGGGACACAGTTAACGTTTCGAGTCCACATGACTCTTCAACAGAACTAAGGAAAAATAAAAAAGAGGTGAAATATAAACTGGTTTAAGGAGGGGGTGGGACAGGTAGAGCTGGAAAGAGGGCCAGCACTGTCCCCCCATCCAACCCCCCACCCAGCACTGCCTCCCCCTGGTCAACCTCCCACCTCCTCCCACCCAGCACTGCCTCCCCCTGGTCAACCTCCCACCTCCCCCCACCCAGCACTGCCTCCCCCTGGTCAACCTCCCACCTCCTCCCACCCAGCACTGCCTCCCCCATCCAACCCCCCCACCCAGCACTGCCTCCCCCATCCAACCCCCCCACCCAGCACTGCCTCCCCCTGCCCAACCCCCCACCCAGCACTGCCTCCCCCTGGTCAACCTCCCACCTCCTCCCACCCCTCCCCCATCCAACCCCCCCACCCAGCACTGCCTCCCCCTGGTCAACCTCCCACCTCCTCCCACCCAGCACCGCCTCCCCCTGCCCACCCCCCCACCCAGCACCGCCTCCCCCATCCAACCCCCCCACCCAGCACCGCCTCCCCCTGCCCAACCCCCCCACCCAGCACCGCCTCCCCCTGCCCAACCCCCCCACCCAGCACTGCCTCCCCCATCCAACACCCCCACCCAGCACTGCCTCCCCTGGTCAACCTCCCACCTCCCCCCACCCAGCACTGCCTCCCCCTGCCCAACCCCCCCACCCAGCACTGCCTCCCCCATCCAACCCCCCCACCCAGCACCGCCTCCCCTGCTCAAACCCCCCACCTCCCCCCACCCAGCACCGCCTCCCCCTGCCCAACCCCCCCACCCAGCACCGCCTCCCCTGCTCAAACCCCCAACCCCCCCACCCAGCACTGCCTCCCCCTGCCCAACCCCCCCACCCAGCACCGCCTCCCCCTGCTCAACCCCCCCACCCAGCACCGCCTCCCCCATCCAACCCCCCCGCCCAGCACCCGCCTCCCCCTGCCCAACCACCCACCCCTCCCACCCAGCACCGCCTCCCCTGCCCAACCCCCCACCCCCCCACCCAGCACCGCCTCCCCTGCTCAAACCCCCCACCTCCCCCCACCCAGCACCGCCTCCCCCATCCAACCCCCCACCCAGCACCGCCTCCCCCCATCCAAAACCCCCCCACCCAGCACCGCCTCCCCCTGCTCAACCACCCACCCCCCCACCCAGCACCGCCTCCCCCTGCCCAACCACCCCACCCAGCACGCCTCCCCCATCCAACCCCCCCACCCAGCACCGCCTCCCCCTGCTCAACCACCCACCCCCCCACCCAGCACCGCCTCCCCCTGCCCAACCACCCCACCCAGCACCGCCTCCCCCTGCCCAACCACCCCACCCAGCACCTCCTCCCCCTGCTCAACCCCCCACCCAGCACCTCCTCCCAATGCCCAACCCCCCACCCAGCACCTCCTCCCCTGCCCAACCCCCCACCCAGCACCTCCTCCCAATGCCCAACCCCCCACCCAGCACCTCCTCCCCTGCCCAACCCCCCACCCAGCACCTCCTCCCAATGCCCAACCCCCCACCCAGCACCTCCTCCCAATGCCCAACCCCCCACCCAGCACCTCCTCCCAATGCCCAACCCTCCCACCCAGCACCGCCTCCCCCTGGTCAACCTCCCACCTCCTCCCACCCAGCACTGCCTCCTCCATCCAACCCCCCACCCCCCCCACCCAGCACCGCCTCCCCTGCTCAAACCCCCCACCCCCCCACCCAGCACCTCCTCCCAATGCCCAACCCCCCCACCCAGCACCGCCTCCCCCTGCTCAAACCCCCCACCTCCCCCCACCCAGCACCGCCTCCCAATGCCCAACCCCCCCACCCAGCACCGCCTCCCCCTGGTCAACCCCCCACCCAGCACCGCCTCCCCCATCCAACCCCCCACCCAGCACAGCCTCCCCCTGCTCAAACCCCCCACCCCCCCACCCAGCACCTCCTCCCAATGCCCAACCCCCCCACCCAGCACCGCCTCCCCCTGCTCAAACCCCCCACCTCCCCCCACCCAGCACCGCCTCCCCCTGCCCAACCCCCCCCACCCAGCACCGCCTCCCCCTGCCCAACCCCCCCACCCAGCACTGCCTCCCCCTGCCCAACCCCCCACCTCCCCCCACCCAGCACTGCCTCCCCTGCTCAAACCCCCCACCTCCCCCCACCCAGCACCGCCTCCCCCTGCCCAACACCGCCCCCCGCCCGCCCCCCGCCCCCCGCCCCCTGCTGCACCCACTAAGGGCTATTAAAATCCTAGGGATCAGCTCAGTTTCTCATTCTGCACGAGCTGTCTGACCTGCTGAGAATTTCCAGCATTTTCTATTTGTCTTTCAGCTTTGCAGAATCTGCAGTATTTTGTTTTGTATTAATGTGTTTTTGATTGCGTTAATCCAGATTTGGCCTTTTTGGAACATAGGCCACCATAGACTGTGCCAGGCAAACCCCAGTCAAATGATCAACTTTAAACAATTATAGAAATGGATTATTATCTGAAACCTATGCCATTGACTCCCTGGAGTTCACTTTACAATCCAGATGTTACAACTCCTTAAGTCAACCTACAAACCTCGATAGGGAGCTGCCAATCAAAATAATATCATCTCACCTTTACCTTTCAGGAATAAAACCAAACACGCTCCCTCTACAAATACTCACAGACACATAGATAACCTGACCAGAGTATGGGTATTCATCCCCTCCTCCTCCACACCCCTCACACTGGAGGCAATTACAATGATTTGTCAATAAATCAAAGCTAAATGTCATTAAAGTATAAGAAGCCTTTGTGTTTTGTGTTGATTGCTATTGTGCTTTCTATCTGATATGTTTATTTTTTGCTCGTATATTTTCTTTTTTAAAATTCACTCACAGGATGTGTTCTTCGCTGGCTGGGCCAGTGTTTATTACCCATCCCTAGTTGCCCTTGAGAAGGTTGTGGTGAGCTGCCTTCTTGAACCGCTGCAGTCCATGTGGTGTAGGTACACCCACAGTGCTGTTAGGGAGGGAGTTCCAGGATTTTATCTTATCTGTGGTTTAGAGGAGAGGTCAGTGCTGAGAATATGATCATTATAATGTTCCACATCTGGAATGATGATAAATGATGATATTGGGAGTGGTATATGGATTGCCAGCAATAGTTTAAACTAAATGTTCACAGTAAGCAGATTTTTGTTTGGAACCATTCTTTTCGAACTGAACATGTTTGGCGTCTGTACACACAATTTATTAAATGATCTGATAGTTGTGGCTGATATAACATTTCAAAGGGAAGGTGCTGCGCAAAGTTCAATCACTCACAGAAACGGGGCACCCATGTCCAGAGGTGGAATCATTCGAACCCACTTGTACTTACACTCTGCAGGAGACGTTTGCAAACTGTAAGCAATGCCTGAGTGGTTTTAAATCTTGAGTTATAGCTACTCTGCCAAGTTCTGGTTTGATGTGAATGATGCAGAAATTCATCCAACAGCAGCTACAGGAAAGGGGAATAGAGGGGACTGGCAAATTGGTGATCGGTGGCATTGGGGTGAATTTGTCTGCCTCCACCCTTTCTGCTGCTGTAACCTCAGCAATGGGCTTGTCTGGGTAAACAGAAACCCCGCTCCCCTCAATGTTGTGTTGACATAGTTGTGGGGGAGTGATACAGTCCTGTAAAAATACATCCCTAGGCTGTATAAATCAGAATTTTTTCTTGCATTTTCACCTTGATCTTGCTCTGGCAATGGATTGTACAAGTGATTTATATTGTTAAACAGCAGTGTCTGTGTCACTTTCTGTGTGTGAAATGGAAGGGATGTGCAACTGAATTTAAATCATTAAATCATTTAGCTGAAAGGTAGCTTAGTGACACCACCTCAACACCTTTCTCTAAACCACATCATCAATCATATCCCGTTCTTTCAGTGGGATCACCTTATGTAATTTCTCAAAAATACAACTGAATTTTTCCTGCATGCATTTGAATCACATCATGTTTCTGATTTAAAAGAACACTTATTTTGAATAAAATGAGCTGTTAAAAGGATTAACTTTAGGGATGACAGTTTGATAATTGAATAACCGTTGATGTTAGAAATCTTTCTATGATTGAAATTAAAATTTCTGCGTTCGGTTTTGTTCATCCCAAGTTCCAGCTATTGTTGCACTTTCTTGTTTGTTAGTTTGTATATCTAGAAGATTTATTATGTTTCATGACATTTAAAATAAAACTATATTTCAATCCTAATTTTCAAAGTGTTCCTGTTTTCTGGTTAATGTGTTTTAGTTACATTATCTACAAATGAAAACATCAACCTGAATTTATATAACATCTTTAAATAGTGTTACAACCTGGATGGGAGGAGTGTGCATATGATCCAGCCCCACTACTCCACAGGCCGTACCATTAATTTAAAAGTTTAATTTTCTCACCGAAATAGCCAATCGTCTATTTCCATGACTGGTGCCAAGAATAAATAAGTCTTCAACCAGGCTCCTTTCAATAAACTCAGTCTGAATGTCTATTATAAAACAAAACTTCTTTTAACAAGTTGCAAGTATTGGTTAACACACATTTGTAATCGGGAAGTATAACTACCTGTCTCTTCCTAAAGAATTGCTCCAGCACACACACACGCACACACACACACAGAGACACACACAAACAGACACACTCACACATAAACAAACAAAGGGCAAACAGATAGAGTCTCTCTGCAGAGGTGGGCTTTGGAGGATGTGCATTATAAAATAAAGGATAAAGATCACAGGGTCTCAATGCTGTCGACCTGGAGTTCCTGTGGGTGAAGACGGGCGGTTGGTCCCAGTGGACTTCTGGAAGTTCTCACCAACTGTTTTCAACTTTGTTGGTCCAAATGCAGACTGGTTACGCTCAGATGAGGGTCTCTGGCTGCAGGTTGATGGCCACACACAATTGCAAGCAAGGTAGAGAGAGAGGGAGCCAGTTAGGGTAGTCTTCCTTCCTCAGCCTGTTGCTCAACAAGATTCCCTTCAAAACCAGCAGGTTCAAAATTTAAGTTTTTTTTCCTTCTGCCGTGTGATTTCCAGCAAGTTACTAACCTTTGCTTTCCTTCAGTTTTTTCCTCATCAATTAAAATGATTGCAGCTCAAACAAACAAGCAGGTCTTCCTCAGCACCATAAAGGTCAGGTGATTTCTAGGAAGAGGCCCACTTGTTAACAGTTCCAAGGTCAACTTCTGGCCTTTTTTTAAAAACTCCAGGTTAGCATCCAAATGTACAGCTAATGCCAAGTCCTTCTATTTTGTTAAAGAAAAATTTAGTCTTGAGAGATAAGATTCCAACAATAGTGGAACATCCCAAGACATTTTTTCAAAAAACTGGACTACATAAGATGTTAGGACTAGAAGCTTGATCAAAGAGGTGGATTTTAGGAAGTGAAATAAGAGAGAAGTACAGAGCCAGAGAGGTATAAAGAGTGAATTCCAGAGTTTCAGGCCCAGGCATCTGAAGACCCGGCCACCAATGGTGGACTGAAGAAAACTGGCGATGCACAGGAGGCCAGAATTAGAGATGCTTAGAGATCTTTGGGGACAGTGGGGCTGAAGCTTACAGAGAAAGGAGGGGATTTAAAAACAAGGATGAGAATTTTAAAATCCCCAATGTGCCCAGTACAGCTCTCAACCTGCAGCCTCTTCCCTTGCCTGAGGCCACTTCTCCCCCTTCCCCAAGCAAGCCCTAGCCCTGTAGTCACTGAAAAGTCACCCCTGCCTAATGGCTGGTCTGGTAGGTAGAAACCTGCCCATGAGCCCCCCTAAAAGTGATGTGGTGCTGCCTGTGAAGCCTGGTGCTGATGACTGTGAGTGCTGCCTGAAGCAAGGTAGGCAAACAAACCTCGAAGCTCCTGCGGCCAGAGCTGGGGGTAGAGGACATCACAGTGGGCCTCTGCGGCATCCAAAAGGTGCTCGAGGGCTGCAGTCTTCTTAACTTTCGGGGCCATGTTTTCTTTGCTGCAGCCCTGGGCTGGAAGCACTGAGCACGGCTGGTGTCTGGTGTGATGAAGCGATGAGGTGACGCTGTGGCAGGCGAATTGGAGCCCACCCACCATGGAAATGGCTTGTACTTTGGGAATGCATAATTAATGTGCCAGGTTCGGGATGATACAGCGTGAAAAGCCACCATTGCGCTGGCAGGTAAAACGTCGCTTTTCCTGCCAACTAGTGCGAATCTGGGACGATTCCGCCCAATGACATTGAAATTGATTTGCTAATTAGCACATTGAAATCTATTCAGACTGGCCAAGTTCCAGCTGTCGTTTAGAGAGGGCAGGTTTTCAAAAGTCAAAACCAGGACATATTGAAAAGCCTTGGGAAGGTGGGGCTCTGATGATTGACATGTTGGGCCACCAATGGCAGGAGTCTGGGGGAGGGGCAGTTGAAGGTAGGCAGTCATGTGATGACAACTTCCAGAATACATCCAGATAGATTTGGCAACCCTATTGAAACACCCAGTTATTGAAGACCAGCTGTTAGAAACCACAGACTTTGTTTCAATGACTTTTCTGCCTCATTTTCCAAAACAGACTGAATCAAGATTTTGTTTGTCACAAGATGTCAGAATCATTTATTGCACTAACCTTGTACAATGTACAATGGTAAGACCAACCTCCAGGTAAAAGCCAGGTTTATTTGCATTTTCACACTGGGCTCTAAAAATAAATGTTTTCAGCCAGCTACTGGGTTTGAAACTATCGAATATTCCTCACATGTGGGAGATTTTGTTTGCCTCCCCAGATGGAGGGAATGGGTGACCACCAGGCAGTCCAAGAGAAGTAGGCAGGTAGTGCAGGAGTCCCCTGGGGTCCCGCTCACAAATCGGTTTTCCATTTTGGAAGCTGGTGAGGGAGCTGGTTCCTCAGAGGAGTGCAGTCAGAGCCAAGTTTGTGGCACCATGACCGGCTCAGCTGTACAGGAGGGGAGGAGGAAGAAAGGAAGAGCAATAGCGATAGGGGATTCGTTGATTAGGGGAGCAGACAGGCGTTTCTGTTGCCTTGGATGTGACTCCAGGATGGCATGTTGCCTCCCTGGTGCCAAGGTCAAGGATATCACAGAACGGTGCAGGACATCCTGAAGGGGGAGGGTGATCAGCAAGAGGTCGTGGTCCACATTGGGTAAATTAAGTAAGAAGGGGGATGTGGTCCTACAATCAGAATTTAGGGAGATAGGTAGAAAATTAGCAAGCAGGACCTCAAATGTAGTAAGCTCTGGATTATTCCCAGTGCCAAGAAGGTTTTAGATTCCTGGGGCACTGGGACTGGCTCTGGGGGAGATGGCACCTGTACAAGCCGGACAGGTTACACCTGCACAGAGCTGGGGCTGGGTTCCTTGTGGGGCATTTTGCTAGTGCTATTGGCAGGGTTTTAAACTAACTCAGCAGGGGTGTGGGAACCAGGAGAAAATATTAGAGAGGAAAATCAGGCTGCATAATATACTGGGAGGGACAGATAGCACTAATATAGAGACTAGTAAGTTAATGAGTAAAGTCGGTTTGAGAGAGAAATTAACAAAATCTAAATCAGGGTTACTTTGCATGTATGTGAATGCACGGAGTGTAGTAAATAAAATTGGGGAGTTACAGGTGCAGATTGCCATGTGGAAATATGATATTTTGATGATAACAGAGACCTGGCTCAAGGAAGGACAGAACCAGGTGTTAAATATTTCCAGGTACAAGGTATTCAGAAAAGATAGGAAAGGAAGGAAAGGAGGAGGGGTGGAGATATTAGTTAAGGAGAGTATTGCAGTGCTGGAGAAAGAGGATGTCCCAGAGGGATCAAGGACAGAATCAATTTGGCCAGAGCTAAGGAACAAAAAGGGTCCAATTACATTGCTCGGTGTACTCTATAGACCACCAAATAGTGAGATGGATGTAGAAGAACAAATCTGCTGGGAAATTACAGGGAGATGCAGGAATTATAGAGTAGTGATAAAGGGGGACTTTAATTACCCGATTGTAGCCTGGGATAGTGGTAGTGTAAAGGGTGGAGAGGGGCAAAAGTTTCTAGATTGTGTTCAGGAAAATTTTCTACATGTGTCCAATCCAACAGGAAAAGATGCACTGTTGGACCTGGTTCTTGGGAATGAGGTGGACCAAGTAGATCAAGTGTCAGTGGGGGAACATTAAGGAGTCAGTGATCAATGTATTGCAGGTTTTAGGATGATGGTAGAAAAGGTCAATAGGCAACCCAGAGTAAAAATAATTAACTGGATGACAGCCGACTTCGATGGGGCAAGAACGGAGCTGGGTCAGGTAGACTGGAATGAAAGGTTGGCAGGAAAAACTGTAGCTGAACAATGGGCTGCCTTCAACAAAGAATTGGTTTGGCACAGTCAAGGTATATTCCATTGAAAGGGAAAGGTAGGGCAAACAAATCCAGAGCTCCCTGAATGAATAAGGAGATTAATGTTAAGATAAAGAAGAAATAATGCGCTCATGACAAGTGTCAGGTAGAAAATACAATCGAGAACCCAAGAGGAATAAAGAAGGTTCAGAGGGGAAGTGAAAAAGCAGATAAGAGAAGAAAAGAAGGATAATGAGAAAAGTCTGAAAGCCAACATAAAGAGGAAACCCAAAGTCTTCTGTAGGCATAGAAATAGTAAGCGGGTGGTAAAAGGAGGGGTAGGGCCGATTAGGGACCTAAAAGAGAATTTACACATGGATGAAGAGGCCATGGCTAAAATATTAAATGAATGTTTTGCATCTGTCTTTACCAAGGAGGTAGATGCTACCCAGGCCATGGTGACAGACAAGGAAACTCTGTCACTAGGAGGGTTCAAAACTGACAAGGAGCAAGTGTTGAATAGACTGTCGGTACTTAAAGTTGACAAGGCACCGGGACCGGATGAGATGCATCCAAGGATATTGAAGGAAGTGAGAGTAGAAATTGCAGGGGCACTGGCCATAATCTTTCAGTCTTCCCTAGACTCAGGGGAGGTGCCAGAGGACTGGAGAATTGCAAACATTACATTCTTGTTCAAAAAAGGTTGTAAGGATAAGCCCAGCAATTACAGACCAGTCAGTTTAACTTCAGTGGTGGACAAGATCCTAGAAATAATTATTCAGGATAGAATTAATAGTCACATAGAAAAATATGGGTTGACAAGGAAGAGCCAGCATGGATTTCTAAAGGGGAAATCATGTTTAACTAACTTGCTAGAGTTTTTTTGAAGAGGTAACAGAAAAGGTCGATGAGGGTAATGCTGTTGATGTGGTGTACATGGACTTTCAAAAGGCATTTGACACAGTGCCACACAACAGACTTGTGAGAAAAGTTATTGCTCATGGAATAAAAGGGACAGTGGCAACACGGATACAAAATTAGCTGAAAAATAGGAAGCAGGGAGTAATAGTCAATAGATATTTTTCGGGCTGGAGGAAGGTTTGTAGCAGAGTTCCCCAAGAGTCGGTATTGGGACTCTTGTTGTTCCTGATATACATTAATGATCTCAATCTTGGTGTTCAGGGGGCAATTTCAAAGTTTGGGGATGATCCGAAGCTTGGGAGTGTTGTGAACTTTGAGGAGGACAATGTGGAACTTCAAGAGGACATAGACAAGTTGGTGGAGTGGGCAGATAGGTGGCACATGAAGTTCAATGTGGAGACATGTTAGGTGATGCGTTTTGGTAGGCAGAACTTGGACAGACATAAATCATTGAAGATGGCACGGCAAGTGGAGAGAGCAGTTAACAAAGCATATAGTATCCTGAGCGTTATTAATAGGGGCATAGACTAATGCTCTGGGAAATGGGTTCAGAGCTCACCACATCACCTGGTGGAATGTGAACTCAATTAATTGATAAACCTGGAATATAAAGCTAGCCTCAGTAACAGTGACTGTGAAACTATCATCAATTGTCATTAAAGCCTGTCACTAATGCCCTTTAGGGAAGATCTGGCCTACACATGACTCCAGATCCACAGCAATGTGGCTGACTCTTAAATGCCCTCTGAAATGGCCTAACATGCCACCCAGAGCAAAGGCAATTAGGAATGGGCAACAAATGCTGGCCTTGCCAGCAACACCCACATCCCAGGAAGGAAGGATTGTGAAGGAGAACTGTTGATGTCAATGATTCAGCTTGGTGTGATGAATATATAGATCCTGCAGCCTCAGCCAAATGTGCCCCCACACTTAAAGTCACCACTAATAAAGAAAAGCTACACACTTTGGATGGTCAGTTTAACTCACCAAGGCTCCTTTGACAGCACCTTCCAAACCCATGACCTCTACCACCTAGAAGGACAAAGGCAGCAGGTGCATGGAAATATCAGCACCTGCAAGTTTATCAAGGATGAGAGGGAACAGATTTAAAGTGAATTGCAAAAGAAGCAAATACGATGTGAGAAAAACTTTTTCACACAGCGAGTGGTTCTTGGCTGGAATGCACTGCCTGAAAATGTGGTGGAGGCAGGTTGAATTGAGGCATTCAAGAGGCCATTAGATAATTATTTAAATAGAAACAATGTGCAAGGTTACGGGGAAAAGGCAGGAGAATGGCACTGAGTCATAATGCTCATTCGGACAGCCAGTGGAGACATAATGGCCTGAATGGCCTCCTTCTGCACCCTAACAATTCTGTGATTCTGTGCAAGTTTCCCACCAAGGCACTCACCATCCTGACTTGGAAATATATCATTGTTCCTTCACTGTCGCTGGGTCAAAATCCTGGAACTCCCTCCCTTCAGCACTGTGGGTGTACCTACACAACATGGACTTCAGCAGTTCAAGAAGGCAGCTCAGCACCACCTTCTCAAAGGAAACTAAGGATTGGTAATAAAAACAAAAAACTGCGGATGCTGGAATTCTGTCGAAGGGTCATGAGGACTCGAAACGTCAACTCTTTTCTTCTCCGCCGATGCTGCCAGACCTGCTGAGTTTTTCCAGGTAATTCTGTTTTGGTTTTCTTCTCCGCCGATGCTGCCAGACCTGCTGAGTTTTTCCAGGTAATTCTGTTTTGGTATTGGTAATAAATGCTGGCCTGTCCAGCGAAGCCCACATCCTGTGAATGAAGTAAAAAACAAGTGCAATGTATTGGGACATGATCTGATGTATTATTAATGCAGCATATAAACTTTCTACATGTCTGCTCCTTAATGTATTTTCCTACAGGATTGTGCTTTAATAATGGACGAAGGGAAAGGAGACAGATGTGCAGGGATGTTGAGAGGTCCCAATGTTCTTGGCATCCAGGGCTCCAAAACTCTTTGATCATTTCAGTAGTTTGAACATAGTCCTTCTTCGAGCTGAAACCTCAACATTTATCCTTCCTTCACAGATGCTGCTCAACTTGCCACGTGTTTCCAACATTTTTGCTCTAGCTTGATCTGAACATGCCCCTCAAATTATTGGTTAGATCTAAGCTGTTACAACAGTAATAATACAGGGATCTTTTGGGGATTTAATTTTATGAATCTGTTCTCTAACTGGAGGAACAATTCAATTCTATCACCATAAATCCAAAACTAAACTGAATTCATCTCAGTTTGGGTCAAACTACAATGAATGAAAGCAGCTTCTTGGCAAAACAAGCAAAGTTGGTTTATTTGTGAATAGAATCGTTTTCTTAGAAGCCACAAAGAAAGGGATTAAATTTTAAAGTCACAAACATATTTTAAAAATCACAAAGTCAGGTCCCCAATAAACGAGCAGTTTGGTACAAAGAGAAAAAGACACAAACTTGGCTGCTTCAATTCTGTTTTCTAAAGATCTCTAAGCAGCTGACAGTAATTCAGTTATTTCGCCTTCCTCATTGTCACAATAAACCTTTGGGCTAGTTATGTGCTCGCCTTTAGCTTTCCATTTTCTGGATTTGGCTGGTTTCCAGGTTATAGAATAAAGGCCTTTTTCTTCCCACCTGAAGCATTGTTACCGCACAGGACTGGCTCCATTTGTCTGTTCCACCCACATCAATTTGGATTCATATTACTCACAGCATTTCAGTTTGTGGTTAAGGAATAGATATTAGGATAATTGAGCCTTTTTCAGAAAATACTGAAACACTTTTATGAGTTCAATTGTAAAGATTATTTTTCCACATTAAAAATGACAGCAGAGAGATGCATGTTGTCTTATTAGAATCTGGACAGGAAGGCTGTTTTCAGTGGTTGGCTGTGTTTCTCAAAGTTATCTGCAACGTACCATTTTCTAGACTTTCATGAAGAGACAAAGCAACTTTTATTCAAATGAATTAAAACAATTTCTCTTATCTACATATGCCCAATTAAACCAGGCCATTTAATTATTTTAAACAAAGTATACTGTAACTCATGACAAAGACAAAAATTAACAGCTCTCTTTAAAAAAAATCCACAACATCTACTGGGGAACTTGAAGTTTGAACCTATAAATAGAAAAACATAAACTCTCTAAAGAGTTTGGCAGATTGTAACACGTCTCTTGCTGTTTCCCCTGGACATGTTAATTTAAGCTCTAAGCACAAGGGCATTGGGTAATTTCCAACAAAAATATAAACACTAAATTATTCATAATTTTGTTTCAAACAACTGAAGTTTCATGTTAATGATTTCTGATGTCGCCTGAATGCATAATGGCCCTGATCATATCTCAGGATCTCATGAGTGATATATAGAGAGTGAAACTGGGAAAGTTTCTAAAGTATGAAAGTAAAACCCTGCTGATGCTGAAAATCTGAAATAAACACAAAAAATTCTGGAAATACTCAGCAGATCTGGTGGCATCGGTGGAGAGAAACAGAGTAAATGGGCTGGGCTTTGCTGCCAACCAGCAGTGGGTTTGCAGCCGGGGTGGGTGTAAAATGCCATGGACGCCGTGCCTGCCTCCTACCCACCCACCCCAGTTCAATGTTCCCTGTCCCCATGGTCTGTCTGCCCTGGTCCGCCACCTACTCACCCACCCACTCCACCCACTTGGTCAAGGCCTTCTAGCCTCATCCCACTGAAATCACCCCTCCCCAACTTTTCTTTCACTCTGGCCCCATGGATCTCGGTGGTTGGGGATTGGATGCAGTCCCAGGAGTGACCATCACTCCCAGCGGCATTCCTGTGACTGGAGAGCTACCAGCCATTTGATTGGTAGCAGCTCATGGAGGCTGGAATTCCTGCCCAGATTGTGGGGGAGTGGGGGTGGGGGTTGCAGACCGGATTGCCTTAAACCAATTTAAACTTTCATGGCCATTAAATGCCTACAGGACAAAGTCACTCAAGTAGGGGTCAGGCTCGCCCTCGACTCTTTCATTGGTGGGCAGGAACCCCTGCAGCCTGTGAAATCCAACTCAGTGTCAGTGACCTTGATAGACTATTGACCTGAAAGGTTAACTTTGTTTTTCTCTGCACAGATGCTGCCTGATCTGCTTCTTTTCTGTTTCTATAGTTTCTACAGCAGCTGCTGGTTCTCCATTGAGCCTGTTTCACGAGGCCGGCGTAGACCAGTTTCATCTCCTATAGAACACAAGGAGGCATAGACCATTCAGCCCATCGAGCCTGCTCTGCCATTCAATGTGATCATGGCTGATCTTGGGCTTCAACTCCACTTTCTCGCCCACTCCCCATATCCCTGAATTCCTTGAGAGATGGAAAATCCATCCAGTCCGGCCTTAAATATACTCAATGATGGAGCATCCACAACCCTCTAGGGTAGAGAATTCCAAAGATTTACAAACCTTTTGAGTGAAGTAATTTCTCCTCATCTCAGCCCTAAATGATCAGCCCCTTATCCTGAGACTGTGCCCCCGTGTTTTAGATTCCCCGATTAGTGGAAACAATCTCTCAGGGTCCACCCTATCAAACCCTTTCAGAATTTTGTAGGTTTCAATGAGATCACCTCTCATTCTTCTAAACTCCAGAAAATATAGACTCAGTTTACTCAGCGCATCATCAAAGGACAACCCTCTTCATCCCAAGGACCAATCCAGTGAACCTACACCATACCACCTCAAATGCAAGTATATCCTTCCTTATAAGAACGGTTTGTACACTTAACGTGAGAATAGAAAAGTGGCCTTTTGTGTCAGTATAACAGAACATACAAAAAGGAGCAGGACTATGTCACTTGGCCATTTGAGCCTGCTCCACCATTCAATGATGGGGAGGGTAAGGGAGAACAGCTGAAGTCCCTGTTCACTTCCTAACTTTCTGTAGTCAGTGAAACTTTGAGAGTGTTATGACCCCAGCTGATGTTACTACTGGAAAAGTCAGTCTTCAGGGTGGAACCCGGCTTGATAGATCCTAACTTTTATGTTTCATTTAGATACATGGAGAATGGCTACTGAACAGAGTCACAAGAGTCAGCTGATAAACTTTTAACAAAAGAATGAAACATTTATTAAACAAGAAAAAATGAACTATATTACAATTCTCCTTCATCCACAACTTTTTCTTTACAGATATATACAGATTTGTAAGGATAACACATGTTACAAATGTTATCTTATACTCTAATGTTCACGGTAAGTACACAGCCCATGTAAACCAATAGGTGACATGTGGTACGACTCACCACACTCTGAAACCAAATGACAGATGCCACCTCAAACAGATGCAATGGATCTTTTCTCAACTCCCCCCAGATCCTTATCACACTGTGAGCCAATCAGTCTCACTGCACTCCGTCTTTCACACGAGGGTTTCAACCTCCACTCTTGAAGAACTCGCTTTGGAACCTTCTCCCAAATGATGTTTTCTCTCAGACGCCTTCCACAAAGGTCCACCTTCAGGCTTCTGAACTCTCCTTCCAATGTTCCTCTTCCCTGGGTCATCACATACATTCAAACATTCTTCCACACACTCTCTCTCACTGACTTAGCGCTAACAGTACACCACTGCTTCACATTCCCATTGTAAAATGTTACAGACCATCAGCTGTCTCTTTGAATCTTCTGACTTCTCACAAGCAGCTTTTGCTTTAAATCTGCTTCCTGCAGCTTCCTCCTTTTAAATATGCAGCTTGGGCTCTTCCTCTCTGCTACTTACTTTTACTTCCACAGAAGAGAACCTCTATGAGATTCCTGTCCTTTGACAAGACTGGAAGGGCTTCTTGGGATCCTTCCTTTCTGTCTCACTCAGTGGCTTTGGGACTTTTCAGTTCTTTAGGGAAATCTGCTCTCTCTGCAGCTCCCTCTCCCAGTAGACTGATGACAACTTGGTATCTCCCTTGAGATCCAGAACTCACTGTTACTTTAACTTTAGAGCAACTCATCTTAGATTTTTAGACTTATTTCCCTCAGCAGCCTGCTAATATGTCAGCTAGAGAGAGACTTAAACTGCTCCCTTCAATTTATAGCATAATGACTAACTGAACACCAAGTGCATTCAACAGAACTCAAACTGTGTTTGGTTTCTCTGTGTGTGGGTGGGTGGGTCTCACTCTCTGGACCCCTGTTGCTCGGCAACTGCACAGATTTTTCTAGGCTTGTGTTTGTTTTACTTCCTGTCATGAAGAGATACCAATGTTTATAATGTTATTGGATTTTTTTTTAAATAGAGGTTTAGCCTGTGCCTGTGTCTTTGAGTGTGCATGTGTTAACTGGATTAAAGCCAGCTAATCTTGGTGCTTTGATGTATAATAGTTTTGAGATGTAAACTGTAAGGTAAAGGGTGCTTTTGCATTTTGTTGAATAACCATTCAAAAAGCAGGAGTGAAATCTTGTACCTAGCTAGGAAACACCAAGCAATGTTTATATTACTAATAAAATTGGTACTTTGAAAGAGGTTCAAAGGATCTAGTGATACAAAGAAAATTTAAATTCACTGGGGAAGGCTAGTTATAACAGAATAAAAGGTTGTGCATGCAGGTCAGAGGCAAGTAAGGTCTAAGCCTGTTAGCGTACCGCTGTGTTTGCAAAGGAACAGATTGAAAGGAACCTCACTTTGAATTTGTAAGGTGAAAATGCTTTGCTTGGCATCTGGTTAAGACTATTGGTTATTGTTGCCTTTATTGAGATTAATTTGGGAATTTATTAAAAAGTTATGATAATAATAATTTGTAGCCATTTGTATGTGATTAATTTGTTGTTAATTGATAAATGTCTCATTTAGTTTGATATAAAAACCTCTTGAAAACTGGTGATCGTATTCCTGAATTTAGAGCTGCAGCTCAAACATACCAATTGAAAATATAGGTTATGACAGTGTTTAAAGTTTCCCTCTGGGATTTTAATAACTCAGTCTTTACAAACTGTTGTGTCATAACACTTGGGGGCTCTTGGCGAGATAATATTTATAATTCCTTGATTGATTTGGAATTGGTGGATCTTGAGGTTATGAGTACAAGAAGCACTTTGAATATAGGCGTTGGTGAGGTATTTTAGAAGTGGTGAGACTGCAAGAATCTTTGGCAATTGCTAAGAATTGTCTTCGAGTAGAAGGTATAACTCTGATTGGGTTGCAACAAATAACCAGGAGTAAGTTAACCGAGTTGGCAGATAAGTTAAAACTGGAGTTATCAGTGGGGGCTAAGAAATCAGATATAATTAAAAGTATAGCATAGCAGTTGGAAGTGAAACCTGACACTAGTGAGTCACAGCTGGAGGTTGTGAGACTTCAGTTACAAATAAAGACACTTGAATTTGAACAAGCAAAGGAACTGAAAAAACTTGAAATGGAAGCAAAGGAAAGGGAACTGGCACTCCAAAGGGAATGGGTAGGAAGGCAGGAGAGAGAAAGAAGATTGGAAAGTGAATTAGAAATTGTGAAGATAGAGAAGAAGGGAAGAGAAAAAGAGAGAGAGAGAGAGAGAATTAAAACTGAAAATATTGGCAGTAAAAAAAACAGACACCAATAGATGAGGAAGGACTTATCTCCAGAGTAGAACCAGTGGGGAGATGTTTGGATTTGTACAAGCTCTTCCAAAGTCTGAGGAAAAAGATGTTGAATCATTCTTTATTTCATCTGAGAAATTAGCTAAACAGATGAAATGGCCACTGGAAAACTGGACATTATCATTACAGACTAAGTTGCTGGGTAGAGTGCATGATGTATATGCTTTGTTATCAGAAGAAATGTCAGTGGATTATGATGTGGTGAAAAGGGTTATCTTCAGTACATATGAGTTGGTTTCTGAAGCATACAATCAGACATTTAGGAATGTGAGAAAATAGTCTGGGCAAACTATATCAAGTTTGAAAGAGTAAAACAAAGTAATTTTGATTGCTAGATACAGGCGTTAAAAATAGAGACAACCTATGCAGCTCTGAGAGAAGTCATTCTTTTGGAACAATTTAAAGATTCAATCCCTTCGGTAGTGAGAACTCATGTGGAGGAACAGAGGGTTGATTCTGTAAGACAAGCAGCAGAGATAGCTGATGATTATGAGTTGGTTCATAGAGCTAAATCTATTTTTCATCATCCTTTTACATCCGAAAAGGATGGAAAGTGGGAAAGCAAAAGGAAGGTAGGTAGTCAGGGAAGAGAAGGAGTAGCTGGAAGTTCCCAGGAAGTTTTTTCTCAGAATAAAAAAAAGGTACTGAAGGTAGTAGTGACATTCGAAAATTGAGGTGTTTTCATTGTAATAAAGTCAATGTTTTGGAAATTGCAGGAAAAATCTGTAGGAATTATTGGGGTATAGAAAAGCTCTGGAAGTAAAAGTGCTGTGGGTTCTGAGGTTCATGCACAGGAGAAACCAATGGTTTGTGTACGGGTGAAACAGGGATAATCAGTGGAAGGTAAATAAGTGGGAATGTGTTCACAGTTTACTCAAGAAAATTCTGAGGAGCAGGTTGCAGAAATGTTTAAAGACTTTGTGTGTGAAGGGAAAGTCTTTCCATGTGTACAGGGTGGAGTAGGTAAAGATGTTATAATTTTAAGAGACACGGGCTAGTCAATCCTTAATGCTGTGGGATAGTGATATGTGTTGTTCAAAATGAGTATTGCAGGAGCAGGTAATAATAAATGCGGCTCACGTTGATGCTAAATCTATTCCATTGTGAAAGGTAAATTTAAAGAGCAAATGGAAAACAGGTGAAGTTATAGTTGGGGTGGTGGAAAAATTGCCCATTGCAGGGGTTCAGTGTGTCCTGGGTAATGATATAGCTGGATCGCAAATGTGAGTGATGCCTGTGGTAGTTGAGCAGCCTGTAGAAGTGCTTTCAACAGAATCCTGGATTATTTCCTGATTGTATTGTGATGAGATCAAAAGCTCATAGGGAAGAACAAGAAAAACAAGATGGGCAGGCAGTTCAAAAGGCAAAAAGGTGTCAAAATCCAATTAGCTGGCACTGTATTTGATAACATTGTTCAGGAGGGGAAAATACAGCACAATTCAGCTGAAGTGTTTAACTCAAGGAGGTTAATGGAGTTACAGAAAAATGATTTGCAATTAAAACAGTTATATCAGAAGGCTTACTCAATATGCATTGGACGTAGTCTACTTGGACTTCAGCAAGGCTTTTGATAAGGTCCCACATAGGAGACTGATAACGAAGGTAAGAGCCCATGGGATCCAAGGCCATTTGGCAAATTGGATCCAGACTTGGCTGAGTGGCAGGAAGCAGAGGGTGATGGTCGAAGGGTGTTTTTGTGTCTGGATGCCTGTGTCCAGTGGGGTTCCACAGGGATCGGTGTTGGGTCCCTTGCTGTTTGTGGTATATAAAAACGATTTAGACTTGAATGTAAGAGGGTTGATTAGTAAGTTTGTGGATGACATCAAAATTGGTGGGGTGGTAAATGGTGAGGAGGGTAGCTTTATTTACAGGAGGATGTAGATGGGCTGGCCAGATGGGCTGATCAGTGGCAAATGGAATTTAATCCAGATAAGTGTGAGGTGATGCACTTGGGCAGGACAAACAAGGCACAAGAGTACACAATGAATGGTAGGACCCTGGGAAGTACCGAGGATCAGAGGGACCTTGGTGTGCATGTCCACCAGTCCCTTAAGGTAGCGGGACAGGTAGATAAGGTAGTTAAGAAGGCATATGGGATAATTGCCTTTATTAGCCGAGACATAGAATATAAGAGCAGGGAGGTTATGCTGGAACTGTATAAAATGCTGGTTAGGCTACAGCTAGAGTATTGCATGCAGTTCTGGAATCTGCATTATAGGAAGGATGTGATTGCACTAGAGACAGTGCAGAGGAGATTTACCAGGATGTTGCATGGACTGGAGAGTTTTAGTTATGAGGAGAGATAGGATAGATTGGGGTTATTTTCCCTGGAGCAGAGGAGATTGACGGGGTACATGATTGAGGTGCATAAAATTATGAGGAGTATAGATAGGATCAACAGGAAGAAATTTTTCACCTTGGTGGAGGGATCAATAACCAGGGGGCATAGATTTAAAATAAGGGGCAGGAGGTTTAGAGGAGATGTGAGGAAGAATTTTTTCACCCAGAGGGTGGTGGGAATCTGGAACTCGCTGCCTGAAAGGGTGGTAGAGGCAGAAACCCTCATAACATTTAAGAAGTATTTGGATGTGCACTTGCGATGCCATGGCATACAAGGTTATGGGCCTAGTGCTGGAAAATGGGATTATAATAGTTAGGCACTTGTTTGACCGGCACAGACTCGATGGGCTGAAGGGCCTTTTTCTGTGCTATAGACCCCTATGTCTCTAAACAGAAGCAAAATTTATTCCGATGTGTTATTTACCTTAAGAGAGATATTTTAATGAGGAAATAGAGGTTGCATCATGTCTCAGCAAATGAAAGCTGGAGGGAGGTGCATCACATTGTTATCCCATTAGGTTATAGAAATAAGATTCTGAGGATTGCTCATGAAATTCCAATGGGTGACATTTAGGAATTATGAAAACACAGGAAAAGATATAGAGGTATTATTCTTGGCCAGGATTGTATAGGGATGTAGTCAAATTCTGTAGAACCTGTCATATATGTCAAGTAACAGGAAAACCACAAGCAGCGATTAAGCTGGCGCCTTTAATCCCAATACCAGCATTTGAAGAAATTTTTACACAGGTCATGATTGATTGTTAGGATCCCTCCCTAAGACTAAAAGTGGAAATCAGTATTTACTGACAATAAGGATAGGTCTACCAGGTTTCCTGAACCAATATCTTTAAGAAATATTACAATTAAAAAGATTGTGAAGGAGTTAATGAAATTTTTTTACAAGATATGGTTTACCTAAGGAAATACAGTCAGATCAGGGGGTCAAATTTCATGTGACAGCTGTTTAAGGAAGTAAATTTGGGGATAAAACAGTTTAAGTCAACAACTTATTGTCCGGAGTCACAAGGAGCTTTCGAAAGATGGCATCAAACTTTAAAAACTATGATGAGATCATACTGTAAGGATTTTCCACAAGATTGGGACACAGGAATTCCATTTTTGTTCTTTGCTGTTAGAGACGCTCCTAGGCTGTTTACATTTTGGCCAGCACCCAGCTGACTCCAGTACTCCCCCACCAAACGAAATATCGCGATGGCATGTGATGACATTAGGACACACACACAACATCATCACGCTTCATTTTACACGTCAGTGCGTCGGGCCCTCCCCCACATGCCAACCAGAAGATTCTGCCCTATGATAATAGCATGTTGTCATGCTTATGCACAGGATTGGGATACAGGAATTCCATTCCTAATGCATCAACTGGTTTTAGCCCTTTTGAACTAGTTTATGGTCATGAGGTAAGGGGACCACTGAAACTGATTCAGGAGAAACTGATGGGTCAAAAACTCAGAAACTACTCTCCTGGATTACGTATCAAATTTTAGAGAAAGATTGAACAGAGCATGTGAGTTGGGAACATATAAAGATATCACAGCAAGTGATGAAAATGAAAGCAGATAAGAAGGCTAAAATTCGCAGTTTTGTTTCTGGAGTGAAAGTGTTATTTTTGTTACCAGTTCTAGGTGTTTCATTAAATGCAAGATTTAGCGGGCCTTACAGGATTGAAAAGAAATTAGTAAATTATTTAATAAATACTCCAGATTGAAGAAAGAAGCAGAGGGTGTTTCATGTAGCTATGTTTAAACAGTACTTTGACAGGGAAGAGGAACAAATAGAGATGTTAGTGATGGTGGTTGATGAGAAAGAGGTAGAAGCACAGGACTCTGAAATTGATTTTCCTCTAATTAAATTGGATAATAAAGGGGTACTTGAAAATTTAAATGAAATATTGAGTTACCTTCCAAACAGGTGTCAAAGTGATTTGGAAAAGATATTGCAGTTACACAAACCGATTTGTGGAAATGAGTTGGTAAAGACACATTTAGCTATACATTGGGTATAGGTTTCATCTTCAATGAGGCAACATCCTTAAAGATTAAATCTGGCAAAGCTATCACAAGTACAAAAATAAATTGATTTAATGCTTTAAAATGATATAATTGAATCTAGTTGCAGTAACTGGAGTTTACCTATTGGACTGGTACTGAAACCAAATGGAACACAAAGACTGTGTGTAGATTATCAAAAGGTGAATGTGGTGACAAAAGCAGATTCATCCCTATATCATGGTTAACAATTGCATTGAGAAAATGGGACAATCGAAACTTATCACAAAGATTGACTTGCTAAAAGGGTATTGGCAGGTACTGTTGCCGGAAAGAGCAAAGGATATATCAGCTTTTGTGACACCAGATGAACTATATCAGTTTAAAGTCATGCTGTTTGGCATGAAGAACACACCTGCAACATTTCAAAGACTGAAAAACAAAATAATTTCAGGTCTAAGCAATTGTGCTGTTTTTATTGATGATCTAATCATTTCCAGTCAGACCTGGGAGGAGCATTTACAACATCTGGAAGAATTATTTACTCGACCACAAGAAGCTAATTTGGTGATGAACTTGGCTAAAAGTGAATTTGCAAAATCATAAGTTACGTATCTAGGCCGTACCATTGGACACGGTAAGGTGGCTCTGAGAGATGTGAAAGTCAAGGTTATCGTGGATTTCCCAGTGTCTACAACAAAATGAGAAGTTTTGAGATTTCTGAGCATGAGTGGGTTTTACTGGAAATTAGTACCAAATTTTAGCCGAGTGGTTGCTCCACTGACTGAACTGTTAAAAAAGAAGAAGAGGTTTCAATGGGCACAGGAGCATCAGAAGTCATTCAATAGTTTAAAAACTGTATTAACTACGACACCAGTGCCCAATTATGCCAAGCAATTCAAGTTGGCCATCGATGCAAGTGATATAGACATTGGGGCTGTACTGTTACAAGAAGATAAGGGGAGGTAGTGGTGTTGTGGTATTGTCGCTGGATGAGTAATCCAGAGACCCAGGGTAATGCTCTGGGGACCCAGGTTCAAACCCTGGAATTTGAATTCAATAGAAATCTAGATGAATGATGACCATGAAACCATTGTCAATTGTTGTAAAAACCCATCTGGTTCACTAGTGTCCTTTAGGGAAGGAAATCTGGCATCCTTACCTGGTCTGGTCTAACTATATGTGACTCCAGACCCACAGGAATGTGGTTGATTCTTAAATGCCTCTGAACTAGGGATGGGCAATAAATGCTGGCCTGGCCAGTAATGCCCAAATCCTATGAATGAATTTTTTAAAAATGGCACTGGAATTGAAAACCCGATAGGGTGTTTTTCACAGAAGCTGAATGTACAACAGAGAAGTTATTCAATGATCGAAAAAGAGACTTTGAGTTTTGTGTTAGCATTGCAGCATTTTGAAATTTATGTTGCAAACGATTCATCAGAAACAACTGTTTAAACAGACCACAATCCTTTGAAGTTTCTCGACAAATTTCGGGCAAAAGTGCAAGGCTTTTCAGGTGGAGTCTATTATTACAACCATTTAATCTACAGATTATACATGTTGCTGGAAGAGAGAATCTGTTCACAAATGCATTATCAACAGTTTGATGCTTAAAGGAAAATTGGACATTTTTTAAAACCTGGACACTGAACTGGAGTGATTTCTGTTGACACTAAGGACTTGTGTATGTATATTGTTATGTATATTATGACTGTGTCACATGAGTGGGGACATGTTTTTATATTTATGAAAATTGATTTATTTATTTAATAAAAGCTTTAGGAAACCTCACCCCGCTCATGGATGAGGTTTCTTGAAAAACATGAAGGCCGCTTGGGCTTTCCACCTGCCGCCAACCTTAAGGTTGGACGGGCAGCGTTAATAAGTGGCTCAGTTGATTACTTAAAGGCCTTAATAGGCCATTTACATTTCGGTGGGTGCGCACCCGACTCTGGTGATCGCCCACCGAACGAAATATTGCAATGGCGCACGATGATGTTGAGACACACACCCGACATCATCGCATGCCATTTTACGTGTTGGTGTGTCTGGCCCACCTCCACACACTGACTGGAACATTCTGCCCTATGGTAAGAGTATATGTCATGTTTATGCACAGGATTGGGATACAGGAATTCCATTTTTGTTATTTGCTATTAGAATGCTCCAAATGTATCGACTGATTTTAGACCTTTTGAACTAATTTATGGTCATGAGGTAAGGGGACCACTGAAATTGATTGGTGAGAAATTGGTGGGTCAAAATTCAGAAACTACTCTCCTGGATTATGTAACAAATTTCAGGGAAGGATTGAACAGAGCATGTGAGCTGGCTAGGGAACATTTAAAGGTCTTGCAGCAGGTGATGAAAGTGGAAGCAGATAAGAAGGCTAAAATTCACAGCTTTGTTTCTGGAGTGAAAGTGCTACTTTTGTTACCAGTTCTAGGTGATTCATTAAATGCAAGATTTAGTGGGCCTTACAGGATTTAAAGGAAATTGAGTGAAGTAAATTATTTAATAAATACTCTGGATAGAGGAAAGAAACAGAGTGTTTGTCATGTAAATATGCTTAAAAAGTACTTTGACAGGGAAGGGGAACAAAAAGAGATAATAGTGATGGTGGATGATGAGAAAGAGGTAGAAGTGCAGGATTCTGAAATTGACTTTTCTCTAATTAAATTGAATAATGAAGAGGTGCTTGGAAATTTAAATGTAATTTTGAATTACCTTCCGAGCAAGTGTCAAAGTGATTTGGAAAAAGCTATTGCATTCACACCAACCTATTTGTGGAAATAAGTTGGGAAAGACACATTTAGCCTTACATGTTGTATGAATGTGCTGAGTCCCCTCTGTCTGCAAAGTTATCCAGCTCCAGCCTCCGCTGCTGCAGCTTCCCCAGAGCAGGAGACTCACAGAAAAGACGGGGCTCTCCGGGCCTCGGGCCTCCAGAGGACATTCGCCAAAGTCATCGGAGGCAAGAGGGCATCATGGTCAGCACCTGCCCCACCCCTGCTGCAGATGTCAGGGAAGCACCTAGGCACAGTGGTAAGGTGAAGAAAACTAAGAAGCTCTAAGTTTACTCTGGTAGCATTGGGTATACAAGCAGCACAAATAGTTGTTGCACTGTTGTATCCTTTCATGGGATGTGGGTGTCGCCGACAAGGATGTTACCCATCCCTAATTGCCCTTGAACTGAGTGGCTTGCTCGGCCATTTCAGAGGGCAGTTAAGAGTCAACCACATTGTTATGGGTCTGGAGTCACATGTAGGCCAGACCAGGTAAGGATGGCAGATTTCCTTCCCTAAAGGACATTAATGAACCAGATGGGTTTTTGCAAAAATTGATGAAAGTTTCATGGTCATCGTTACTGAGACTCACTTTATATTCAGATTTTATTAACAGAATTTAAATTCCACCAGCTGCTGTGGTGACTATTGAGCCAATGTCCTCAGAGCATTAACCTGAGCTTTTGGGTTTTACTGGTCCAGCAACATTTCCACTGTGTCACTGGAAATCTGTTGAGTTTTTATTGCTTCTGTTCACATTAATGCCTGTGCCCCCCGCATCCTGGGGCTGATCCGGGCTGGGTCTATGGCCCCCTGAGCCAGGCCTGCACACAGACACACTGGTCACTGCCAGGGCCCTTTGAGCAATGCTCGAAGCCTCCCACACATGCTGTCCCCTTGCCCTCCACTGCCTAGTCTACAGAAGCACCTCTCCCTCGTGAGGACAGGATTCCCCTTCATTTGTCCAGCTCTGCAAACTTCAGCTCCACACACCCAATGACCCTCCTCCCAACCAGAATTTCTTGAGTGGGACATCGAGAGGATGGACAGTTCCTCAAAATCAGGATGGTGTGCTTTTCCTTTCAGTTTCAAACACGTTCTACCTCCCATCTGTAACCCACACCCTCCCCCCATCACCATTGACACCTCTAGTGTTACCTTTAACCTTCCAACCTTCACCCTTGAACTTCCACCCCTACCTCTCCCCCACCCCCACCAACCCCCATACCCATGCAGCCCATCACCGTCACTATTCACATGTCCTCCCTCTCCGATGAGTCCACCCTAGTCACGGTGCCCATGTTAACCTTATCCTGTACACCCCTAGGATCCATGTAACTTCCATTTCTCCCCCAACAACCCAAACCAGTCCCCTCACCCATCACTAACAGCCCCTCACTCTCTCACCCTACCCCACCCCACTGCCCCTTTTAACAGTTAATGTTCCCTCCTACCACCAGTACCCTTGGTTTGCCCCCAGGATTCCCCTATTGACATCACCAACCCTCCCCCTGAAACCCCCCTCCACCTCACTGTCCCCCACTTTTACAGACCCTTCTACATCTGCACGTCACGTGGGTGTGGTCATGTTTTGGACTAGCTGAACTCTCGCCGCCGGGATGGATGATAGACCAGGATTGGGGAGAATTCTGCTCAAGGCTTATTTCAATCTCTTTACAAATGTCTTCCTGACGGGGGCTTTGGTGGGAATGGTGACCCCTCCATAACCTCACCGTCACAGTCAGGTTCCCACCGGCATTTCCCACCGTCAGGAAACCGATATTTTCACTCACATCATATCCCCCCCCAACCGACAAACTCCCCCCACCACAAACACCCCAACCACAAACCCCCCCCCACCACAAATCACCCCCCACCACAAATCGCCCCCCACCACAAACACCCCGACCACAAATCCCCCCCCACCACAAACCCCCCTAAGACAAACCCCCCCCACCACAAACCCCCCCAAGACAAAACCCCTCAACCACAAACCCCCCCACCACAAACCAACCCCCCCAACACAAATCAACTCCCCCACCACAAACCAATGCTCCCCACCACAAACCCCCCCCACCACAAACCAAATCCCCCCCACCACAAACCAAACCCCCCACCACAAACCCCCCCACCACAAACCAACGCCGGCATCATGAACCAACCCCCCCATCACGAACAAAACCCCCCACCATAAACCCCCCTCACCACAAACCAACCCCCCCACCACAAACCCCCCCACCACAAAACCCCGCACCACAAACCCCCCACCACAAACCAACCCCCCCACCACAAACCAACCTCCCTTCCACAAACCACCCCCCCACCACAAACTAACCCCCCACCACAAACCATCCCCCCACCACAAACCAACCCCCCAACCACAAACCCCCCCACCACAAACCAACCCCCCCACCACAAACCAACCCCCCCAACACAAATCAACTCCCCCACCACAAACCACCTCCCCACCACATACCAAACCACCCACCACAAACCAAACCCCCCACCACAAACCAACGCCGGCATCATGAACCAACCCCCCCATCACGAACAAACCCCCCCACCATAAACCCCCCTCACCACAAACCAAACCCCCCACCACAAACCCCCCCCACCACAAACCAATGCTGGCATCATGAACAAACCCCCCCACCATAAACCCCCCTCACCACAAACCAAACCCCCCACCACAAACCATCCCCCCACCACAAACCAACCCCCCACCACAAACCAACCCTCCGACCACAAACCCCCCACCACAAACCAACCCCCCACCACAAACCATCCCCCCACCACAAACCCCCCACCACAAACCAAAGCCCCCACCACAAACCAACCCCCCCACCACAAACCCCCCACCACAAACCAACCCCCCCACCACAAACCAACCCTCCCACCACAAACCCCTCACCACAAACCAACCCCCCCACCACAAACCATCCCCCCACCACAAACCAACCCCCCCACCACAAACCCCCCACCACAAACCAACCCCCCCACCACAAACCCCCCCACCACAAACCATCCCCCCACCACAAACCAACCCCCCCACCACAAACCCCCCACCACAAACCAACCCTCCCACCACAAACCCCCCACCACAAACCAACCCCGCCACCACAAACCAACCCCCCCACCACAAACCAACCGTCCCACCACAAACACCCCACCACAAACCAACCCCCCCACCACAAACCAACCCCCCCACCACAAACCAACCCCCCCACCACAAACCAACCCCCCCACCACAAACCAACCCTCCCACCACAAACCATCCCCCCACCACAAACCAACCCCCCCACCACAAACCCCCCACCACAACCCAACCCCCCCACCACAAACCAACCCCCCCACCACAAACCAACCCCCCCCACCACAAACCACCCCCCCACCACAAAACATCCCCCCACCACAAACCAACCCCCCCACCACAAACCAACCCCCCCACCACAAACCCCCCACCACAAACCAACCCCCCCACCACAAACCACCCCTCCACCACAAAACATCCCCCCACCACAAACCAACCCCCCCACCACAAACCCCCCACCACAAACCCCCCACCACAAACCATCCCCCCACCACAACCCCCCCACCACAACCCCCCCACCACAAACCCCCCACCACAAACCATCCCCCCACCACAAACCCCCCACCACAAACCAACCCCCCCACCACAAACCCCCCACCACAAACCCCCCACCACAAACCCCCCACCACAAACCATCCCCCCACCACAAACCCCCCACCACAACCCCCCCACCACAAACCCCCCACCACAAACCCCCCCACCACAAACCCCCCACCACAAACCAACCCCCCCACCACAAACCATCCCCCCACCACAAACCAAACCCCCCCACCACAAACCAACCCCCCCACCACAAACCAACCCCCCCACCACAAACCCCCCACCACAAACCCCCCACCACAAACCCCCCACCACAAACCATCCCCCCACCACAAACCCCCCACCACAAACCAACCCCCCCACCACAAACCACCCCTCCACCACAAAACATCCCCCCACCACAAACCAACCCCCCCACCACAAACCAACCCCCCCACCACAAACCCCCCACCACAACCCCCCCACCACAAACCCCCCACCACAAACCATCCCCCCACCACAAACCCCCCACCACATACACCCCACCACAAACCCACCACCTCAAACCATCACCCCACCACAACCCCCCCACCACAAACCCCCCACCACAAACCAACCCCCCCACCACAAACCCTCCACCACAAACCAAACCCCCCCACCACAAACCCCCCACCACAAACCAACCCCCCCACCACAAACCCCCCACCACAAACCAACCCTCCCACCACAAACCCCCCCACCACAACCCCCCCACCACAAACCCCCCACCACAAACCAACCCCCCCCACCACAAACCAACCCCCCACCACAAACCAACCCCCCCACCACAAACCCCCCACCACAAACCAACCCTCCCACCACAAACCCCCCACCACAAACCAACCCCCCACCACAAACCAACCCCCCCACCACAAACCCCCCACCACAAACCAACCCTCCCACCACAAACCCCCCCACCACAACCCCCCCACCACAAACCCCCCACCACAAACCAACCCCTCCACCACAACCCCCCCACCACAAACCCCCCACCACAAACCCCCCCACCACAAACCATCCCCCCACCACAACCCCCCACCACAAACCAACCCCCCCACCACAAACCCCCCACCACAAACCAACCCCCCCACCACAAACCATCCCCCCACCACAAACCAACCCCCCCACCCCACCCTCCCCTCCCCCCATCATTGGCGGGGATGGAAAATTTTGGCCAGTCAGTCCTCGAACACACAGATCAGGTCATCCGACCTCTGGTGGCCATCATTGTCACTGCACCTTGTCCATTTTAAGCCAATTCAAATATTCCTCATTGAATAAAGCTTGGGTTTTAAAAGTTGTAAATTTGAAATGCCTTTACTGGGCATGATCTTCTACCTCAACGTTAACAGTTTGTCATGATAGCGTTGCATTTTAAGAATTATGTTAAATTAACAGAGCATTTGTAATGCATCAAACAAGCAAACAACCTATAATACATGGATAAATAGCGTCCTATTGGATTACCTCCTGTTTCTCAGTTGCTTTTTGAGTCAGATTTTATATCAGTTCCTCAGTGTGGATTCAGGATAACCGTGTTGGAACTCAGCAGGTCAGAGTGCTTCCTAATCTCTCTTTGTCAGCAAGTTCCTGTTTCCTCTCCACCAGCTGACAGCTCAGACCGTTCCAGGTTTGTTATTTTCAGGGTCAGGACCCTGGACAAGAGGCTAATGTCAGAGTCTCTGCCAATACTGGCCAGCTGTGCAGTAAAAAGAGCAAAGGGAAGCATGTTACTAGATCTGATCCCATTTACCCACGGTAAAAGGAAACATTTATTCTTAATTTCGTGAATATCTATTAAATTAAAGCCACTCCACCCTCAACATTATTCACACACCAGGCTGTTTGAAGCACCCTTAGAAACTTTTCATTCAAAGCTCATCTGCTGTTGCTTTCCTTACATATTACATGACTAGGGAAACTGGGATTAGAACAAGAACTATTTCGGCCTCTCGAGCCTCCTCCGCTATTCAATAAGATGTTCTTGTGTTTCGATTTCCACATTCCCATCTACCCCCAATAATCTTTGATCCCCTTGCCTAATAAGAATCTATCTATCTCTGCCTTAAAAATATCCATTGACCCCGTCTCCACCACCTTCTGAGGCAGAGAATTCCAAAGTCGCACAACCCTCTGAGAGAAATACATTCTCCTCATCACTGTCCTAAAAGGGCGACCCCTAATTTTAAACCAGTGCCCCCTAGTTCTGGACTCACCCACAAGAAGAAACATCTTTTCTGTGTCCACCTTGTCAAGGCCGTTCAGGGTCTTGTAAACTTCAATCAAATCACCCCTCACTCTTCTGAACTCCAGTGGAAACAAGCCCAGTCTGTCTAACCTTTCTTCATAAGACAACCCACTCATTCCAGGTATCAATCTAGTAAACCTCCTCTGAACCGTCTCCAATACATTTATATCCTTCCTTAGATAAGGAGACCAAAACTACACACAGTATTCGAGATGCGGACTCAACAATGCCCTGTATAACTGAAGCATAACATCCTTACTTTTATGTTCAATCCCTCTCACAATAAATGATAACATTCCATTAGCTTTCCTAATTACCTCCTGTACCTGCATTCTAACCTTTTGTGATTCATGCACTAAGACACCCAGATCCCTCTGAATCTCAGAGCTCTGCAATCTCTCACCATTTAGATAATAAGCTTCTCTTTTATTCTTGCTGCCAAAATGGACAATTTCACATTTTCCCACATTATACTCCATTTGCCAGATCTTTGCCCACTCACTTAACCTATCGATATTTTCTGTAGCCTCCTTATGTGCTCTTCACAACTTACTTTCCTACCTATCTTTGTGTCATCAGCAAATTTGGCAACCATCTCATCCACCCCTTCATCCAAGTCATTTATATAAATTGTAAACAGCTGAGATCCCAGCACTGATCCCTGTGGCACACCACTCGTTATATCTTGCCAACCTGAAAAAGACCCATTTATGCCAACTCTCTGATCCCTGTTAGCCAGGCAATCTTCTACTCATGCCAATATGTTACCCTCTATACCATGAACTTTTATTTTCCACAATAACTTTGATGTGACACCTTATCAAATGCCTTCTGGAAATCTAGGTACAGTAAATCCACCTGTTCCCCTTTATCCACAGCACATGTTACTTCCTCAAAGAAATCCAATAAGTTGGTTAAACATCATTTCCCTTTCGCAAAATCGTGTTGACTCTGCCTGATGACCTTGAGCTTATCCAAGTCCCCTGCTATAAATTCTTTAATAATAATAGTTTCTAGCATTTTCCCTATGACAGATGTTAAGCTAATTGGCCTTTAGTTTCTCACTTTCTGTCTCCGTCCCTTTTTAAATAAAGGAGTTACATTTGCTATCTTCCAATCCAATGGGACCTTCCCCAAATCCAGGGAGTTTTGGAAAATTCAAACCAATGCATCAACTATCTCACTAGCCATTTATTTTAAGACCCTAGGATGAAGTCCATCAGGACCTGGACACTTGTCAGCTGCAGGTCCAACAATTTACTCAGTACCACTTCCCTGGTGATGGTAAGATTCCTGACTTCCTTCCCCACTTCCATTTCCTGGTTTATAGCTGCTTCTGGGATGTTACTTGTATCCTCTACAGTGAAAACTGATGCAAGATATCTGTTCAATTCATCTGACATCTCTTTGTTTTCCATTATCAATTCTGCAGATTCACTTTCTATAGGGCCAAAACTCACTTAGTTAACTTTTTTATTTTTAAAATATTTATAAAAATTCTTACCATCTGTTTTTATATTTCTGGCTAGCTTTCTCCCACACTCTAACTTTTCCCTGTTGCTCATTGATCTTTTAGTCATGCTTTACTGTTCCTTATATTCTTTCCAACCCTCTGGCCTCCCACCTATCTTTGCACAGTTATATACATTTTCTTTTAATTTGATACTATTTTTAACCTCTCTAGTTAACCACGGATGGTGTGTCCGTCCCTTGGACGTTTTCTTACTCGTTGTAATGTATCTATTCTGTGCATTCTGAAATATCCCTTTAAATATTAGCCACTGCATCTCTATTGACCTATCCCTTAAACTAATTTGCCAATTCACTTTAGCCAGCTCAGCTTTCATGCCGTCATAATTACCCTTATTTAGGTTCAAAAACATAGTCTCAGACCCAATCCTCTCTCCTTCAAACTGAATTTAAAATTCAATCACATCATGGTCACTGCAACCTAGGGGCACCTCCACTATAGCCTGAGGCTCACACATTCCTCCATGCTGGAGGCAGCTCATGCAGTCACTCGTTCTCTCCTCTCTCACTTACAGGTGCCAGCAAGAAGAGGGCAAGGGAAGAAGATGAAGTCCTGTCCAGCAGTACCTCCAGCCCACAGGGGACTGAGGACATTGGGGAGGAGGAAGAAAGTACACTTGTAGAGGTGTCACAGCAGCCACCTGACCAGAGACACACACCTCGGTGGGCACTAGATCTGGTTCAGGCAGGGCCTCACATTCATGTGGTCACCGCTCAAGCACATGTCCACAGCAGGAGGAGGCAGGGTCAGCAAAGCTTACTGGTGCTCAGAGGGCTACTGGAGAAGAGGCATCTGTAACGTCCAAGCTGGATGATGAGCCTCTGGGATGGGCCCTGCCTGAGATGCTGAGAGAGGCAGGGGAACATCAGGCAGAGGTGTAGCAAACCCTCAACAGTATGACGGCATGTGAGGCAGAGGAGTCCACCTACCTGCTCTCTAATGAAGTCATGCTGACGTGTATGCACATCGAGGTCTCAGTGGGAGGATGGCGAATGCCATGGTCGAACCTGGTCCAGCAGAACGCCCAGTTTCTGCCAGAGATGCATGCAGACCTGCACTCCATCACTGTAGCCATGTGTGAGCTTTTGCTGTGGCCCATGCACATTGGGAACAGAGGCCTCGACCTCCCTCTAGGTGCCCCTTTCTCTCAAGGAGTCAGACAGGGGCCTTCAGGCACCCAAAGTGGGAGGAGCAGCAGTTGGCCACCCTTGGGACCTCCACTCAGGACTGTCTGAGTGTGTCTGACCCTTCGGAATCCCCCTGACCTGTGATTCCTTCAGCTTCACCCTCTGTGACCGCAGACAGAGCAGCTGCCCCACTGTAGGGCAGCCAAAGTAAGCTGGGACCCTCCAGGCCTCAGGTCTCCAGGGGACAGCTGCCGAGGTCATCCAAGACAACAGGACAAATTGATCAGCAGGCTGCTTCCACCCCTGTGGATGTCAGGGTAGCACCTAGAAGAAGCGGTAAGGTAGGTAAGATTGAGAAGATTTGATTTTAGCTGTGGTTGCACAGGTGCACTCTGACTGTAAATCTTACAGCATCTTTGTACACGTAGTCCGCTTGCACTTTAATGATGCCTGTTGTGGTTTACTTGCTCTGTACTCTGGTGCGTCACCACCCTCCCTCCCAACATCTTCCAACGGACACCCCAGGCTGGGTCTATGTTCCCCGGAATCAGGCATGTGCAGGGAGGCAAGGGTCTCTGCCAGGGCCCTTGTGAGCCATGTACAAGGAGCCTCCTGCACACGCTGAGCTTTTGCCCTTCACACTCTCGTCTGTCCCAACGACCTAGCATTGTAACTACCACCTGCAGGGGTTCCCCTTCAGTTGTCCAGCTGAGCTGACCTGCCGCTCCGCTCACCCCCGATGACCCAACTCCCACGCAGCATCTCACGATCTCCAGTACGAGGCTCTGGATAGTTGCAAGCAGCCATGGTTGCTGTTACCTTCCAGGTGCAGTCAAATACCTTTATCCCTCCCCCTGTGACCTACACCCTCCCCCACCATAACCATCAATACCCCCCAGGTGTAACATTTGACATTCCCATGGTGACCCTTCAACACACCCCCATCACCCACCGTCCTGTGCAGGTGAATGTCCATGTCCCTTGACTTCCCAAGATTGGAAGAAAGTGAGTTTTAGTCCAGCTTTAAAACTGGACTCATTCAGGCTCTGCTTGTAGCTAGTTAATTAGTTAACTGGCTTAAACAGGTTTTCAGAAGCGAGATTCAGACAGTATAAAACACGCCATGTACAGTGCTGGCTTTGTCTGCACTGGAGTGCTGCTTTGGGCTGCATTTGAGTGCTTCAGTTGGAGTTTAGTGAGTGAGGGAGTTCGCTGAAAAGGGAAGAGGGTGATCCTTTCATTTTCTACCTTTCCTCAGAAAGAAGAGCAGCGGCCTTGGCAAGTAGGATTTGGTGAGTATTTCTACTGTGCTTATTATTTTATAAATTAGAGGAAGTAAAAGTAAAGGGTTTATTTTAAGGATAAGTCATGGCAGTACAGCCCAGTCACATGGAATGCTCTTCCTGTGCAATGTGGGAAGTCAGGGACCTTTCCAGTGTCCATGGTGCCTACGTATACAGGAATTGTGTCCTGCTGCAGCTACTTGAAATCCACATTTCGGATACGGGGCTGTGGCTGGAGTCACTGTGGGGCATCTGCAGGGCTGAGATCTTTGTAGACAGCATGTACATTGAGGTGGTCACACCACAGGTAAAGAGTGCACAGGCAGAAAGGGAATGGGTGACTGCCAGAGTAACGGCACTAGGCAGATAGTGCAGGAGTCCATGGGTCCAAATCCCTCTCCAGCAGATTTTTCATTTTGGATACTGCTGGAGGAGATGGTTTCTCAGGGGACTGCAGCAAGAGCCAAGTCCGTGGGACCACAAGTGGCTCAGCTGCACAGGGAGGGGGTTTGCAGGAAAGAGTAGGAGAGCAATAGCGATAGGGGATTCTATCATAAGGGGAACAGAGAGACATTTCTGTGGCTGCAGACATGACTCCAGGATGAGATGCTGCCTCCCTGGTGCCTGGGTCAAGGATGTCACTGAGTGGCTGCGGGACATTCTGAGGAGGGAGAGTGAACAGCCAGAGGCTGTGGTCCATACCGATACCAACGACATGGGTAAAAAGAGGGATGAGGTCCTGAAAGCAGAATATAGGGAGCTGGGAAATAAATTAAAAAGCAGGACCTCAAAGGTAGTAATCTCAGGATTACTCCCAGTGCCACATGCTAGTGAGATCAGGAATAGGAGAATAGACCAGGTAAATGTGTGGCTGGAGGAATGGTGTAGATTCCTGAGGCATTGGGCCTGATTCTGGGGAAGATGGGACCTGTACAAACTGGACGGGTGCACCCCAGCAGGACCGGGACCAATATCCTTACAGGGGTATTCGCTAGTGCTGTGGGGGAGGGTTTAAACTAGATTGGCAGGGGGATGGGAACCTGAGCGGGGAGACACAAGAGAGGGAAACAAAGGTAGGAATGAAGGACAGAAAAGTACAAAGCAAAAGCGAAGGCTGAGGAGACAAGGCTAGCAGCAAATAGGGCCATGGTGCAAAACAATGTCTAAAGACACTGTATCTGAATGTACGGAGCATTCACAATAGGGTAGACAAATTAACAGTGCAAATAAATGTAAACGGATATGATATGGTTGTAACTACAGAGACATGGCTGCAGGGTGACCAAGGCTGGAAACTGAATATCCAAGGGTACTCGATAATTGGGATGGATAGGCAGAAGGGAAAAGGAGGTGGTGTGGTGTTGTTAGTTAAGGATGAAATCAGTGCAATAGTGAGAGAGGATATTGGCTCAGGAAACCTAGATGTTGAATCAGTCTAGGTGGAGCTAAGAAGCAACAATGTGCGGAAAACATTAGTGGGAGTTGTCTATAGGCCTCCAAACAGGTAGAGGACAGTATTAAACAGGAAATTAGAGCTGCATGTAACAAGGGTGCTACAGTAATCATGGGTGACTTTAACCTACAGACTGGGCAAACCAAAGTAAAAATAATACTGTGACAGATGAATTCCTGGAGTGTGTACGTGGTGTTTTTTTAGACCATTACATTGAGGAATCGACTAGGGAACAGGTTATCCTAGATTTGGTTTTGTGCAATGAGAAGGGATTGATTAATAATCTTGTTGTGTGGGGTCCTTTCAGAAACAGTGACTATAACATGATAGAATTCTTCATTAGGTTGGAAAGTGAAGTAGTCCAATCCAAAACTAAGGTCCTAACTCTAAACAAAGGAAACTACAAAGATATGAGGTGTGAGTTTGCCATGGTAGATTGGGGAACTTCATTAAAAGGCATGATGGTTGATAGGTAATGGCCAATATTTAAGGAACAAACATATGCATTGCAACAGTTATACATTCCTTTCTGGCACAAAAACACAACTGGAAAAGTGGCCCAACCATGGCTAACAACAGAAATTAAGATAGCATTAAATCCAAAGATGAATGATATAAAGTTGCTAGAAAAAGTAGCAAGCCTGAGGATTGGGAGCAGTTTAGAATTCAGCAAAGGAGGACCAAGAGATCGATTAAGAGGGGAAAAACAGAGTACGAGAGTAAGCTTACAAGGAACATAAAAGAGGACTGTAAAAGCTTCTTTAAGTATGTAAGAAGAGAAAGATTAGTGAAGACAAATGTAGGTCCCTCCGAAACAGGAGAATTTATAATAGAAAACAAGGAACTAGCAGAGCAATTAAAAAACTACTTTAGTTCTGTCTTCACAGAGGAAGACACAAATAACCTCCTAGAAATACTAGGGAACCAAAGGTTTAGTGAGAAGGAGAAATTGAAGGAATCTAGTGTTACCAAAAAAAGTGCTGGAGAAATTAATGAGAGCTAATAAATCCCCAGGGCCGGATAATCGACAGCCCAGGGTAGTAAAGGGTGTGGCCATGGAAATAGTGGATGCATCATCTTCCAAAATTCTGTAGATTCTGGCACAGTCTCAGTAGATTGGAGGGTGACAAATGTAACCCACTATTTAAAAAAGGAGGGAGGGAGAAAACAGCAAATTACAGACTGGTTAGCCTAACATCAGTAGTAAGGAAAATGCTAGAGTCTATTATAAAGGATGTGGTAACACGATACTTAGAAAATATCATTGGGATTTGACAAAGTCAACATGGATTTGTGAAAGGGAAATCATGTTGGACAAACCTACTGAAGTTTTTATGAGGATGTAACTAGCAGAATAGATAAGGGAGAACCAGTGGATGTGGTGTATTTAGATTTTCAGAAAGCTTTTAATAAACTCCCGCGCAAGAGGTTAGTGTGTAAAATTAAAGCACGTGCGATTAAACTAGTAATATATTGGCATAGATTGAGAACTGGTTAGCAGACAGGAAGCAGACAGTAGGAATAAATGGGTCTTTTTTGGAATGGCAGGCAGTGACTAGTGGGGTACCACAGGGATCAGTGCTTGGGCCCCAGCTATTCACAATATATATCAATGATTTGGATGAGGGAGCCAAATGTAATATTTCCAAGTTTGCTGACAACACAAAATTTGGTCATAATGTGAATGATGAGAAGGGTGTTACGAGGGTTCAAGGCGATTTAGACAGGTTGAGTGTGTGGGCAAATAATGGCAGATGCAGTATAACGTGGATAAGTGTGAAGTTATCCACTTTGATAGGAAAAACAGAATGGCAGAGTATTATTTCAATGGTGATAGATTGGGACCTGTGTGTCCTTGTACACCAATCACTGAAAGTAAGCATGCAGGTGGAGCAAGCTGCTAAGAAGGCAAATGGTATGTTGGCCTTCATTGTGAGAGGACTTGAGTACAGGAGCAAGGATGTCTTACTACAGCTGTACAGGGCCTTGGTGAGACCACACCTGGAGTATTGTGTACAATTCTGGTCTCCTGACCTAAGAAAGGATATACTTTTCATAGATGGAGTGCAGTGAAGGTTCACCAGACTGATTCCTGGGATGGCGGGATTGTCGTAAGAGGAGAGATGGGGCCAACTAGACCTGTATTCACTGGAGTTTAAACGAATGAGAGGGGATCTCATTGAAACATATAAAATTCTGACAGGGCTGGACAGACTGGATGCGGGGATGATGTTTCCTCTGTCTGGGGAGTCTAGAACAAGGGGTCACAATCTCAGGATACAGGGTAGACCATTTATGACTGAGATGAGGAGAAACTTCTTCGTTCAGTGGATGGTGAACCAGTGGAATTCGCTGCCATAGAGGCTGTGGAGGCCAAGTCACTGTATATATTTAAAAAGGAAATAGATTTCTAGACTCTAAAGGCATCAAGGGGTATGGGGAGAGAGCGGGAGTATAGGAGTATTGAGATAGGGGATGAGCCATGATCATATTGAATGGTGGAGCAGGTTCAAAGGGCCAGACAACCTGGTCCTGCTCCTATTTTTCTCTGTTTCTACTCTAGTGCTATCTGTGTAAACAGATTTGCAAAGCCCACTTTCACTTTGGGTATATCTCTTTAAGATGAGCTGTTGATTCCATGCTCCAGGGAGGCTCTTGTAAAAGTGGAAATGATGTGAACTTTGAAAATGAGTATGGTAGGTTCCTTCTTCCTGTAACCAGGGTGACCACCTCATCATTCATTGTACATGAACTTGAATTATATTAACATCACCAGAATGAACATCAGCTGGGACTGTAACAGAATGCTGGAAAGAAAGTTTGGTTATTATTGGCCGAACAGTCAGATTTTGACTATCTGAAAATTGTGTACAAACAAACAACAGATATTGGAAATGAAAACAAGAAATGGTGGAAACACTCAGCAGGTTTGGACACATCTGTCAAGAGAGAAACAGGGTTAATGGCTGGAAATTTACAGCCCTCTGTTAGTGGGATGGTGGGTGGGGGAGGGAGAGTGCAAAAGTGGTGCCATAGCAGTACTGCTGTGCCCACCGATTACCTGCCCATGCCCACCTCACCACGGATTTACCCGCGGAGAGGTGGCCCACATCAAATGCCCAGACCACCAGGTGAAACATGGCAGACTGCTGGCTTAGCTGGGGGCTGTGACACTTTTTCTATCATCTTGTGCCAATTGGAGGCTCCCACAAGGTATTTCCCCTCCCCATATTTCCCTTCTCACCCTCCCTCACCACCCAGGTCCCCCACCCACAAATTGGACTCTGGCAGTGAAGCAGAGGGATTGTCATAGCCCCAGCAAAGGTCTGGGTTCCCAGTGTCACTGCTGGAACAAGAAAGCTGTCAGCCTCATTTAAAGTGAGAGAGTGTGAGGGAAATAGCGTGGTTATTTACAGCGAGTGTGAGGGAAATAACAGGGCTGTTTACCAAGAGAGAGTGTGAGAGAAACAGCGTGGTCAGTTACAGTGAGGGGGTGTGAGAGACACAGTGGGGCCATTTACAGGGAGCGACTGCAATAAGCGTGGGGCCTTTAACAGTGAGAGTGAGAGAAGTGTGTGAGACCATAAATAGCACGAGAGGGAAATGAGTGCATAGAGCAGCTGATTACTGAGTAGCATTGGTGAGTATTTCTATCTTTAAAGTAAAGTAAGGTCTTTAGTTTGTGTTTAGATCCCTAGTCTTCTTTTTCTCTTTTACCTATAGATAGATTGTTTAGCATAAGATTGATATTGGTGTAAATAAAAAATAATTATAATAAAGTGTAAAAAGTAGGGATACTAGAATAATTAATTAATAAATTGAATAAAATACGATAGTGATGGCAGGACAGGTGGGATAAGGAGGTTATTTTCAGGATGGCAACCTGTAACTAGTGGAGTGCCAAAGGGATTAGTGCTGGGGCCACAATTATTTACAATATATATTAATGACTTGGATGAGGGAAGTGAATGTACCATCACCAAGTTTACAGCAAAGTGGCGAGGACGACACAAAGAGCCTACAGAGGGATATAAACAGGTTAAGTGAGTGGGCAAAAACTTGGCAGATGGAATATAATGTGGGAAATGTGAGGTTTTGCACTTTAACAGGAAGAATAGAGGAGCTGAATATTATTTAAATGGAGAAAGACTGCAGAAAGCTGCAGCACAGAGGGATTTGGGAGTCCTTGTGTATGAATCGCAAAAAGCTAACATACAATTCAACAGGTAATAGGGAAGGTGACCTTACTGAAACATATAAGATTTTTAGGGGGCTTAACAAGGTAGATGCTGAGAGGTTGTTTCCCCCTGTGGGGGAGTCTAGGACCAGGGGGCATAATCTCAGAGTAAGGGGTCACCCATTTAAAACAGAGATGAGGAGGAATTTCTTCTCTCAGAGGATAGGAATTTGTTACCACAGAGGGCTGTAGAAGCTGGGTCATTAAGTATATTCAAGGCTGAGATAGACAGATTTTTAAACAGTGAGGGAATCAAGGGGTATGGGGAAAAGGCAGGAAAGTGGAGTTGAGGATTATCAGATCAGCCATGATCTTATTGAATGGCAGAGCAGACTTGATGGGCCGAATGACCTACCTCTGTTCCTACATCTTATGGTCTTATGGTCAGCCATTTCATTGGCTGGCAGCTCTCGGGACAGGGCTTCCTGCCTGATGGGTGTGCAAGTCCCATCTCAAACCAATGAACAGTTCAATGGCTCCCGGCTCTCCCTGCGCTGACAGACACTGAGCTCTCCCTGGTGTTGAGCAAAGCTCAGGATTCAGTCAAAGAATCTATAACACTCCAAGAACAGTCATCATTGGATCAACACTTGTTGTATCAATGACTCAGAAAGGACCCAAGAGTTCCTCAACATCCTCGATCAGGCTCCTGCAGACATCAACCCCCCAGGACAGACTGAGATCCCCTGTGTAACACCATCTATGACCCTATATTCACTGCATACGGGTAAGGAGATCTGAAGGATGTTAAAATAATAGCAAAATACTGCGGATGCTGGAAATCTAAAACAGACAAAAAAAAATGCTGGAAAAACTCAGCAGGTCTGGCAGCATCTGTGGAGAGAGAAATATAACATTTTGAGTCCAATATGACTCTTCTTCGGAAGTTCAGAGGAATGCTGACTGGGTTGAGGCTTATTGAGCTGAAATGAAGCCAGTTACTGCAAACAAGAGGAGTGGCCTCCTGAACTACAAGCAAGTCCCCAGCAAACAAAATTCAGATGCTCTCCGAGCTGCCAGAATCAAGTCTCAGCAGACTGTTAGGCACCGTGTCAATCAAGGCTGGTTGAAACCCTGCAACATCAGACAGTCTGCTGCTGAATCTGGAGATGCTGGAGGGATGTATGAAGGAACCAAGAAAGCAATAGGCCCAGCAGCAACCAAAGCAGCTCCCTTGAAGACAAAGACAGGGATGATCATCACCGAACTGAGCAAGCAGCTGGGAAGGAGCTTGGAGCACCATCTTGAACTCTACACAACTGAGAACATTGTCACTGAAGAAGATCTCAGAGTCACAGAGGAGCTGGACAGTGAGCCCACATAGCAGAGCTCAACAAGGCCAATGACTGTCTCGCCAGCGGCAAAGTTCCAGGAAAGATGGCATTCCACCTGGAATTATCAAAAGTGGAAAACCAGCACCTGCTCAGCATTTCCATGAACTCCAGTCCTGGCTGGAAGGAAAGATTTGTGCCTCAAGACAAGTGTGATGCAAAAATAGTCACCTTGTACAAAAACGAAGGCAATCGCAATGGCTTCACCAAATACTGAGGCAGCTCCTTGTTCAGTATTAGTAGGGAAGACCTTTGCTCAGATTGCAGACCCTGGCATCACACATCTACCCCGAGTCACAGTGTGGCCTCAGAGATGGCTGATCGACAGTCGACATGATTTTCTCACTTTGGCAGTTACAGAGGTTCTGTGAATGGTACAGGCCACTCAACATTGTCCTCATTGGCCTCACCAAGGCCTTCGAGCTTCTCAACAGAGACAGATTCTTTAAAGTGCTGCAGAAAATAGGCAGCCCGTGTGGACTCCTGGGTGTCATTTCTATTTTCCATGACAGCGTGCACAGTTTCACCGGTTACAATAGAGCAACATCAAGAGGAGCAGCAGATTAAAGCAGGCCTGCGTCCTGGAATCAACGCTCATTGGCATATTTTTCTCCATGCTACTGTTGTATACTTTCAGTGACTCAGATGAGGATGTGTACCACATGCCAGAGCTAACAGCAAGCTGTTCAACTTGGCAAGACTACGTGACAAGACCAAAGTGTGTAATGCATGAGTTGCTGTTTGTGGATGAGGCTGTGCTGGCATCCCATACTGAAGCTCTCTTGCAACAGTTTGTCGTCCTCCTGGGCCTGCAAGGAGTTTGGACTGACAATCAGTATCAGGAAGACCAAACTTATGGGCCAAGACATAGAGACTTCACCTTCCATCAGCATTGACAACCTCACTCTGGAGGTTGTCAACAGCTTTGCTTATCTTGGATTGGTACAGTAATTACCAGAAACCTGTCCCTTGATGCTGAAATCAGCATCAGGATTGCCAAGCTGCTGCTGCAATGTTGAAGTTGTGAAGTCGAGTGTGGCCCAACGGCAGAGTAACCAGGAATAAAAATCTCTGTGTGTACCGGACTTGTGTTCCCAGCAGCCACCTTCAGAGCAGTGAGGTACAGACAACTTATGGAAGCCGAGAAAAGTGGCTGAACACATTCCATCTCCGCAGCCTCACAATTTTCTTTTATTCATTCATGGGATGTGAGCTTTGCTGGCTGGGTCAGCATTTATTGCCCATCCCTAATTGCCCTTGAGAAGGTGGTGGTGAGCTGCCTTCTTGAACCGCTGCAGCCCATGTGGTGTAGGTACACCCACAGTGCTGTTAGGGAGGGAGTTCCAGGATTGTGACCCAGCGACAGTGAAGGAACGGTGATATATTTCCAAGTCAGGATGGTGAGTGACTTGGAGGGGAACTTCCAAGTGGTGGTGTTCCCATCTATCTGCTGCCCTTGTCCTTCTAGGTGGTAGTGGTCGTGGATTTGGAAGGTGCTGGTGAAAAAAGGATTGACCATATGGTGGAAAAGAGAGCTCGACAGACGGAAAAACATCAGTGACCTCAGGCCAACACTATTCACCAGTGCCAGCTGTGGAAGGGTCCGCCACTCAGAAATCAACCTCTACAGCCACAACAGACAATGTTCGTTCCAGAAGTGACGTACACCCTGGGCACAGCCCATCATCACCCGAGATGGCGTATGTCACTTAGCTGTTAAATAGCTGCGGTGTGGGCCAGCCAAACAGAGGCTAGCTTGCTTTTGTCTTTTATGCCAGTGGGCAGGAACTCCACCCCCTGAATACAATTCAGCTCAATGCCTCATCAGAACTGGGAAATGTTTGAAATGTAATAGGTTCTAAGCAAGTGAAAGTGGGCTGGTGGTGGGAAGAAGAAAGAAAAGGAAGATTTGTGATGAGCAGAAGACAGGAGAGATTAAAAGACAATAAGATTAACAGTGTAAGGCTAAAGGGAGCAATAGTGGAACAAATAAAGAAACAAAAGATGGGTCCAGAGGAGGTGGGAATAGCAAGGCCTAGAAGAGGTGTGAATGGTAAAATGAAGGACAGATGGTGCCTGAAAGCAAAAAAAAGAGAAAATCAAAAGAGGAAAAATCCAAAATCAGCAAAGAAAAAGGAAAGAAAATGGGGACAGGAGGTAAAATCTAAAATTGTTGAATTCAGTGTTGAGTCTAGAAAGCTCGAAAGTTTCTAATGCAAAGGTATGGATCTGTTCCTCATAGTAGACAGGAGGGTCTGTCTGCATGAACATTGGACTCCAGAAGACCTTCACATGCAAAATAATCCCAGTGACATGTAAATCTCACACAGGATAGTAACTTGCAAGAGATACTGGAGAATGAGTGCAGCTCTGGATCTGTATTGGAGTATAAAGGGGAAAAGCAGACAAAGGCTCAGGGTTAAGGGGATCAGACAGGAGGGGACTGTCCCTGCTTTGTCTTCATCTTCTCATTTGTTGCTGGAGCTTCTGTTTCATTGGGGCTTGTCATTTCTAATTGGCCAAAGTTACTCTCATTACCCAGCCATATACTCATTCACCATTTAAATAAATATACAATTTTAGCCGCACTGAAAAAGAGTCACACGGACTTGAAACATTAACTCTGTTTCTCTCTCCACAGATGCTGCCAGACCTGCTGAGTTTTTCCAGCATTTTCTGTTTTTGTTTTAGTTATCTGCTGTTAGTCATAAACTAAAACTGATAACAATCTCAGCTATTGTTAGGATTTAAATTTGGCTCTTGATGTTTTGCTGCTTGATATGGTCATGTGTTCAAATAGCCACTCAAATGTCAATTGCATGACACCCTTCAATGGTTGTGGTCAACTCTTACTGAAAATGCACAGCAAGCCTTTCAATTGTCTCAAAATCAATGAGGGATTGGGAATACATACTGGCTTTGCAAGCAATGCCTAAGCCCATGAGCGAATAAAAAATTCATTGAAAAGATTTTGTATGACCATATGATAATGACCCAGTATATAATTACTTTACCTGAAAACTGTTCTGTGAAACTTGTCCACAACTGATCACTAATATTGCAAATGTTATTATAAAAGCAAAAAACTGCGGATGCTGGAAATCCAAAACAAAAATAAAAATACCTGCAAAAACTCAGCAGGTCTGACAGCATCTGCGGAGAGGAACGCAGTTAACATTTCGAGTACGTAGGACTCTTCATCAGAACTAAGGAAAAATAGAAAAGAGGTGAAACATAAGCTGGTTTAAGGTGGGGGGGGGCGCGGTGGGATGGTGGGACAAGTAGATCTGGATAGAAGGCCAGTGATAGGTGGAGATAACCAAAAGATGTCATAGACAAAAAGACAAAGAGGTGTTGAAGGTGGTGATATTATCTAAGGAATGTGCCAACTAAGGGTAGAAAGCAGGACAAGCAAGGTGCAGATAGCCCCAGTGGGGGTGAGGTGGGGGGAAGGCATCGAAATAGGCTAAAAGGTACAGATAAAACAATGGATGGAAATACATTTAAAAATAATGGAAATAGGTGGGAAAAGAAAAATCTATATAAATTATTGGAAAAAAGAGGGATCGGAAAAGGGGTGGGGATGGAGGAGAGAGTTCATGATCTAAAATTGTTGAACTCAATATTCAGTCCGGAAGGCTGTAAAGTGCCTAGTCAGAAGATGAGGTGCTGTTCCTCCAGTTTGCGTTGAGCTTCACTGGAACAATGCGGCAAGCCAAGGACAGATACGTGGGCATGAGAGCAGGGTGGAGTGTTGAAATGGCAAGTGACATGGTCGTCTGGGTCATGCTTGCGGACAGACCGCAGGTGTTCCGCAAAATGGTCACCCAGTCTGCGTTTGGTCTCTCCAATGTAGAGGAAACTGCATTGGGAGCAGCGAATGCAGTAGACTAAATTGAGGGACATGCAAGTCAAATGCTGCTTCACTTGAAAGGAGTGTTTGGGCCCTTGGACGGTGAGGAGAGGGGAAGCAAAGGGGCAGGTATTGCACCTTCTGCGGTTGCATGGGAAGGTGCCGTGGGAGGGGGTTGAGGTATAAGGGGTGATGGAAGAGTGGACCAGGGTGTCCCGGAGGGAATGATCCCTGCAGAATGCCGCCGACCGGGGGTGGGGTGGTGAAGGGAAGACATGTTTGGTGGTGGCATCATGCTGGATTTGGCGGAAATGGTGGAGGATGATCCTTTGAATGCGGAGGCTGGTCGGGTGATAAGTGAGGACAAGGGGGACCCTATCATGTTTCTGGCAGGGAGAGAAAGGTGTGAGGGCGGATGCACGGGAGATGGGCCGGACACAGTTGAGGGCCCTGTCAATCACTGTGGGTGGAAAACCTCGGTTAAGGAAGAAGGAAGACATGTCAGAGGAACTGTTTTTGAAGGTAGCATCATCAGAACAGATGCGACGGAAGCAAAGGAACTGAGAGAATGGGATGGAGTCCTTACAGGAAGCGGGGTTTGAGGAGCTGTAGTCGAGCTAGCTGTGGGAGTTGGTAGGCTTGTAATGGATATTGGTGGGCAGTCTATCACCAGAAATTGAGACAGCGAGGTCAAGGAAGGGAAGGGAAGTGTCAGAGATGGACCATGTGAAAATGATGGAGGGGTGAAAATTGAAAGCAAAATTAATAAATCTTTCCAGGTCCAGACGGGAGCATGAAGCAGCACCGAAGCAATCATCGACGTACCGGAGAAAGAGTTGTGGGAGGGGGCCGGAGTAGGACTGGAACACGGAATGTTCCACATACCCCATAAAGAGACAGGCATAGCTGGGGCCCATGCGGGTACCCATAGCCACACCTTTTATTTGGAGGAAGTGAGAGGAGTTGAAGGAGAAATTGTTCAGTGTGAGAACAAGTTCAGCCAGACGGAGGAGAGTAGTGGTGGATGGGGATTGTTCGGGCCTCTGTTCAAGGAAGAAGCTAAGGGCCCTCAGACCATCCTGGTGGGGGATGGAGGTGTAGAGGGATTGGACGTTCATGGTGAAGAGGAGGTGGTTGGGGCGAGGGAACTGGAAATTGTTGATATGATATCGGGTGTCAGAGGAATCACAGATGTAGGTGGGAAGGGACTGGACAAGGGGAGAGAGAATGGAGTCAAGATAGCAAGAAATAAGTTCTGTGGGGAAGGAACAGGCTGACACGATCGGTCTACCGGGACAGTTCTGTTTGTGGATTTTGGGTAGGAGGTAGAAGCAGTCCGTCCGAGGTTGGGCGACTATCAGGTTGGAAGCTGTGGGAGGAAGATCTCCAGAGGGGATGAGGTCAGTAACAGTCCTGGAAACAATGGCTTGATGTTCAGTGGTGGGGTCATGGTCCGGGGGAGGTAGGAGGAAGTGTCTGCGAGTTGACACTCAGCCTCCGTGAGGTAGAGGTCTGTGCGCCAGACAACAACAGCACCATCCTTGTCAGCAGGTTAGATGACAATGTCAGCGTTGGATCTGAAAGAACGGAGTGCAGTAAGTTCAGAGACAGACAGGTTAGAGTGGGTGAGAGGAGCAGAGAAATTGGGATGACTGATGACACGCCGACAGTTCTCAATGAAAAGATCAAGAGAAGGTAAGAATCCAGATGGAGGGGTCCAGGTGGAGGGAGAATATTCGTGATTCCTCTGACACCCTACATCATGTCAACAATTTCCATTTCCCTGGCACCAACCGCCTCATCTTCACCATGGACGTCCAATCCCGCTACACCTCCATCCCCCACCAGGATGGTCTAAGGGCTCTCCGCTTCCTTCTCGAACAGAGGCCCGAACAATCCCCATCCACCACTACTCTCCTCCGTCTGGCTGAACCTGTTCTCACACTGAACCATTTCTCCTTAAGCTCCTCTCACTTCCTCCAAATAAAAGGTGTGGCTATGGGTACCCGCATGGGCCCCAGCTATGCCTGTCTCTTTATGGGGTATGTGGAACATTCCCCTACTCCGACCCCCTCCCACAACTCTTTCTCCGGTACATCGATGATTACTTCGGTGTTGCTTCATGCTCTCGAATGGACCTGGAAAGATTTATTAATTTTGCTTCCAATCTCCACCCCTCCATCATTTTCACGTGGTCCATCTCTGACACTTCCCTTCCCTTCCTTGACCTCTCTGTCTCAATTTCTGGTGATAGACTGTCCACCAATATCCATTACAAGCCTACCAACTCCCACAGCTAGCTCGACTACAGCTCCTCACACCCCACTTTCTGTGAGGAGTCCATCCCATTCTCTCAGTTCCTTCACCTCCGTCACATCTGTTCTGATGATACCACTTTCAAAAACAGTTTCTCTGACATGTCCTCCTTCTTCCTTAATCCAGGTTTTCCACCCACGTTGGTTGACAGGGCCCTCAACCGTGTCCGGCTCATCTCCCGTGCATCCGCCCTCACACCTTCCTCTCCTTCCCAGAGACATGATAGGGTCCCCCTTGTCCTCACTTATCACCCCACCAGCCTCCGAATTCAAATGATCATCCTCTGCCATTTCCGCCAACTCCAGCATGATGCCACCACCAAACACATCTGTTCTTCACCACCCCCCCCCCCCCCCACCCCCCCCCACCCCGGTCAGTGGCATTCTGCAGGGATCGTTCCCTCCAGGACACTATGGTCCACTCCTCCATCACCCCCTACACCTCAACCCCCTCCTGCAGCACCTTCCCATGCAACCACAGAAGGTGCAACACCTGCCCCTTTACTTCCCCTCTCCTCACCATCCAAGGGCCCAAACACTCCTTTCAAGTGAAGCAGCATTTGACTTGCACTTCTCTCAATTTAGTCTATTGCATTCGTTGCTCCCAATGCGGTTTCCTCTACATTGGAGAGACCAAATGCAGACTGGGTGACTGATTTGCAGAACACCTTCGGTCTGTCTGCAAGCATGACCAGACCTCCCTGTCGCTTGCCATTTCAACACTCCACCCTGCTCTCATGCCCACATGTCCGTCCTTGGCTTGCTGCATTGTTCCAGTGAAGCTCAACACAAACTGGAGGAACAGCACCTCATCTTCCGACTAGCCACTTTACAGCTGTCCGGAGTGAATATTGAGTTCAACAATTTTAGATCATTAACTCTCTCCTCTATCCCCACCCCTTTTCCGATCCCCCCCTTTTTTCCAATAATTTATATAGGTTATTCTTTTCCCACCTATTTCCATCATTTTTAAATGTATTTCCATCCATTGTTTTATCTCTACCTTTTAGCCTATTTCGATGCCTTCCCCTCACTCCACCCCCACTAGGGCTATCTGTACCTTGCTTGTCCTGCTTTCTACCCTTAATTGGCACATTCCTTAGATAATATCACCACCTTCAACACCTCTTTATCTTTTTGTCTATGACATTTGTTGGTTATCTCCACCTATCACTGGCCCTCTATCCCGGTCTACCCACCCCCCCCAACCCTCTTAAACCAGCTTATATTTCACCCCTTTTCTATTTTTCCTTAGTTCTGTTGAAGAGTCATACGGACTCGTAACACTAACTGTGTTCCTCTCCGCAGATGCTGTCAGACCTGCTGAGTTTTTCCAGGTATTTTTATTTTTGTTTTGCAAATGTTTTTGTTTGTCTGCAAAGCTGTTGCTTTTGAAGTTGCTGAGCTTTCTGCCCTCTGATTGGGCCAGCGCTCCAGGACTGTGGCCCAGCAGATGCCTCTTAATTGGTGCCACCATCATGATCCTGAAAACAGCATTGAGATCATGAGCAGATAATCTGTTTTGGTGTTTTTGATGAAGGGTTGATGAATAATGGCCAGAACACTGGAGAGAACCCCTGTTCTGCTTTGAAGTGGTGCTAAGGCATCTTTTCTGCCCACCTGAAATAGCAGACAGGGCCTCAGTTTAATGTTTTGTTCCCTTTGAGATAAAATAGCTTTGACAAGTATGTTCCAACTACTAAACATTCAAGGCTGAAGTCTCTATTTCCTGATCATTATATCACAAAACAAGATCTCACACAAAACACGGATGGGATTTTTAAAAAGATTAATGAATGAAAAGACAAAGCAAAAGCAAAATAAATGACAGAAACTAAGAAAGGAAAGGGAATATATGTGTCAATATTCCAAAATCACCTTCCTGATTAATGACAAATACTGTCTTCATGAAACAATCTACAGATTTTATACCTTTGAACTTTGGTTAGGGCTGAACATTTCAATGAGAAAGACTTCTATTCATACAACATCACTCATCACCACCAGATGCCTTGAAGCTTCTTACAGCCAATGAAGTGCTTTTTGAAATGTAGTCACTGTTGTAATGTAGGAAACACAGCAGCCTCTGTGCACACTGCGAATCTCCAACAAACAGCAATGTGATAATGACCAGATAATCACTTTTAGTGATATTAGTTGAGAGATTAATTTGGGTCAGGATGCCTCCTCCCTCTGCTGTTCTTCAACAGAGCCATGGGATATTTTGTGCCCACTTGATTGGGCAGAAAGGACCTTGGGTTGACACTTCACCCAAAAGGCAGTACCTCTGTCAGTGCAGCACTTCCTGGAAAAGGACTTGAACACAGAACCTTATGATTCAGAGGGAAAGGCTCATGGTATAGGGGGTAACATATTGGCATGGATAGAAGATTGCCTGGCTAACAGGAAGCAGAGAGTTGGCATAAATGGGTCTTTTTCTGGTTGGCAGAATGTAACGAGTAGTGTGGCACAGGGATCAGTGCTGGAACAAAGTCATTGATATAAATATTATCAACTCTTTACAATTTATATTAATGACTTGGATGAAGGGATGGATGGGATGGTTGCCAAATTTGCTGGCGACACAAAGATAGGTAGGAAAGTAAGTTGCGAAGGGGACATAAGGAGGCTACAAAAAGATGAAGATAGGTCATGTGAGTGGGCAAAGATCTGGCAAACAGAGTATAATGTGGGAAAATGTGAAATTGTCCATTTTGGCAGGAAGAATATTATCTAAATGATGAGAGATTGCAGAGCTCTGAGACACAGAGCGATCTAGGTTTCTTATTGCATAAAGGTTAGTTTGCAGGTACAGCAGGTAATTGGGAAAGCTAATAGAATGTTATTGTTTATTGCGAGGGGAATTGAATACAAAAGTAGGGAGGTTATGCTTCATTTATACAGAACACTAATGAGACCACATCAGGAGTACTGTATACAGTATTGGTCACCTTATTTAAGCAAGGATGTAAATACATTAAAAGCAGTTCAGAGAAGGTTTAGACTATTGCGTGCAGTTCTGGAATCCGCATTATAGGAAGGATGTGATTGCACTAGAGAGAGTGGAGAGGAGATTTACCAGGATGTTGCCTGGGCTGGAGAGTTTTCGTTATGAGGAGAGATTGGACAGACTGGGGTTATTTTCCCTGGAGCAGAGGAGATTGAGGGGGGACATGATTGAGGTGTATAAAATTATGAGGGGCATAGATAGGATAGATAGGAAGGAACTTTTCCCTTTAGTGAAGGGATGAATAACCATAGGACATGGATTTAAGGTAAGGGGCAGGAGGTTTAGAGGGGATGTAAGGAAGAATTTTTTCACCCAGAGGGTGGTGGGAATCTGGAACTCACTGCCTGAAAGGGTGGTAGAGGCAGAAACCCTCATAACATTTCAGAAGCATTTGGATGTGCACTTGTGATGCCATGGCATACGAGGTTATGGGCCTAGTGCTGGAAAATGGGATTAGAATAGTTAGGTACTTGTTGACCGGTGCAGACTTGATGGGCCAAAGGGCCTTTTTCTGTGCTGTAGACCTCTATGGCTCTATTTACCAGACTAATACCTGGAATTGGGGTTGTCTTATCAGGGAAGGTTGGACAGACTAGGCTTGTATCCACTGGAGTTTAGAAGAGTAAGAGGCAACTTGATTGAAACATATAAGATCCTGAGGGGTCTCGACAGGGTGGATGTGGAGAGGATGTTTCCTCTTGTGGGAGAATCTAGAACTAGGGGTCACTTTAAAAATAAGGGGTCGCCCATTTAAAATGGAGATGAGCAGACATTCTTTCCCTCAGAGGGTCGTGACTCTTTGGAACTCTGATCCTGAAAAGGTGGTGGAAGCAGAGTCTTTTAATATTTCTAAGGCAGAGATTCTTGATAAGCAAGAGGGTGATGGGTTATCGGGGGTTGGTGGGATGCAGACTTGAGGTTACTATCAGATCAGCCATGACCTTATTAAATGGCGGAGCAGGCTCGAGGGGCTGAATGGCCTACTCTTGCTCCTTATTAGAAGACTGAGCCACAGCTGACCAACTTTTAGTTATGCAAAGGTCATGAATATCCACTGGTTTGTCCATTGCTTAAAGAGCAATAAAGAACAGAGGAAAGAATGCTGCTGCTCTGAGATGGACGGGAGGGTGGGGTTGAGGTTTGCTCGGCTCCTGCAGGGTGAGGCGTGTCCTGCCCAGTCGGTCAATGCTCCTCCTCCCGGAATGCTGATGTGAGACTCTCCTGCCGGAGCTGCACTGCTGCTTTGATAATTAAAACAGCAGCAACTGGAGAAGTACAGAGACAGTCAGAGTGTCCCGGAACAGAGAGAGAGAGAGAGCAAGTTAAGGATATTCCAGCCCCAGATCCCGGAACTATAGCAGGAAACGGTTCCGCAATTTCTGACTAACTGCAACGATTCTTTCCGTCTTTAATGGTCGTTCCGTGTTTGAGAAGCGACTGGGAGGAGGAACCGGAGGAGGATATCAGGGCGATTTACTGATCTTTAAAAATCAATTATTGATTTGAACTTTACTCCATTACAGTCTGAGTAATTAATTGTGACATTTCACTCTCGCCCTGTTGCTGCTCTGACTAAAGGACATTGATTGGAAAGTTATAGATTCAAGTCTCTCGCTGCTACCTTCAGCGTTTTGTCCACTGAGAGGATCGGCTTGTCCGCCAGCCCCCGCACTTCAGGTGATATTGAGTTTCAGATACAAGACATTGATTTTGTTCTCGATTTGTGTTTGACGGGTTTGTCATGGTGTTAATGTTCTTACGGTGCTGCGGCTGGACATGGACAGTTCAGATTCTCAGCCGGGTGACCGTGGCGGTGCTGTTTTCAGGTTAATCCCAGTGTTATTCTGTAACCAATCACTCAAGGAGCGTGGAGAGTGAACTGCCCTTGGTCACTCTTCCCCACCCAGTCTCCTTTCTTTGCTTGGAATCTTCACCTGTGATTCGGCTAAAACCAGGAACTGGCTATTTGGAGGAGCGTGTTCCTCTTCACTGGTCAGAGAATCACTTTGACGATGAGAGTAGCACATAGCGTGCATGTAGGTTGCTGGATGGTGCACTGACTAAAGGTACACTCTGGTACAGTTTAAGGCTCAAAGACTGAGAAGGATCCAGTTTTGATCTCTGGACTGCATTGCATTAGTTAACCTCAGGCAGTGCAGGAGATATTGTTAGATGCTGGAAAAAACCCAGACGATTATAAAACTGCCAATGTAACACCCTTATTCAAAAGGGAGGGAGACAAAAAACAGGTAACTATAGACCAGTTAGCTTAACATGTCGTTGGGAAAATGTTAGAGTCTATTACAAAGGATGTAATAACAGAGCATTTAGAAATACATAGTATAAGCAAACAGAGTCAGCATGGCTACATGAAGGGGAAATCATGCTTAACAAATTTATTAGAATTCTTAGGAGGTAACAAGCAGGATGGATAAAGGGGAATCAGTACATGTAATATATTTGGATTTCCAAAAGGCATTCAATAAGGTACCGCACATAAGGCTACTTAAAAAGATAAGAGCCCATGGTGTTGGGGGTGATATATTAGTATGGATAGAGGATTGGCTAAGTAATAGAAGACAGAGAGTTGGGATAAGGGGGGCATTTTCAGGATGGCAACCTGTAACTAGTGGAGAGTAACTAGTAACCACAGAGCAGTGCTGGGAGCACAATTATTTACAATATATATTAATGCCTTGGATGAGGGAAATGAATGTACTATCGCCAAGTTTGCGGATGCACAAAAATAGGTGGGAAGTCAAGTGGTGAGGATGACACAAGGAGAGTACAGAGGGATATAGACAGGTTAAATGAGTGGACAAAAACTTGGCAGATGGAATATAATGTAGCAAAATGTGAGGTTATGCACTTTGGCAGGAAGAATAGAGGAGCTGAATATTATTTAAATGGAGAAAGGCTGGAGAAAGTTGCAGCATAGAGGGATTTGGGAGTCCTTGTGCATGAGTCATGAAAGGCTAGCATTCAAGTTCAGCAGGTAATAGGGAAGGCAAGTGGAATGTTGGCCTCTATTTCAAAGGGATTGAAGTATAAAAATAGGGAAGTGTTGCTAAAACTATAAAAGACACTAGTTAGACCACACCTAATGTACTGTGAACAGTTTTTGGACCTCTTATCTAAGAAAAGGTATACTGGCTTTGGAGGCAGTCCAGAGAAGGTTCACTAGGTTGAACCCAGGTATGAAGGGATTTTCTTATGAGGACTGGGAGCTTGACAGGGTTAGATGCTGAGAGGTTGTTTCTCCTTGTGGGAGAGTGTAGGACCAGAGGGCATACTTTCAGAGTAAGGGGTCGCCCATTTAAGACAGAGATGAGGAGGATTTTTTTCTCTCAGAGGATAGTCAATCTGTGGAATTCTTTACAGCAGAAGACTGTAGAAACTGGGTTGTTAAGTATATTCAAGGCTGAGATAGTCAGGTTTTAATCAGTAAGGGAATCAAGGGTTATGGGTAAAAGGCAGGAAAGTGGAGTTGAGGCTTATCAGATCAGCCATGATCTCATTGAATGGTGGAGCAGACTCGATGGGCCAAATGGCCTACTTCTCCCTATGTCTTATGGTCTTCTCCAGCCTTCCAACCCTTCAAGATGTTTTACTGTTAAAAGTGCTATATAAATGCAAGTTGTTGTTGAGATGCAGCCCAAACTGGGTCAGCAGCTTCAGGAGAGGAGCGAGGTAAAGCAGGAACAGATTTGTGAATTTTAATGTTTGTGTACGAACCTGGCAGGACTTTAAAAAAAATATGAGATTCATTTGTTTTGAGAAGCAGCCACAAGCCTACAGCCAGTCTTCTGTTGTTCCCCTTTTGTCTTGTGCGTCAGCCTTTACAGAGTTTTAGGAAATACAGGACATGCCATTGCAACTGAGGACCAAAATGCAGAGTAACAAGTGAAGGCTACTGCAGATGCCCATGTGTGAAACATGTATCGACATAGGCATTAGCAAACACAGAGAAAAAAATTTAATGTTCTAGTTAGATTTGCCGTGGATTTGTACAAACCCTGTAATTCAAGCCCTGACAGAATACAGATGAATCCAGCCTCAAACATTGAGTGAAAGAGGAACCATTCTCAGATAATATTTCGCCCTCACATTGGGCTCATGACGAACTGTCTGGATTTAAGAAAAAAAAGAAATAGGGACAAAAAAAAAGCTGTTGACTAAATCCTGTTCAGCTCCTGTAATTGTCTGAACAAAAGTGAACACCCTGTTGCATTTTATCAAATTTTTAAGCACTTTCTGGTGGCAGTTGCTGTAGTTTATTTAAAGTTGGGAAAAGAGAAATGCCAAACAGAGTTGAAAGTGATCAATTGAATTTTGAGGCATATGGGGAGTTATTAGCAGTTGATAGATCTTGATTAGCACTTATCTGATGTTGGTATTGACCAATTATAGGCTGATGTTGCTAATTATACCGCATGTAAGTTTAAACTCTGTGTTTTGAGACCGTGCGCTGACAGTACACAGCTACATGAACCCTATACTTTTAAAATTTAATTACAGGATGAGGCGTCGCTGGCTGGGCCAGCATTCATTACCTATTCCTAATTGCCCTTGAGAAGGTGGCAGTGAGCTACCTTCTTGAACCGCTGCAGTTCATGTAGTGTAGGTACACCCACAGTGCTGTTAGGGAGGGAGTTCCAGGCAGAAGGACTGTGATGTAATTAAAGAAATTATCTTAGAAAGGGAGGAGGCTCTAAGTGGTCTGGCAGGTTTAAAAGTAGATAAATCTCCAGGCCCGGATGAAATGTATCCCAGGCTGTTGAGTGAGGCAAAGGAGGAGATAGCAGGGGCGCTGGCAATAATTTTCAATACCTCTCTGGCCACAGGAGAGGTGCCAGAGGACTGGAGGACAGCCAATGTGGTATCGTTATTCAAGAAGGGAGGAAGGGATAAACCAGGGAACTACAGGCTAGTCAGTCTAACCTCACTGGTGGGGAAATTATTGGAAGTAATTCTGAGGGACAGAATTAATCTACACTTGGAGAGGCAGGGATTAATCAAGGACCTATTTCCTCCTTGAATGAGTTCCACTGCTCTGACGCAGATTTAGCTAAAAGTAGCTGCTCCCAGTCCACTCTGGCCAAACCATATCTGATCTTATTTTGCACGATGAATGTAGGACCCTGGGAAGTACCGAGGATCAGAGGGACCTTGGTGTGCATGTCCACCGGTCCCTTAAGGTAGCAGGACAGGTAAATAAGACGGTTAAGAAGGCATATGGGATAATTGCCTTTATTAGTCGAGACATAGAATATAAGAGCAGGGAGGTTATGCTGGAACTGTATAAAACTCTGGTTAATCCACAGCTAGAGTATTGCATGCAGTTCTGGAATCCACATTATAGGAAGGATGTGATTGCACTAGAGACAGTGCAGAGGAGATTTACCAGGATGTTGCCTGGGCTGGAGAGTTTTAGTTATGAGGAGAGATTAGATAGACTGGAGTTATTTTCCCTGGAGCAATGGAGATTGAGGGGGGACATGACTGTGGTGTATAAAATTATGAGGAGCATAGATAGGGTAGAGAGGAAGGAACTTTCCCAACCAGGGGGCATAGATTTAAGGTAAGGGGCAGGAGGTTAGCGAGGATGTGAGGAAGAATTTTTTCACTCAGAGCGTGGTGGGAATCTGGAACTCACTGCCTGAAAGGGTGGTAGAGGCAGAAACCCTCATAACATTGACGAAGTATCTGGATGTGCCCTTGCAATGCCATGGCGTACAAGGCTATGGGCCTAGTGCTGGAAAATGGGATTAGAATAGTTAGGTACTTGTTTGACTGGCACAGACTTGATGGGCCGAAGGGCCTGTGCTGTAGACCTCCATGACTTTATGATCTCAGGAAAGATATCCTTGCCATAGAGGATGTGCAACAAAGATTCACCTGACTGATTCCTGAGATGGTGGAGTTTTCCTATGAGGAGAGATTGACAAAACTGGTCTTGTATTGTCTAGAGTTTCGAAGAATGAGTGGTGATCTGATTGAAACATACAAAATTCTTACAGGGCTTGATAGGATGTTTCTGGATAGGATGTTTCCCCTGACTGGGGGAAGGGGGGGATCTAGAAACAGGGGACACATTCTCAGAATAAGGGGCAGGTCATTTTGGATTGAGATGAGAAGGAAAATCTTCACTCAGAGGTGGTGAATTTTTGGAATTCTTTACCCCATAGGGCTGTGGAGGCTCAGTTGTTGACTATGTTCAAGACTGAGATCAATAGATTTCTAGATATTAAAAATATGAAAGAAAATGGGGATAGTGCAGGAAGATGCTGTTGAAGTAGACGATCAACCACGATGTAGTTGATTGGTGGAGCAGGCTCAAGGGGCTGAATGGCCTAATGCTGCTGCTTTTTCCTATGTTCTTATGTTCATGTAGTCCATGATGGTACATTTTGCTGACACCAGAGTGAAATTCAAAGTTGGCAAGAGCACAAAATGAGTGATGGATTTGTACACATCCTGCATGATCACTAGAAAGTTAATTCATGTGGGGTGTATAATGGGGACTGGCCTGTTACAGCTCCCCTTGCACCTACATCAAAGATTAATATCACCACCTCACTGTCTTGGCTCAAACACCATTAATGACCACTTGGATGGGATATTTGTAGGCAGCCAACATCACAACAAGAGCTGTTGGCTTTAAGAGAGCAGGCAAGAAAAGTTGAAACAGGAAAGAAAAATGTCTTCTTGGTGCTTAGAATTATTTAGTTCTTGAGACTGAACTACTTCACTTAATTTTTCAGAAAAACATATTTTTCACTATATCTTGGTGCAGAATTCCTCTCAAATTCCAATTTTCAATTTGATGAAATGAAACAGCAATAAGGGCTGTCTGAAGATGTGTTAAGGCTGGTCAGTACCCATAAGGAATGAGAAGTGAAAGTTGTTTATGACTCTCAATGTTAGCATGTGACACTAAGGTATTTGGAAAGTTGCAAAATGTATACAAGGCAATGCTATTGTTCTGGAAAAACTCAGCAGGTCTGGCAGCATCAGCGGAGAAGAAAAGAGTTGACGTTTCGAGTCCTCATGACCCTTCGACAGAACTAGGAACAAAACAGAACTTGCAGTTCTGTCGAAGGGTCATGAGGACTCGAAGCGTCAACTCTTTTCTTTTCCGCCGATGCCGCCAGACCTGCTGAGTTTTTCCAGGTAATTATGTTTTTGTTTTGGATATCCAGCATCTGCAGTTTTTTTGTTTTTATTAATGCTATTGTTCTTGCTGTTTGGAAACCAGCAACTTCAAATGAATTCAGATAAATGGAAGGGGGAGACTGGGGGTTGACTATGATCTGAGGGGAATAGTTTTGGCTTCCCCTGGTCTTTTCATTATTATTTTGAGTTCATTGTGTCACCAAAGGCAAGTGGATTTCACCCTTCTTCTGGGTGACAAATTCCTATTCATTTCTCTGGAACGTATAGAGTATTTTTGAGTCAATGACGAGAAGATTTGGCTGAATGTCACTTGATCTTGTAGCTGTAACTGAATAGTGAAGCAGTTGGGTCATGTCAGAGCCTCCTCCCTTCTGTTTCAAGCCTGTTTAACAATGAAATGCTGGGAGTTTCGAGCAATGTTCACATGTGCAAGCATGCATCCTTAACAATGTTATCAGTAAGATTTCACTCATGTGCTTCATGTTTAGCTGCTTAGTGGAAAAAACATTCAACAGTAAAATATTGTTTACCCTTTTAAACCTGGGTTGTGTATTTGAGTCACATGACGTTAGGCTAAACTAGTGGTGGTTATGTGAGTTACCCTGGTGTGGGTGGCAGTGACAGTAATTTGAAGTGATAATATACGAATATTGATGCAAGTGCATATTTTCTATAGCTCATTTGCTGCATGGGATTTGATGTGTCACTTTTCAGACATTGACACCATAATACCAAATAAACCAAGATAAGAATTTGTATGAAAACAACACCATAAATAATTTAAAACAAAAACAGAATTACCTGGAAAAACTCAGCAGGTCTGGCAGCATCGGCGGAGAAGAAAAGAGTTGACGTTTCGAGTCCTCGTGATCCTTCAACAGAACTAGGAACAGAACAGAACTTGCAGTTCTGTTGAAGGGTCATGAGGACTCGAAACGTCAACTCTTCTCTTCTCTGCCGATGCTGCCAGACCTGCTGAGTTTTTCCAGGTAATTCTGTTTTTGTTTTGGATATCCAGCATCCGCAGTTTTTTTGTTTTTAACCATAAATAATTTCCATGAACTGCACTGGGTGATGTGCTGCCGTCACTGTGATCAACAACAACATTGACAACTTGAATTTATAAAACAGTAAAATGTTCAACTTCAGAGAATCACAATCAAACAGAATTTAACGCTAAATCACATAAGGAGATAATAGGGCAGATGACTAAAAGCTTGGCCAAAGAGGTAAGACTTAAGAAACATGTTAGGCAAAGAGAGGTAGAAAAGCAGAGAGGTTTAGGGAGGGAATTCCAGAACTTAAGGCCCAGGCAGCTGAAGGCAGGGCCTCCGAATTATGTAGCAATTAAAATTAGAGAAGCTCAAAAGGCCAGAATTATAAGAATGCAGATATTTAAAGGATTTAAGTCTGGAGGATGTTATGGAGGAATTTTCTGTTTATCCAGTGCTGGATGTTGAATAAGCAGTTTGATGATTTAGCAACAGTGGAGGGATGAGAGAAATGATGGTGAGGTAGAGCTGGGTGTCATGAGCGCCTATGTGATCGCTAACACGGTGCCTTCAGATGATGTCGCTGACGGGCAGCACGTGGATGAGAAATCAGAAGAGTCCAAGGATTGATCCTTAGGGGACACCAGAGGCAATGGTGCTTGAGTAGGAAGAAAAGCCATTACAAATGATTCTCTGGCTACTATTAGATAAGAATGGAACCAGATGAGAGTCATCCCAACCAGCTGGACAACAATGGAGAGGCATTGGAGGAGGATGGTGTGGTCAACTATGTCAAAGGTTGCAAATAGGTCGAGAGGAGCAAGGAAGGAAAGTTTAACTTTGTCACAGTCACAAAGGATGTCATTTCTGACTTTGGTAAGACCTGTTTCTTTACTGTGGGGGGACAGGAATCTGATTGGAGGGATTCATACATGGGATTCCTGGAAATATGGGCAGAGATTTTGGAGGCAGCAACACATTTGAGGCCTATGGAGAGGAAAGGCAGGTTAGAGTTCTGTCGAAGGGTCATGAGGACTCGAAACGTCAACTCTTTTCTTCTCCGCCGATGCTGCCAGACCTGCTGAGTTTTTCCAGGTAATTCTGTTTTTGTTTTGGATTTCCAGCATCCGCAGTTTTTTTGTTTTTATATTAGAGTTGGGGCAGTTGTTTGCAAAGACGTTGGGGTCAAGATTTATTTTTGAGGAGAGGGGTGATGATGACAGATTTAAAGAGAGAGGGGCAACAGCTGAAGAGAGAAAACCATTTATAATGTCAGCTAACATGGGAAGTTGGGTGATCAGCAGTTTAGTGGGAATGGGACTGAGGGAGCAGGAAGTGGATTTCATGGAAAAGATGAGCTCAGAGAAGGCATGAGGGGTGAGAGGAGAGAAGATGGAGAAAGATAAGAGTTCAGGGCTAGGAGAGGGGGGAAAGGTAGAGCAAGTTTGACCCGGTGGGCCAGTGGAAGGGTGGAAAGTGGCAGAGGTAGCTGATTGGATGATCCCGATCTTTGTGACAAAGAAATCCATGAGCTCTTTGTATTTATTGGAGATGAGGGTGGAAGAGACAAGGGAGAACACTTTAAGAATACAGTTAGTAATAGGGAAAAGAAGCCGTGGATTATCTTTGCATTCTAGGGTGATGTTTGAATATGGGTGGTTGTAGTAGTCCGAGCAGGATCCGATGAGGTTTTTCATTGTCCAGTCAGATCTGGTGTGGATGGCAAATCCAGTTTTCTACCAGATCCAGCGGCAGATACAGAAAGAGGTAGGGTTGGGAAGGGGAAAATGGTATGGTTGGAGAGTGCTATACGGAAGTGATCAGAGATGGCCTTAAGTGTGGCTGACACAATGGAAATAGCAAAGCCATATGAGATGACAAGGATCTGTAACATCTGGGTCCTTCTGTGCTTCAAGCCAAGCAATATTAATCTGCATTCTCATCAAACAAATTTATAACATTTTACAATCATTCCAAAAGCGTTGTGAATTAGAAAATGTGCTCTGTTGTAGGCACTTTTACATTGAGATTCTTGTTTCACATCATGAAGAGCACATTGGGAGGCCTGGAAGCATTTCTTAAGTATTTCACAGTTCCAGATGATAGCTGGAAATCTAATAGCACGTTCAGCTTTTGTTCCCAATCAAATTAACAAAAAGCTGCAAATATTTGGATTGCTACTATTTTTAAAAACACCTTTGATTAATCCTGTTTCTACTAAAATAAACAGGGGCTTTCAGCCCACACAAAAACCTCCAGTTTTTAATGAAATACTTGTGATGCATGAGAAATGTCACGGAATCTGTTGCTTTGGAAATGGAATGAAGAGAAGGAGTTCACATTTGACCTCCTTTGGCATTGTGACCCTATTTTTAATTGCAGGCAGGAATGGATGGAAAGAGGCACATTGAAATTTCAGTGATTTTTTTTCTCTAAAAGAAACATTCATTTGTGAGAAGCTATTAGAGAAAATGATTAATACACTCTTTCAGAGCATATGTAGAGGGGCAATCACAAAACAATACTCTCCTTGTATGTTATAATTCAAACTAAAACAGAACTGGGGTCGCAGTGAGTGCAGGGCAATTCTAATGTCATTTGGTATCCGATTGCAATGATCTGAGAGATAGTCAGTCAGCAGAAAGCAGGTCAATATTCAGGGCAGAGATGGTTTGCAAGAGAATCCCCACTGAGGTACATCAAATATTAAATGATTTGCATAGGGTCAAAGGAGAATATTAATTCAAATTAAATCTGGAAAGTTGATGGACGCACATTCTCAACTTTGCTGAAAAAAGAGAATTGCTCTCAGCGCTTTTTGTCTTGAAGTCATCAGGAACGGTTCAGAAGAATGACAAATTTCAAAGGGAGCAACATTTTATGCTGCAACTTGTCCTTTCTTCTCTTGTCACTGGCAAGGCTAACATTTGTTGCCCATCCCTAATTGCCCTTGAACTGATCTTGCTAGGTCATTTCAGAGGGCAGTTAAGAGTTAACCACATTGCTGTGGGTCTGGAGTCACATATAGGCCGGACCAGAAAAGGATGGCAGATTTCCTTCCCTAAAGGACATTAGTGAACCAGGTTGGTTTTAATGGAAATTGATGGTAGTTGGTCACCATTACTGAGACTAACTTTATATTCCACGTTTACTAATTGAATTCAAATTCCACCAGCTGCCATGGTGGGAATTGATACCATGTCCCCAGAACATTGGCCTGGGTCTCTCAATTACTAGTCCAGTGACAAGATGTCACCCTCTCCCCCTGGACATGAGAAAAGGGGTTTTGGTTAGTTTGTAGGTCAGCTCTGATTGGTTGAGATATTGCCATGGGGGCAATTGTCACTGGGGAGCAATTGTCACTCATGCTTTTGTTTATTTAAAGAAGAGACAATGCTTGGACATGTTCCTTTTGCCTGCAGAGGACAGGGTCCTATGTATGAATATATATAGCTTCTAGCAAACATAAATGGGCTACATTGTGAACCCAACTGATAGTGTTAAATTGATTGTGAGTGTAATTCTGAGCACAATATGCACATTGTATATAGTAGTCACGAAGGTGAATGAATCCTTCACGGCGTACACAGAAACTGATTGCTCAGGACTGATTGTAGCATCTCGCTCAACTATTTGGCTAATTCATGTTGTGCAGAATCACAGAATTAGGGCATAAGGGGAGGTGGTGGCGTGTTGGTATTTTCACTGGACTGGTATTCTAGAGACCCAGGGTAATGCTTTGGGGACCTGGGATCAACTCATACCACAGCACATGGTGGAATTTGAAATCAGTAAAAATCTGGAATTAAAAGTCTAATGATGACCATGAAGCTAATGTCAAATGTTGTAAAAATCCACCTGGTTCACGAATGTACTTTAGGGAAGGAAGTCTGCTGTCCTTACCTGGTCTGGCCTACATGTGACTCCAGGCCCATAGCAATGTGGTTGACTCTTAAATGCCCTCTAAACAAAGGCAATTAGGAATGAGTAATAAATTCTGGCCCAGCCAGTGACACCCACATCTCATAAACAAATTTTAAAAAAAGACATTACTTTTGTGTGTCTTGGGCCCAAATAGATGGTGTTGTCATGGGATCCTCCCTAGACACAGCTATTGTTAACATTTTTATTGGTTCCCATAAGAAACACGTTTTCAAAGGAATCACAGAATCACAGTGCTGAAAATGCTCTTCGGCCCATCGAGTCTGCACCGACACGTGAGAAACACCTGACCTACCTACCTAATCCCATTTACCAGCACTTGGCCCATAGCCTTGAATGTTATGATGTGCCAAGTGCTCATCCAGGTACTTTTTAAAGGATGTGAGGCAACCCACCTCCACCACCCTCCCAGGCAGCGCATTCCAGATCGTCACCACCCTCTGGGTAAAAAAGTTTTTCCTCACATTCCCCCTAAATCCCCTGCCCCTCACCTTGAACTTATGTCCCCTTGTGACTGACCCTTCAACTAAGGGGAACAGCTGCTCCCTATCCACCCTGTCCATGCCCCTCATAATCTTGTACACCTCGATCAGGTCGCCCCTCAGTCTTCTCTGCTTCAACGAAAACAACCCAAGTCTATCCAACCTCTCTTCATAACTTAAATGTTTCATTCCAGTCCTGGTGAATCTCCTCTGTACCCCCTCCAGTGCAATCACAATCTTCCTATAATGTGGCAACCAGAACTGCACACAGTACTCCAGCTGTGGCCTCACCAAGGTTCTACACAACTCCAACATGACCTCCCTACTTTTGTAATCTATGCCTCGATTGAGAAAGGCAATTGTCCCATATGCCTTTTTCACTACCCTACTAACATGCCCTTCCACTTTCAGAGATCTATGAACACGTGCCAAGGTCCCTTTGTTCCTCAGAACTTCCTAGTGTCATGCCATTCATTGAATACTTCCTTGTCAAATTACTCCTTCCAAAGTGTATCACCTCACACTTTTCAGGGTTAAATTCTATCTGCCACTTATCTGCCCATTTGACCATCCCATCTATATCTTCCTGTAGCCCAAGACACTCAACCTCACTATTAACCACCCAGCCAATCTTTGTGTCATCCGCAAACTTACTAATCCTACCCCCCCACGTAGTCATCTATGTTGTTTATATAAATGACAAATAATAGGGGACCCAGCACAGATCCCTGTGGTACACCACTGGACACTGGCTTCCAGTCACTAAAGCATCCTTCTGTCATCACCCTCTGTCTTCTACAACTAAGCCAATTTTGAATCCACCTTATCAAATTACCCTGTATCCCATGTGCATTTGCCTTCTTTATAAGAGTCTGATGTGGGACCTTGTTAAAGACTTTGCTGAAATCCATATAAACTACATCAACTGCACTCCCCTCATCTACACACCTGGTCACCCCCTCAAAACATTCAATCAAATTTGTTAGGCATGACCTCCCTCTGACAAAGCCATGCTGACTATCCCTGATCAAACCTTGCCTCTCCAAGTGGAGATAGATTCTCTCCTTCAGAATTTTCTCCCATAGTTTCCCTACCACTGACGTGAGACTCACTGGCCTGATCCCTGGAATGATCCCTGACTTCCTACCCCTCGCATATTTTCAATATGTAGATGGCATGTTTGATATATTTGAATCTACAGCTGGATGAAAGAATTTACTTACACACTTTAAAGCAATCTTGCATGCAAATTTGCTTTGGAAGTGGAGCAGTCTATCAGCTCCCTTTCCGTGACGTGCCAGTTAAGGAATCTGCTAATGAGTTCTCTACTCCTGTCAACTGCAAGCCTACCTTCACTGCTCAATGTATGCTTAGGGATTCCTACTGTTCCACACGCTATGAGATTGATTATATTGGCAACCTCATAAGTAGGGCCCAATCCATTTGTTCACCGTGCAAGCTTGATGCTGAAATAGGGGCATCAAATACATCTTGTGGGATAATGGCCACCCTGATCAGATCATTGCTCACTGTATATTGCACAAACTCATGAATGGGCCTAAGGCTTCCACTTTTGGTCCTGAAAAGAACCTAGTACACCTCAGATTACCTACCACAAAAGGATATATATTTCACCTGAATTTCAGTGCCAGTGTGATGTCAGGTACATGAGTCATACGTCCCAAGAACTGGTGGATCATATCAAGCATCGCATCCCTTTGGCTGATTGCAATAGGCAGAGTACTGACCGTATTCAACCATCCTGAGCTTGCAAAACTCAGAACATAATGTCTAACATCAGATGTGATTCCACAATTGGACAACAGTTGCTGAACAGTCCTGAGTGTGCTAAGAATTACACTAACCAATTTAAGACTATCAGTTGTGCTCACAATGTGGCTCACTTATGCTTGCCAGAAGTTGCATATATGCATAGACAGGGCCCTGTTCTCTGCAGGTAAAAGGAACATGTCCAGAAATTGTGCCATTTTTGATTGATCAAAAGCATAGGGGACAGTAGCTCCCTCCTGCATGCACCATGGCAACACTTTGACCTATCAGAGTCAACTTGCCAACTAATCAACACTTTTTCTTATGCAGTATAAATTGTTGCTCCCTTTGAAATATGGCATTCTTGCATTTGTCCTGATAAGTACAAGGTGAAAAGCTTCAACAGCATCTCTCTTTTTTTTGAAGCAATATTCAGGGTCTATACTACCAAGCAACAATTCTCAACTTCCTTCTTTTCTTTGTTTTCTGCTCTATTTGGAACACTAGCTTCTTCCAGGTTGACCCATGAGTCCTGTTGCCATAATTCCTGAAATATACTGGACATACAATCTGCAGATAATCAATTGTTAGTTATTAGTTTATCGCACTTGTAGTACTGGCCCATTCACAAATCCTTCCATGGCCTCACCCCCTCCATATCTCTGTAACACTCCTCCAAGAATCTGCATTCCTCCAATTCCAGCGCTTGTACTTCCCCAGTTTTCATCACACAATCGTTGGTGATTATGTCTTCTGTCATGAAGACCCTAAGCTCTGGAATTACCTTTCTAAACCTCTCCACCTCTCTACATCTCTCCTCTTTTTAAGATTAACAGCACTAGAATGGAGCTGGGACAGGTGCCCCTAAAATCCACCTGTTTAACCAAGCTTTTTGTCACCTGTCTTAATATTTCCTTACGTGATTTGATAACTCTGCTGTGAAGTGCCTTGGGTTGTTTTGCTATGCTCAAGGTGCTATGTAAATGCAAGTTATGGTTGTTGTAGAGATTTCAATTCTGCAGCTAAAGTTTCGAATATTTTATGATGTTATTTGAACCCAGCTTTGTAAATAATGCCAGATAAATGCTCCAGGGTACTCTTTATTCTGCACTATAGCTAACTGAATGGATACAGAATTGGCTGACTGACAGGGAACAGAGAATAGTGGTTAATGGATTTTTTTTGGGCTGGAGTTCAGCTCTTTTGTCCATGTTTATACCAAGGCTGTAACGAGGTCAGGAGCTGAGTGACCCTGGCGGAACCCAAGCTAGGCATCAGTGAGCAGGTTATTGCTAGGCAAGTGCCTCTTGATAGCACTGTTGATGACCCCTTCCCTTACTTTACTGATGATGGAGAGTAGTCTGATGGGGCGGTAATTGGCTGGGTTGGATTTGTCCTCCTTTTTGTATACAGGACATACCTGGGCAATTTTCCACATAGCCGGGTAGATGTCAGTGTTGTAGCTGTACTGGAACAGCTTGGCTAGGGGCGCAGCAAGTTCTGGAGCATGATTCTTCAGTACTATTGCTGGAATATTGTCAGGGCCCATAGCCTTTGCAGTATTCAGTGCCTTCAGCTATTTCTTGGTCTCACATGGAGTGAATTGAATTGGCTGAAGACTGGCATCTGTGATGTTGGGGACCTCTGGAGGAGGCCGAGATGGATCATCCACTCGGCACTTCTGGCTGAAGATTGCAGTAAATGCTTCAGCCTTATCTCTTGCACTGATGTGCTGGGCTCCTGCATCATTGAGGATGGGGATATTTGTGGAGCCTCCTCCTCCAGTGAGTTGTTTAATTGTCCACCACCATTCATGACTGGATGTGGCAGGACTGCAGAGCTCTGAGCTGATCCGTAGGTTTTGGGTTCGCTTAGCTCTGTCTGTCACATGTGTGTTCTGTTTGGCATGCAAGTGTTATAGCTTCACCATGCTGACACCTCATTTTCAGGTATGCCTGGTGTTGCTCCTGGCATGTCCTCCTGCTCTCTTCATTGAACCAAGATGGTAATGGTCGAATGGGGGATATACCGGGCCATGAGGTTACAGATTGTGTTCGAGTACAATTCTGCTGCTGCTGATGGCCCACAGCACCTCATGGATGCCCAGTCTTGAGTTTCTAGATCTGTTCAAAATCTATCTCATTTAGTATGGTGGTAGTGCCACACAACACGATGGAGAGTATCCTCAATGTGAAGGTGGGACTTGGTCTCTACAATGTCTGTGCGGTGGTCATTCCTACCGACACTGTCATGGACAGATGCACATGTGGCAGGCAGGTTGTTAAGGCTGAGGTCAACTATGTTTTTTGCTCTTGTTGCTTCCCTCACCACCTGCTGCAGACCCAGTTGAGCAGTTATGTCCTATCGGACTCGGCCAGCTCAGGAAGTAGTGGTGCTACCGAGCCACTCTTGGTGATGGACATTGAAGTACCCCATCCAGAATACATTCTGCGCCCTTGCCACCCTCAATGCTTCCTCCAAGTGGTGTTCAACATGGAGGAGCACTGATTCATTAGCTGAGGGAGGGCGGTATGTGGTAATCATCAGGAGGTTTCCTTGTCCATGTTTGACCTGATACCATGAGACTTCATGGGGTCCGGAGTCGATGTTGAGGACTCCCAGGGCAACTCCCTCCTGACTGTATATCACTGTGCCCCCACCTCTGCTGGGTCTGTCCTGCTGGTGGGACAGGACATACCCAGGGATGGTGATGGTGGTGTCTGGGACATTATCTGTAAGATATGATTCATTTGCTTGACTAATTTGTGAAACAGCTCTCCCAATTTTGGCACTAGCCCCTGATGTTAGTAAAGAAAATTTTGGAGAGTCGGCACAGCTGAGATTGCCATTGTCGTTTCCAGTGCCTAGGTTGATGCCGGGTGGTTCGTCCAGTTTCACTCTTTTTTTTGGAGACTTTTTGTAGTGGTTTGAAACACCTGAGTGGTTTGTTCGGCCATTTCAGAGGGCATTACAGTGCTAGAAAGACTGCAGAAAGAAAAAGGAATAGGACTATCAACTTTGGTTGGACATATTCTGGGAGCTGTTGGCTGAAGTGATGTCATGGAAAGTCAGCAGTGAGGCGCAAGTGAGCGGGTAAAACTAAAGTTAAGGCCTGTGACACTGAGTGAGAGGGAATGAGGATTTCCAACCCCCCTGGAATGCCCCGGAGTGCCCAGAATGGCCGGAATACCCCGGAGTGCCCTGGAATTGTCATCAATCTTTTGGAGGCCAAACAAAGGATTCTGGGAGCACATTAGCTTCTGGCAGCGGTAGCCAGGGACCGTCCGCCAGCCAATCACAGTCCAGGCTCGGGGACCACCTGACCTTCTCTACTCCCTCACCCACGGAAAAGCCTGACTCGGTGTTGGCAGAGGCAACTCAATAGGCCACGTGATCAGTGCTCCAATCAGTTGAGTGCTGTATGCTCAGCTGTAGACAGCTGGAGGAACGGCCACTGGTTATGAGCTGGACCGAAATTGGCTGGATGCTGGTATGGTGATTAATTAGTGTTATTAATGTCATTAATCAGTGTCAGATCGAATTGGTGGTAATTGGGCTGACTGTGGTGCGCTGTGGATTTCCATCCCCCGGAGAGCAGCAGACAGGGAAAGGAATTGTCCGGACCCAGTAGTGGAATTTAGCGGAGACAGGTTTATTCCCTCTCACTCAGTGTCAAGGGCCTTTTCTCTAGATTCACCCACTTGCTTGCACTACACTGCCAGCTTTCCATGGCATCACTTCTGCTGATATGTCTCGGAATATTCCAGCCAGAGGTGGTAACTCTAGAGTGCACCTGTCTTCACTAAATTCCACTACTGGGCCTGGGCTGTGATTGGCTGGTGGCTAGTCCTGGCTGCTATTGCTGGGAGCTGAGGTGCTCCCAGATTGCTTTGTTTGGCCACTGGGAGATTGAGGCCAATTCTGGTGGACTCTTGGCCATTCTGGGAGGGTTAGAAACCCTAATTGGAAGAGCAGGAGAGAACAAGGGAAAAAGTAATGGAGTGCCAGCAGACAGAAATGATGAGTTCAAGAGACAGAAATAGAAAGTGCAACTGAAAAAGGAAAAGTAAGAGAGACAGGAGAGAAAGAGAATAGCAATAGAAAGATCACAGAGAGAAAGGGGGAAGTAGCAGAGATATGACAAAGAGAAAGGGGGAAATAATAGAAACTGAACATCATAGAATCACAGAGAATACTTACAGCACAGAAGGAGGCCATTCAGCCTGCCATGTTTATGCCGGCTGTCTGCAAGAGCAACTCAGCTAGTCCCACTCTGCTGCCCTTTTTCCATAACCCTGCATACTTTATTCTCTTTTGATAATTATCCAATTCCTTTTAGAAAGCCATGATTGAAGATTCCTCCAGCACCCTCTCAAGCAGTGTATTCCAGATCCTAACCTCTTGCTGCTTAAAAACAGGTTCCCTCGTGTTGCCTTTGGTTCTTTAACATCTTTGCTATTGTACTCAATGGGCTGGATTTCCATGTGTCCAATTGGGTCGGCACAGAGTTGGGTGACTGAAAAATGGCACTGGCATCATGCGACACAACATCCCACATCTGTTCCTGAGCCTGCCAATTTTCATGAGGGTAGGAGGAGAGTGGGGGAAGGGTGGGAAAATGAAGTTTCCTGTACCATTAATTGGGCACATTTTGCGAATTAAGTAACCCTTTAACAGCTCACCTCATAAGATATGAAGATTTTCATTGGGGCAGCCAGCTGCTCAGAATTGTGTAATAATTCTGACAGTGGCTGCCTGTCAGAAATGATCAGCAGTGTGGAAAAGGTTTTATTTGATTTTAAAACAGTGAAAGTTTTGAAGAAAATCTATTGCACAGCGATGAAGTTGTAATAACATGAGCATTTCCCTACCTTATCCTGGGCTCCTGCTCTCCATCCACCATGGCCAATGTGAGGATTCAGATTCTTTCATTTTTTTCAGCAATGGTTCCTGTGTCCAAGCAGGATGTATCCCACTTCCCTGGTATCCAGCCCCCATGCCTGCCTCCCAGCCATTAACTGGCCACCACTCCCAATCCCTCATCACCTTACCTCTGCCAAAACCAGAAGTTTTGTTTACTTCCCGATGGGAGTGAGCTTGTAATCTGGAAATGAACTCAGTTTCTGAATCCCACCATTTTAATCAATATCCAGCCCTAACCCTCTATTTATAAACCACAGGACCCCATATGCCTTTTTTACCACTTTCTTAACCTACCCTGCCACCTTCAAGAATTTCTGCATGTATACCCCGGGGTCCCTCTGCTCCTGCACCCCCTTTTTAGAAATGTAGCCTTTATTTTATTTTGCCTCTTCTCGTCCTTCCTACCAAAATAAATCGCTTTAAGTTCTGCATTAAATTTCATCTCCCACTTGTCCACCCGCTCCACCAGCCTGTCTATGCCATTTTGAGGTTTATCACTATCCTCCTCACAGTTCACAATACTTCCAAGTTTTGTGTCATTAACAAATTTTGACTTTGAATCCCTCTAAGATATCTGCACTCCTCTAATTCTAGCTTCTTGTACATCCCCATTCCAAGACTATAATTCTAATTCTAATTATAATTGCTCCACCATTGGTGACAATGCCTTCAGTCTCCTGGACCCTAAGCCCTGGAATTCCCTCACTAAACCTCCCCACTTCTCTACCTTCCCTTCCACCTTTAAGTGCTCCTTGAAACTTACATCTTTGACCAAGCTCTTGGTCGCCTGACCTAATATCTCCTGATGTGGCTCGGTGTTAGATTTTGTTTTAACATGCTGCTGTGCAGAGCCTTGGGGTGTTAAATGTGCTATGTAAATATAAGTTGTTGTTGTAGAATATCTCTTCCCCAAGTGCCTATTTCTCATGTGTGAGCCTGTCTGGTGAGTTTCAACAAACTATTCTCCTGGAAGTCAAATATTTTACTGACAAAGCTGCGGAAAAGAATCGTTTTGCTAAATAGACTTCATTGTTTTGATTATTCAACAAACAAGCAAATTTTACTGAGAGATCTATTATTGGAGTCACTTTGTTCTCTCACTTGTTCTTTTTCTCATGTGGTTTTTTTTTCTCATTTAAAGAGTTTTGCTACAACGGAGGCCTGGCAGGACTGGGCGTTAAATATTCCAGGGTACAAAGTGATTAGGAGAGACGGGAAAGGAAGAAAAGGTGGGAGGAGAGTGGCAATATTGGTTAAAGTTGGCATTACAGTGCTGGAAAGAGAGGATGTTCCAAGGTGGTCAAAGACGAAATCTCTCTGGCTAGAGGTAAGAAATAGGAAAGGTGCAGTAACGTTGATTGGTGTAGTATATAGGCCACAGTGGAAGGGATGTGGAGAAACAAATTTGCAAATTAATTCAGGAAAGGTGCAAGAATAATCATAACGGGGGACTTCAGTTATCCGAATATAGACTGGGATAGGAATAGTACAAAATGACAAGGGGGCAAGAGTCCTTGGAATGTGTTCAAGATAATTTTCTACTGCAGCCTGTTTCCAGTCTGAGAGGACTTGCACTTTTGGACCTGGTTCAGGGGAATGAATTGGCCCAAGTGGATTGAATATCAGCAGGAAAGCCTCTAGGGGACAGTGACCATTGTATCATAAGGTTTAGGTTAATCATGGAAAAGGACAGAGAACAATCCAGAGCAGGGATAATTAACTGGGGGAAAGCCAACCTCGATGGGATGAGAACGCATCCCAGTTGAGTGAATTGGAATCAAATGTTGGCAGCAAAGACGGTGGCTGGACAATGGGCCACCTTCAAAGGAAATGTATTGCAGGCAATGTGTTAGGACACAGCAGTTGGTCAATACTGAGTTGTTTAAATCCCAGAGGGAAACTTGAACAACTGTCATAACCTATATTTTCAATTCGTATGTTTGAGATGCAGCTCTGAGCTCAGAAATAAAACCATCAAGCCTCAAGAGGTTTTCTTTATTTGAACTAAATTAAACATTTATTAATCTAACAAGAAATTAAACACATACACAAGCCTACAAATTGCTACCACAATAACTTTTAAACAAGTCCCCAAATGAATCACTCTCAGTTAAATCTTCACCAAGGCAACAATAACCCATAGACTTTAAACAGACACCAGGCAAAGCACATTTGACCTTACAGATTCAAAATGAGGCCTCTTTCAATTCGGTTTCTTTGCAGACACCGTTGTAGGGCTTACAGGCTGGTCAGATATTACATGCCCCTGACTCTCACACACAAACTCCTCTCGATTTATACCTAGCTTCCCCTTTGAATGTATATTTTCCATTGTATTACAATTTTTTAAATTTTACCTCTTCTAACAATAATCTTTGCATTCCACCAATTTTATTAGTAACATAAATACGTTGCCTGGCATCTCCCAGCTAGGTGCAAGATTTTACCCATTCTTTTTAATTATTTATTCAACAAATGCAAGAGTACTCTTTACCTTCTATACTTACATTTATCTAATTAACATCTCAAACTACTATACATCAAAGCATCCAGACTAGCTGGCTTTAATCCAGTTAAACCCCCCCCCTCCACACACACACACACACACACACACACACACACACACACACTCACATAGACACAGACCCTACTACAAGTCAAATTTAAAAATTATTTTCAATAACATTATAGACATTAATCTCTTCATGACAAATGTCAAGGTATATTCCCTTGAAAGAGAAAGGTAGGACAAATAAATACAGAGCACCCTGGATGACACGAGAGATAGAGATGAAGGTGAAAAGGAAGAAGTGCGCATACAACAGATGTCAGATAGAAAATACGATGGAGAATCCGGCTGAATATAGAAGGACCAGAGGGGAAGTGAAGAAACTAATCAGAAAAGCAAGGAGAGAGCATGAAAAGAGGCTGGCAGCGAATATAAAAGGAAATCCCAAGGTCTTCTATTAGCATGTAAATAATAAAAGGGTGGTAAATGAAAGAGTAGGGCCGATTAGTGACAAAAAAAGGGACTTGCATGAGGAGGCTGGAGAAGTAGTGGAGGTGTTGAATGAGTACTTTGCATCTGTCTTTACAAAGGAAGAACTTGCTACCCAGGCTGAGGTGAGAAAAGAGGTAACTGGTACACTAGAAGAACTTACAATTGAGAGGAAGGAGGTGTTGGAAAGGCTATCTTTACTTAAAATAGATAAGGTACCAGAATCGGATGAGATGCATCCAAGGGTACTGAAGGAAGTGAGAGTGGAAGTTGCAGAGAAACTAGTGATAATCTTCCAATCTTCCTTAGACACAGGGGAGGTGCCAGAGGATTGGAGAATTGTGAATGTTACACCCTTGTTCAAAAAGGGGTGCAAGGATAAAGCTGGATACAAGAATACAGACCAGTCAGTTTGACCTCAGTGGCAGGGAAACTTCTGGAAACTATAGTATGGGATAAAATCAATAACCACTTAGACAAGTGCAGGATGATTAAGGAGAGCCAGCATGGATTCATCAAGGGAAAATCATGTTTAACTAACTTGCTGGAATTTTTTGAGGAGGTAACAGAGAAGGTTGATAAAGGAAACACTGTTGATGTGGTTTAAATGGGTTTTCAAAAGGCATTTGATACAGTGCCACACACAGACTTGTGAGCAAAATTCTAGGTCATGGAATAAAAGGGAAAATGGGCACTTGGATAAGAAATTGGCTGAATAATAGGAAACAAAGAGTAGTGATAAATGAAACAAAAACGGAAAATGCTAGATAAACTCAGCGGGTCTGGCTGCATCTGTGGGGAGAGAAACAGAGTTAACGTTTTGAGTCCGTATGATTCTTCTTCAGAGCTGCCAGACCTGCTGAATTTTTCCAGCATTTTCTGTTTGTGTTTCAGATTTCCAGCATCTGCAATTTTTTGCTTTTATCTTAGTGTTGATAAATAGTTATTTTTCAGATTGGAGGAAGGTTTGTAGTGGAGTTTCCCAGGGGTCAGTGTTGGGATCCTTGCTCTTCCTGTTATATATTAATGCCTAGACTGTGGTGTGCAGGGCATGATTTCAAAATTTGCAGATGATACGAAGATTGGAAATATTGTCAACTGTGATGAGGATAGTCTTCAACTTCAAAAGGGCATAGACATGTTGGGCAGACAAGTGGCAGATAAAGTTCAATGCAGAGAATTGTGAGGTGATTCATTTTGGCAGGGACAGTGTAACATAAAAGGCTAGCCTCTACAGGAGGTGCAGGAACATGGGGTCCTTGGTGTATATGTACATAGGTCATTAAAGATAATAGGGCATGTTGAGAGAGCAGTTAATAAAGCATATAGTATCTTAGGCTTTATTAATAGGGGCATTGAGTACAAGAGTAAGGAGGTCATGTTGAACTTGTGTAAGACACTAGTTAGGCCTCATCAGGAGTACTGCATCCAGTTCTGGGCACTGTACTTGAGGAGGGATGTGAAGGCATTGAAAAGAGTACAGAGGAGATTCACAAGAATGATTCCTGGGATGAAGAACTGTAGCTATGAGGATAGATTGGGGAGATTGGGACTGTTTTCCTTGGAGAAAAGAAGGCTGAGAGGAGACTTGATAGAGGTATTCAAGATCCTGAGGGGTATGGAAAGGGTAAACAGTGAGAAACTGTTCCCATACTAGGGAACATCAAGAACTAGAGGACACAGATTCAAAATAATTGACAAAAGGAGTAAATGTGATCTGAGGAAATTTTTTTTCACCCAGAGGGTGGCTGGAGTCTGGAACAAACTTCTTGAGAGGGTGATGGAGGCAGGTTCGATCGAGGTATTCAAAAGGGAATTGGATTGCTACCTGAAAAGAGAGAATGTGTAAGGTTACGGGGATAAGGCAGGGGAGTGGGACTAGGTGGAATGCTCTTTCAGTGAATACTCAATGGGCCGAATGGCCTCCTCCTGCACTCTAAAGATTCTGTGATTCTGTGAAAGAGCCAAGGCAGAACACCCAAGTTGAAAAAAGTAAGAACGAGGATGAACTAAATGAAGAAATATAGATTCAATGGTTGAAAACTTGGCATTTAAAAGCTCGAAGGCTCCAAGAAGAAAAAGACTGATGGAGGTAGGGAGTTCCATTGTTCCTGAGGATGGGTCTTCAGGGTTCTAGGGCCAAGGCAGGCAGACGAAGTTAAGATGCTGATCAGCCATAATTTAATTGATAGTCGAATAGTCTTGAGGGACTGAATGGCCTCCTCCTATGACAGGATGGTGCATTCAGCTCTTTCGGAAAATGGGCCCAATTAGCAGCTGCTGTTCTCTCTTTCCAACCCTCTTCACTTTTCAAATTGGATTGATCGTTCAGTTTGTTGAATGTTGGTTGATTTATAAATACTATTTTTAACCGTTTAGTTAGTTGGCAAAGATTAATTGGAGTCAGCCTGAAATAGTGCCTTTGAAGTTCTTAATGAGCTCCATCTGTTGTGTTGGTCCTTTAGTTAAGGAATGTGGCACAGCTGTGAAAGTGTGTTTACTTCACAGTGAACGCAAATACTGCTGTGAATGTCCCATTAAGAGAACTGGATTCTATACCAACATTCTTTTTGCTGTAGTCTGTCATTATGTTGTGCAGTGATATATATGCACCAACATTTTTACATCATGAAAACCACAGAAGTGTATAATATCTCACAGCAGTAGTGGTGTTTTTGGTCTAGGGAGGATATGGAGTTCCTGAAATGGTGCCGAGGCACACAGGATGGGGACTTCCCGATCTCCAGTCTGGACTAGGGCTGCCCTCCTTCCCGATTGATCTGAGCTCTCCTAGGTTGAGAGAGTAAGGTCTTGGACTCTGCTATGAGCACCCCAGGATAAAAATCATTTAAAAAAAAATGAATTTTAATACTCCTGTTAATTGATTATGAAAAGAATTGGAAGTGGGAAGAGACAGTTTTGCTGGGTGTGTGGGTCAGGGTCGTGCGGCTGTGCAGTGTTGGTGGTAGAAACCGAGAGATTGGTGATGAAACCTTTGTCTAAAGGGTTGATAACCAGCCTTGCTGAGTGGATGATCTTAGCTGTGACACTGTAGTTGGTTTGGGCACCTTTAACTCAGGGGCAAAATGTTAACCAAAGTTCCTTCTCCTGCTACTATAAGAATATAAGAAATAGGAGCAAGAGTGGACCATGTGGCCCATCGAGTCTGCTCCGCCATTCAATACAACCATGGCTGATCTTGGGCTTCAACTCCCACTTTCCCGCACACTCCCCATATCCCCCGATTCCCCAAGAGACCAAACATCCATCCATCCCAGCCTTAAACATCTTCAACGATGGAGCATCCACAACCCTCTGGGGGAAAGAATTCCAAAGATTCACAATCCTTTGAGTGAAGCAATTTTTCCTCATCTCAGTCCTAAATGATCAGCTCCTTATCCTGAGACTGTGTCCCCGTGTTTTAGATTCCCTGACCAGCGGAAACAATCTCTCAGCATCCACCCTATCAAACCCCTTCAGAGTCCTGATAGTTTCAATTAGATCATCTCTCATTCTTCTAAACTCCAGAGAATATGGAACCCAGTTTACTCGGCCTCTCATCATAGGACAACCCCCTCATCCCTGGGACCAATTTAGTGACCCTTCGCTGTACAACCTCCAATACAAGTATATCCTTCCTTAGCTATGGAGACCAAAACTGCACATAGTACTCCAGGGTTGTGATCTTTCCAAAACCCTGTACAAATAAAACCATAGAACCATAGAAAAGTTACAGCACAGAAGGAGGCCATTTGGCCCATCTTGTCCATGCCAGCCCGAGGACACCCAGGTGCCCTTTCTACTCCCACCTTCCTGTACCCGGCCCATAGCCCTGCAGCTTACAGCACTTTAGGTGCAGATCCAGGTACTTTTTAAAAGAGTTTAGAGTTTCTGCCTCTACCACCAACTTGGGCAGCAAATTCCAGACACCCACTACCCTCTGCGTAAAAAAAAAGTTCTTCCTCATGTCCACCCTACACCTTCTGCCACTTACCTTGAATCTATGTCCCCTGGTTCTAGAATTCTCCATCAAGGGAAGCAATTTTATCCCGTCCATTCTTTCTATTCCCCTCATAATTTTGTACACCTCAATCAAGTCACCTCTCAGCCTTCTTTGTTCTAAGGAAAATAACCCCAACCTATCCAATCTCTCCTCGTAGCTACACTTATCTAACCCTGGCAACATTCCTGTAAACCTCCTCTGCACTCTCTCCAGAGCTATTACGTCCTTCCTGTAATGTGGTGACCAGAACTGCACATAATACTCCAGTTGTGGCCTCACCAGTGTTTTATACAATTCCAACATTATATCCTTACTTTTATATTCTATACCTCTGCCAATGAAGGAGAGCATTCCATATGCCTTCTTTACAACCTTGTCTACTTGAACTGCTGCCTTCAGGAACCTGTGTACTTGTACACCAAGATCTCTCACTTCATCTACCCCTCTTAGTATATTCCCATTCATTGTGTAATCCCTGTAACTGTTTGACTTCCCTAAATGTATGACCTCACACTTCTCTATGTTAGAATCCATCTGCCACTTTACCACCCACTCCACCAACCATCTATATCGTTTTGGAGATTATGGCTATCCTCTACACTATCCACTACTCGGCCAATTTTTGTGTCATCTGCAAATTTCCCAATCATGCCCCCCACGTTCACGTCCAAATCGTTAATATATAACGCAAACAGCAAGGGTCCCAACACTGAGCCCTGTGAAACACCACTTGAGACAAATTATCAAGACTTCTTCATTTTTGGACTCCAATCACCTTGCAGTATTTTTTTAATTTGTTCATGGGATGTGGGTGTCACTTGCTAGGCAGCATTTATTGCCCGTCCCTAATTGCCCTTGTTCACTGGACATTTAAGAGTCAACCACATTGCTGTAAGGCTGGAGTCCCATGTAGATGTCAGATTTCCTCCCCTAAAGCACAAGTGAGCCAGATGGGTTTTTACGACAATAGTTTCACTAGATTTTTAATTCCAGATTTTCATTAAATTCAAGTTTCACCATTTGAACCAGGTCCGCAGGGCATTACCCTGGGTCTCTGGAATAGTAGTCAGTGACAATACCACTATGTTAGTGCCTCTCCAATAAAAGCCACTATGCCATTTGCCTTCCTAATTGCTTGTTGCACCTGCATGCTCACTTTCTGAACCCAAGTTTCTTTGAACATCTACATTTTCACACATTTTAAAATATATTCTGCTTTTCTATTCTTATGACCAAAGTGAATAACTTCACACTTCCCTATATTATACTCCATTGCCATCTTGCTGCCCACTCACCTACCTGCCTATATCTGTTTGCACCCTCTGTGTCCTTCGCACGGCTTACCTTTCCACCCAGCTTGGTATAATCAGCAAACATAGATACATTACTTTCTGTCTCTTCATCTGAGTCATTAATATTGGTTGTAAATAGTGAGGCCCCAGCACTGATCCTTGCAGTGCTCCACCATTCACTGCCTGCCAATGTGAAAAAGACCTGTTTGACGTAGTACGCTTGGATTTCCAAAGACAAGGTGCCACACAAAAGGTTAATGCACAAGGGCTCATGGGATTGTGGGTGTTACATTAGCACGGATAGAGGATTGGTTAACAGACAGGAAGCAGAAAATAGGGATAAATGAGGCATTTTCAAGTTGGTAGACTGTTGCCGTTGTTCTTCTAGGTGGAAGAGATCATGGGTTTGGAAGGTGCTGTTGAAGAGCTCCAAGCCTGTCAATCACACAGTATCCTGAATTGGAACTACATCACTGTTCCTGGGTGAAAATCCTGGAACTCTGTCCGTAGCGGTACTGTGGATGTACTGACATCACTTGAAGTGCAGAGAGTCAAGAAGGCCACTCACTAGCACCTTCTCAAGGGCAATGAAACACTGGCCTTGTGTACGACACTCATATCTTCAAGATTCCTGCTGAATGAACAGTGGTAGATCAGCAAAGCCCTGAAATAATTGTCTCTGAGTGTTTACAGCTTTTTAAAACATGGGGACACCAGAGCTGAAGGTTTACAAAGTGCTTGAATGTTCACTAGGCAAAGACTTACTTCAGTCATGTTCCCTCCATCTCAGAAACATACTCTTGGTGGCTGCCTTTTTAAAACTTACAGAATAAAAAAAAAACCCATGGCTCATAGACGATTGAAAGATTTAAATCTCAGACACTCTCTGCCTGCCTGTAGCTGTTTTTTTTCCCAAATCTGATTTGAGGTTTTTTATTATTCATCCCATGAACAAGAACACATTAAAACTTATTATTCATTTATTTCATTCATGGGAGTGAACTTTTATTTCAGAATCAAACATTGATATTACTGATTGTATTCTCAAAACTGAGACTTCCTGGACAATAGGTTTCTTTAAACCAAGTGGATAGATGCCAAACGGGAGCTGGATTGGGACTTCCCAGATTCCTTTCACAGTGCCTGTGTGTAGTGAGCAGAGATTCGTTTTGTCTCATTGTCGAGGCTGGATTCTAACTCTGCAGGTGAAAGAACAAAAGTACTCCAAGCACAATGTTAACAAATCCAAAGTCATCCTTTTCAGCTCTCGCCCACTGTAACAAGATGAAGTATGCTTGTTCAATGTCTGCCTGTCAATACAGGTTCAGATAAGAGGAAATATTTGTGTACCACTTTACTCAACAACAACTTGCATTTATATTGCGACTTTTTTTTATTCATTCACGGGATGTGGGCTTCCCTGGCTGGACCAGCATTTATTGCCCATCCCTAGTTGCCCTTGAGAAGGTGGTGGTGAGCTGCCTTCTTGAACTGTTGCAGTCCATGTGGTGTAGGTACACGCACAGTGCAGTTAGGAAGGGAATTCCAGAATTTTGACCCAGCGACAGTGAAGGAACGGCGATATATTTCGAAGTCAGGATGGTGAGTGGCTTGGAGGGGAACTTCCAGGTGGTGGTGTTCCCATCTATCTGCTGCCCTTGTCCTTCTGGATAGTAGGGGTCACAGGTTCAGAATGTCTGTTGGAGGAGCCTTGGTGAGTTTCTGCAGTGCATCTTATAGATGGTACACACTGCTGCCACTGAGGCTTGCTGGTTTAGGTGAATGTTTAGGTGCTGGATGTGGTGCCAATTGAGCGGGCTGCTTTGTCCTGGATGGTATCAAGCTTCTTGAGCATTCTGCGAGCTGTACTCATCCAGACTTGTGCCTTCTGGATGATGGACAGGCTTTGAGGAGTCAGGAGGTGAGTTACTCTCTGCAGCCACAGTACTTATATAGCTGGTCCAGTCCAGTTTCTGGCCAATGGTAATCCCTGGGATGTTGATAGTGATGTCATTAGATGTCAATGGGTGATGGTTAGATTCTCTCTTGTTGGAGATGGCCATTGTCTGGCACTTGTGTGGCCTGAATGCTGTCCAGGTCTTGCTGCATTTGGACATGGACAGCATCATCTGAGGAGTCACAAGTGGTGCTGAACATTGTGCAATCATCAGCAAACATCCCCACTTCTGACCTTATGATGGAAGGAAGGTCATTGATGAAGCAGCTGAAGGTGGTTGGGCCGAGGACACTATCCTGAGGAACTCCTCCAATGAGGGGTCCTGGGACTGAGATGATTGGACTCCAACAATCACAGCCACCTTCCTTTGTGCTAGGTATGACTCCAGCTAGGGGAGAGTTTCCCCCCAAATTTGCTCAGGCTCCTTGATACTACACTCGGTCAAATGTTGCCTTGATGTCCAGGGCAGTCACTGTCACAGAGCCGGGTAGATGTCAGTGTTGTAGTTGTACTGGAACAGCTTGACTAGGGGCACGGCACATTCTGGAGCTCAGGTCCTCAGTACTACTCCCGGAATGTTGTCAGGGCCCATAGCCTTTGCAGTATCCAGTGCCTTCAGTTGTTTCTTGATATCACATGGAGTGAATCGAATTGGCTGAAGACTGGCATCTGTGATGCTGGGGACCTCTGGAGGAGTCCGAGATGGATCATCCACTCAGCACTTCTGGCTGAAGATAGTAGCAAATGCTTCAGCCTTATCTTTTGCACTGATGTGTTGGGCTCCTGCATCATTGAGAATGCGATAGGGAACTGGAAATTGTTGATGTGACGTAAGGTGTCAGAGGAATCACGGATGTAGGTGGGAAGGGACTGGACAAGGGGAGAGAGAAGGGAGTCAAGATAACGAGAAATGAGTTCTGTGGGGCAGGAGCAAGCTGAGACGATCGGTCTACCGGGGCAGTTCTGTTTGTGGATTTTGGGTAGGAGATAGAAGCGGGCCGTCCGAGGTTGGGCAACTATCAGGTTGGAAGCTGTGGGAGGGAGATCCCCAGAGGAGATGAGGTCAGTGACAGTCCTGGAAACAATGGCTTGATGTTCAGTGGTGGGGTCATGGTCCAGGGAGAGGTAGGAGGAAGTGTCTGCGAGTTGACGCTCAGCCTCCGCGTGGTAGAGGTCAGTGCGCCAGACAACAACAGCACCACCCTTGTCAGCGGGTTTGATGACAATGTCAGGGTTGGACCTGAGAGAATGGAGTGCAGTAAGTTCAGAGAGAGACAGGTTAGAATGGGTGAGAGGAGCAGAGAAATTGAGACGACTAATGTCGCGCCGACAGTTCTCAATGAAAAGATCGAGAGAAGGTAAGAATCCAGAGGGAGGGGTCCAGGTGGAGGGAGAATATTGAAGATGGGTAAAAGGATCCGTTGAACTGGGAGAGGACTCCTGCCCAAAGAAGTGAGCCCGGAGACGAAGACGGCGGAAGAAGAGTTCAGTATCATGCCGAGCCCGAAATTCATTGAGGTGAGGGCGTAAGGGTATGAAACTAAGTCCTTTGCTGAGCACTGAACGTTCAGCATCGGAGAGGGGAAGGTCAGGGGGTATAGTGAATACACGGCTGGGGTTGGGATTGGAAGATGGGGTGGGGACGGAGGGACAGGCAGGGGTGGAGGGTCCTAGATGGGTGTTGGTGTCGATGAGTTGTTGGAGCTTGCGTTCCTTAGCACTTGAGAGAAAGAGAAAAAGTTTCTTGTTGAGGCGTCGGACTGCTGTTCCCGTCACATTCTGAAATCCACTCTCAGTGCCATGCGCCGCCATATGAACACACTCGACCTCTCCCTCCAGCAGCATCGCCGTACCCTTTTTCAAAGCTGCGCGTGCCCCCAGTTTCATTTTATCCTTCGGCTCATCCGACGCCTCAACAAGAAACTTTTTCTCTTTCTCTCAAGTGCTAAGGAACGCAAGCTCCAACAACTCATCGACACCAACACCCATCTAGGACCCTCCACCCCTGCCTGTCCCTCCGTCCCCACCCCATCTTCCAATCCCAACCCCAGCCGTGTATTCACTATACCCCCTGACCTTCCCCTCTCCGATGCTGAACGTTCAGTGCTCAGCAAAGGACTTAGTTTCATACCCTTACGCCCTCACCTCAATGAATTTCGGGCTCGGCATGATACTGAACTCTTCTTCCGCCGTCTTCGTCTCCGGGCTCACTTCTTTGGGCAGGAGTCCTCTCCCAGTTCAACGGATCCTTTTACCCATCTTCAATATTCTCCCTCCACCTGGACCCCTCCCTCTGGATTCTTACCTTCTCTCGATCTTTTCATTGAGAACTGTCGGCGCGACATTAGTCGTCTCAATTTCTCTGCTCCTCTCACCCATTCTAACCTGTCTCTCTCTGAACTTACTGCACTCCATTCTCTCAGGTCCAACCCTGACATTGTCATCAAACCCGCTGACAAGGGTGGTGCTGTTGTTGTCTGGCGCACTGACCTCTACCACGCGGAGGCTGAGCGTCAACTCGCAGACACTTCCTCCTACCTCTCCCTGGACCATGACCCCACCACTGAACATCAAGCCATTGTTTCCAGGACTGTCACTGACCTCATCTCCTCTGGGGATCTCCCTCCCACAGCTTCCAACCTGATAGTTGCCCAACCTCGGACGGCCCGCTTCTATCTCCTACCCAAAATCCACAAACAGAACTGCCCCGGTAGACCGATCGTCTCAGCTTGCTCCTGCCCCACAGAACTCATTTCTCGTTATCTTGACTCCCTTCTCTCTCCCCTTGTCCAGTCCCTTCCCACCTACATCCGTGATTCCTCTGACACCTTACGTCACATCAACAATTTCCAGTTCCCTGGCCCCTACCGCTTCCTCTTCACCATGGACGTCCAATCCCTCTACACCTCCATCCCCCACCAGGATGGTCTGAGGGCCCTTAGCTTCTTCCTCGAACAGAGGCCCGAACAATCCCCATCCACCACTACTCTCCTCCGTCTGGCTGAACTTGTTCTCACGCTGAACACATTTCTCCTTCAACTCCTCTCACTTCCTCCAAATAAAAGGTGTGGCTATGGGTACCCGCATGGGCCCCAGCTATGCCTGTCTCTTTATGGGGTATGTGGAACATTCCTTGTTGCAGTCCTACTCCGGCCCCCTTCCACAACTCTTTCTCCGGTACATCGATGATTATTTCGGTGCTGCTTCATGCTCTCGTCAGGACTTGGAAAAATTTATTAATTTTGCTTCCAATCTCCACCCCTCCATCATTTTCACGTGGTCCATCTCTGACACTTCCCTTCCCTTCCTTGACCTCTCTGTCTCAATCTCTGGTGATAGACTGTCCACCAATATCCATTACAAACCCACCGACACCCACAGCTATCTCGACTACAGCTCCTCACACCCCACTTCCTGTAAGGACTCCATCCCATTCTCTCAGTTCCTTCGCCTCCGTCGCATCTGTTCCGATGATGCTACATTCAAAAACAGTTCCTCTGACATGTCCTCCTTCTTCCTTAACCGAGGTTTTCCACCCACGGTCGTTGACAGGGCCCTCAACCGTGTCCGGCCCATCTCCCGCGCATCCGCCCTCACTCCTTCTCCTCCCTCCCAGAAACATGATAGGGTCCCCCTTGTCCTCACTTATCACCCCACCAGCCTCCGCATTCAAAGGATCATCCTCCGCCATTTCCGCCAACTCCAGCATGATGCCACTACCAAACACATCTTCCCTTCACCCCCCTTATCGGCATTCCGTAGGGATCGCTCCCTCCGGGACACCCTGGTCCACTCCTCCACCACCCCCTACTCCTCAACCCCCTCCTATGGCACAACCCCTTGCCCACGCAAAAGATGCAACACCTGCCCCTTCACTTCCTCTCTCCTCACCGTCCAAGGACCCAAACACTCCTTTCAAGTGAAGCAGCATTTCACTTGCATTTCCCCCAACTTAGTCTACTGCATTCGTTGCTCCCAATGTGGTCTCCTCTACATTGGAGAGACCAAACGTAAACTGGGCGACCGCTTTGCAGAACACCTGCGGTCTGTCCGCAAGAATGACCCAAACCTCCCTGTCGCTTGCCATTTTAACACTCCACCCTGCTCTCTTGCCCACATGTCTGTCCTTGGCTTGCTGCATTGTTCCAGTGAAGCCCAACGCAAACTGGAGGAACAACACCTCATCTTCCGACTAGGGACTTTACAGCCTTCTGGACTGAATATTGAATTCAACAACTTTAGGTCGTGAGTCCCCTCCCCCATCCCCACCCCCTTTCTGTTACCCCCTTCTTTTTTTTTTCCCAATAAATTATAAAGATTTTCCTTTTCCCACCTATTTCCATTATATAAAATATAAAAAAAAAACCCACTAGAGCTATACCTTGAGTGCCCTACCATCCATTCTTAATTAGCACATTCGTTTAGATAATATCACCAACTTTAACTTTAACACCTATGTGTTCTATTGTACTATTGTTGTTGACATCTTTTGATGATCTGCTTCTATCACTGCTTGTTTGTCGCTACAACCACACCAACCCCCTCCACCTCTCTGTCTCTCTATCTCTCCGCCCCCCACACACACACCTTAAACCAGCTTATATTTCAGCTCTTTCCTGGACTCGAACTCAAGTTCTGTCGAAGGGTCATGAGGACTCGAAACGTCAACTCTTTTCTTCTCCGCCGATGCTGCCAGACCTGCTGAGTTTTTCCAGGTAATTCTGTTTTTGATATACATACATTGGGTCTGTTTCAGCTAAACAAAATAAGTGACAGCCATTCACCAACTCATTCCTCAAGGCCATGCCTTGACCGATCAGCATTCATAATGAAGCCATCTGACAACTTTATCTACAAAAGCAGTTAGAACAGATGGGCAGACATCTGTTTTTCCAGGTAGCCTTTTTATGATTGCTTGGCTGAGCTTCAATAATGGTGGCGGGAATCATTGGGGAAATTCAAATTTGCGGCCCTGCACGCCTCCACTTTAGTGCTCTCAATCTACGTTTGCTCTAAGGTCCAAGACAAAAGTACAGTCCTAGCATTCAGTTGCATCTTCATTGATGGACTGAATTCCGTTAACTAGGTGAATTTAAATTTTGCCAGCTGTCTTGGTGGGATTTGAACCCTGTGCTCTTAGATTGCAAGCTCAGTGATATTACCACCACACCACCATCTCCCATTATTGAATAGGGTGGCACAAGTTAGAATATAGGCAGCAGAGTTTTGGTTAAGCTTCCTCAATTTTCCACCTCCTCATTATTACTTGCCCCACCACCTCTTCCATATCTTTTAGTCTTCATTTTGGTAATGCTGTCCTCCCTGACCTCGATCTTCCACACATTACAAACTACTCAAAATATCACCATCTTTCTCTCACCCAAACAAAGTCAAATACCTCCTCCCTTTCAAACCCCCAGAAACTCCCTGAGTTAGTGGACTGAGTTGATGTCAGGATTTTCACATTTCTCTTCTCATGCCCACTGTCACCAATCGTCAGTTGGAACTCCAGTGGGAATCCAGGAGAAATGTTACAAACAGCAAGTTTTCCCTGTGCCTCCAAAGGTTCTGCTGATCTCTGCTGAACTTCCAGCGGGTAGAGGGTCTCCCCAGGCCAATGTCTATTTAGTAACATTTCACAATGCAATTTCAAAAGTTACAGTGATGTATCTCCAAAATAAAACTGACTGACAAAGTAAATTGTTCCCTTATAAACCATTAGATTGTTCCCTTATAAACCATTAGATTGTTCCCTTATAAACCATTAGATTGTTCCCTTATAAACCATTAGATTGTTCCCTTATAAACCATTAGATTGTTCCCTTATAAACCATTAGATTGTTCCCTTATAAACCATTAGATTGTTCCCTTATAAACCATTAGATTGTTCCCTTATAAACCATTAGATTGTTCCCTTATAAACCATTGGAAGGGAAGAGAGTAAGATTCTGAGGATGGATACATTTCAGATTAACATTGGTAAATTTAAGGTTTGGCAGGGATTGGAGGGATTTGCAGATTAACACAATCTCCTGGAGCCTTGCTTTAGGGAGCTGGAGAGGAATTTCCCAGTTATTGTAGAACAGGCTGCCGGCTTCCTTTCTGCTGTTTTTCACATTTAACAGGAAGTTGCTTGGTTGAATGATTCCTCTATGTGGCTGCAGCACATGTAAATGAACAAAAACAGAACACTGAAGGTACTGAAAATTTGAAACATAAACAGAAAATGTTGGAAACACAACAGCTGAGGACTGAGGGCAGTAGGTTTCAGGTGTAGATGACCTGTTAAAGAACAGCCCAGAGTCTGTTCCCGAAAGTGCATCTTTTTCCTGTCTCTGACCTGCTGGGTGTTTTGATAGCTGAAGCCAGGGCTGCCCGTGGTGGGAGGGAGGTGGTCAGGATGCACAAGAGGCCAGCTCGGAGAGGAGCTGTGTTCTCAGGGGGGCTATAGTGCTATAAGAGATGGGGGTGGGAGTGGATGAGAGCCAAAGCCTTGAAGGCATTTTAAAAATAAAAATGCAAATTTTGAATGTTTCATTTTGCACTTAATGCTCTTTGCCAGGGGCAGTTTGGGGAGTTGAGAGTGGTGGCAGGGGAGGAGGAGGGGAATGCAGTGGTGTGATTAACATGCTGGACAACACTAAATACACTTTTTTGTTGAATGGCTGCAAACACTCAGTGCCACTTCAGCAGCCTGAGCTATTGTGGGAATAATCAGTTAACAGCTGAAACAATATCCTGGTCATGTCTGAGCACAAACCTGAATGTTATTGCCAGTAATAGACTGAGTGACACAACACGAGGAAAACCTCAGGCTGTGGAGTTCTCAGACAATGCGTAGGAGAATTCTGTATTCAAATCTCAAATCCGATTTACATGCAGCTGGGGAGTAATGATCTAACACACATTACCGAGCAGTGCAAATGTTCATTGTTCATTTCATCTAGGTACAGTAGTGGCATCCAGAACAATCCTACTCTCCTATGGTCAGAGTTATCTCATTTCTTTCAGGGCGAAAGGATGACCAGACAACAGCATAGTAAAATGTCCCAAAGTGCTGACAGCAGTGTTGTCAAACAGCATTTGTAGCTGGAGCTGCCTCAGGGAATTTCCTGATGTACTAACTGCTAGACATACTGTTATCGTTTTCTACCACTGGAATGTTGTGAATCAAGTGTTTAAATTAACTGGATATGAAACTTTCATTTCTTCAGCTAAGGGGCATCAAGGCTAAAGGAAATCTGTCTGCCCTCTGTCAGTTGCTTCAGCTTAACTGCTCACTACCACAACCCATGGGGTTTGCAGCACAAGTTGAAGCACGTTCAGCATTTTGATGTCACACAAAAGTCAAGGGGCAACACTGACCGAATTTCACACTAACTCAGGCAAATGCAAAACACAGCAGCAATTGAAGGCATGTAAAGTGCAAATGGATAACTGAAAATTTGGGTGGTCTTTTTGGGAATTTTACATAGTATCATATGTTGGTCCATTTGTTAAATGTCAAGTAACCTTCACTAGGCTGCTACAACTGGCCTCTTTCTTACTGATTCCTTAGTGCCTCTCAGTTCAGGCAGGGAATATATCAGCCAAAGATCCCAAATAGCCTGGATGTAATGAAGTAAAGCAATTAGACAAAACCGTTTCCAAAACCCAAAAAGCAAAATTCAGCTAGCAATAGCTTTTGCAATTATAATTACATTACAGCCGTGAGTACATTTCAAAAGAACTTCTTTGGCTGTAAAGCACTTTGTGATGCCCTGAGCTTTTGAAAGGTGTTATATAAATGGTTAAGGACATCTGTGCTGGCTCGGCCATGTTCTTTGGATAGATGACGGCCATATACCCAAAGACCTTCTGTATGGTGAACTGGCCACTGGGTCATGACCTCCTGAGCATCCATACCTCCGCTACAAGGATACCTGCAAGTTGACACTGACAAACAGGAGATAATCACTGACAGCCATGGCCTCTGGAGGCTGTGACCTCTGGAGGCTGACTGCTTGGAAGAGGGGAGCAGAAATGAAAAGCTCAGCTGGCTGAGGAGGGGGTCTAGGGGAAACAGAGGCCGGTGAATCATGCACCTTCTCCGCCCCCTGTCTTCCTGTGCAGGAAATGCAGCAGAGGCTGCCACACCAGAGAGGGGCTCCTGAGTCACACCAGGGGAAGTTTCACAGTGTTGACCACCACAGCACAAACCATCGGCTCACGAGTTGGAGGCTGCCAGTGAATATAAATGGAAACCTTTTTTGCTTATCCTTAACCATATCAGCAGACAGATACGTAAGGAGTGTGCATGGAAAGCCTTTGCCAATTTAGCATGTGTTAATCCATTTATCATGTGAAAATTTCATCAACAGCAATTTCCAGGCTACCAAATTGTCTATTGAGTACTTTGTGTTTAGATATTGTTTACTTCACTAACAACTGCCATTATAGTCCCTGTGGAGACCAGTAACATGGAGGAATCAAACTTCACAAATTACTCCAATGGAAAAGATTTCACTTTTTAAAACTTAGTGTAACAATCAAACAAAATCCATATAGATTAACCATAAATTAGCTGGCAACTTCTAGGTGTCATATAAGTTAGATGTCTTTCACCAGTGTTGCTTACATAAAATCCCGGGCATCACATGAAGAAACAGCATCACAAATGAAGAAGTGTTACAGAGAAACTGATCAGAAGCATCTGTGGGACATCGTGATGGAGAGACGTTTGAGAATGGCTGGACATGTATTTTGCCTCCCGGACCTATGCCCTGGCACAATGGCAGTAAAATGGACACCAGTAGGGGAACAAGGGGACAGGGCTGACCAAAGAAGACCCAGCAAAGTACGTTTAAGGAGGAGCTTCAAGAGTAGGATCCAACCTGGGCTAGAACAAAAGAGATTGTGATGGACCCAGGGCTGGAGGAACTAAATCTAAGTCAAAGAAACTATAAACTACACTTTAAATATTTTTACAACAGCAATAAATATTGTGCATTTCTCAGGCAACACATACCAACATGTGAAGGCCCCAAAGTCCTTCCCAGCTCTCCAGTAGAGTTCAACTACTCTTCATCAGGCTGGGTCAAGTAGCCTCCAGCGATGGCTTTGCTCCCTCTGAGGTCCACAAATATAGTTGTCTCCACCAAGGTGCACCTTTGGAACCTCTGGTGCTTAAGTCATGATCTTCCTGATAGCCTAGCTCTCCAGAGCTTGCTTTTATCCAACCATTCAAATCACCCTGGTCCACTGTATGGTTGATTCTGGTAGAAAACATTCAGCTCTACAGTGTTTCAGATCTGTTCCCACAGCTGTACAGTTTCAGTTCTTTCAGCTGGCTCACATACTGCTTTACAGCATTACCCAGTTCTGTTCTCTCTTTGCTGAACAGAAAAGATGACCTTTCTCTTGGAGAATTCTCTTTGCTTCTCCTGAACACCAGGAGTTCTGAGTGAGTTCTACAGCACCACATGCTGACATTTATTACACCCAATTAGCTTCTATTTGCCTTTTTTGGTTACCTAGCTTACATTTCTAAAGCAGCCTCAAATCACTGGGTCACTTCTCAGAAATGACCTCAAATCCAGGAAATCCAATGACACCCACTTTCTGCAATTATCTTAGTTTCACCTTAGCCGGTGGATGTCTCAAAACTACAAGCTTCTTGCAAACTGCAGAGCTCATCACACTACACTGATTGGGAACTAACTGGTTGGGAGTAACAAGCCCCAGTCTGATAGCAACAGCAGCAACAACAACTTACATTCATATAGCACCTTTAGTATAATTAAACATCCCAAGGTGCTTCACAAGAGCATTATAAAACAATCTATGACATTGAGATATTAGGTCAGATTATCAAAAACCTGGTCAAAGAGGTAGATTTAAAGTGTTGTAAAGGAGGAAAGTGAAATAGAGAGGTGTACAGGCATAGGTAGGGTATTCCAGAGTTTAGAACCTAGGCAACTGAAGCTACCAATGGTGGAGCAATTAATATTCAGGATGCATAAGAGGCCAGCATTAGAGTATTACAGATATCTTGGGAATCAGCAGCCAAGGATGTTAATAATTGACTGATGTGTAATAAACACCTAGCTTTATGCCGTAAGGCTGGGCATCCTGATAAACTATAATGTGTGATGATAACTGAATAGCATCTACATAGGCTTTATGGTCCATTGAGTAAGCAACAGATAACGAGGCATTGATCAAATTGGTAAGAAACAATAATGTACCACCAAGAACATGCTAAACATTGCTGCTCAGAACTCCCATTAGTTTCTGCTTTTACAAAGCCTCACACAATTTTCTTCCTGTTCCCTAGAAGCAATACCTTATCGTGAGCTATAGTTCTATGGTTCCAAATGCACTGATAGCCCTTTGAACACATGACCATGCTCTCAGCTGTTATTCCTTCACCTCATTCACTCGTGGCCCTTGGTAATTTTCGTTTGACTTTACAGCTTTTATTTTAAATGTGTTAGCACCAGAGAGACATCACAACTAAGAATGATCCAATCAACCTTGGACACCTTCCCAGAGGGATTCCTTGATAATGATCAGGAACAATAATGCTTGGCCGATATTTTACCAATTGAGATCTGCTAATTTAACAGAGATGTTCTTTAACTTATTATTGTGCCTGCTGGGACATTCAGTCGCTAAGCCATGAAATGTTGGTGCATGTGTTCAGATAAGCTCATTTTTCATCACACAGTCTGAAGTGAAATTGGAGGAATGTACATAAAAAAAAAAACAAATTATCAGGTCATTATTACATTGCTTCTTTGTGGGAGCCTGTTGTGCGCAAATTGACTGCCGCATTTCCTACAATCCAATATTGCCTACACTTCAGTGGTTGTGAGTGTTTTTGGACATCCTAAAGTTACGAGTCCATAATAGAAATGCAGTCTTTCCAGAGCACGTAGCCTGGTCAAGTAAGTTGAGAAATCAGGTTTGGTCTTCAACCAAGTGAAAATTCATATCAGCCCAGTTAGGGATATTTGGCCACCTTTAAAGAAAGGATCAGGTTTAGTTCCACTCCCAGTTACAGGGCTCTGTGCTAAACGTTGAACATTGTATTTCAGCAGCTCTGACTGATGGAGTATGTTCGAATATTGAACCTTTAACCTGTTTGAATTCAACCTAGACAGACATGATGAAGGTCTCTTTGTTGGGAATGGTCACTGATTTTTTAGACTTGGTCCTAGAATTTATTTTTGGCTGAAATATAGATGGTAAATATAGATATAAGAAATAGGAATAGGAGAAGACCATTCGGCCCCTCAAGCTTGCTCTGCCATTCAATAGTTTCCACATTCCCATCTACCTCTGATAACCTTAGATTCTTGTTAGGCAAGGGAATCAATCTACCTCTGCCTTAAAAATATTCATTGATCCCACCTCCATCACCTTCTGAGGCAGAGAACTCCAGAGTCACACAATCCTCTGAGAGAAAAGATTTCTCCTCATCTCTGTCCTAAAAGGGTGACCCCTAATTTTAAAACACTGCCCCCTAGTTCTGGACTCACCCACAAGAGGAAACATCCTTTCCACGTCCACCTTGTGAAGGCCGTTCAGGATCTTGTAAACTTCAATCAAATCACCCCTCACTCTTCTAACCTCCAGTGGAAACAAGTTCAGTCTGTCCAACCTTTCCTCATAAGACAACCCACTCATTCCAGGTATCAATCTAGTAAACCTCCTCTGAACCGCCTCCAATACATTTACATCCTTCCTTAAATAAGGAGACCAAAACTACACACAATATTCGAGGTGCGGTCTCACCAATGCCTGTATAACTGAAGCATAACATCTTTACTTTTATGTTCAATCCCTCTCGTGATAAAGGATAGCATTCCATTGGCCACGTCTCCATAATTGATATCAGATCATATTTATTTACTACAATGTGAGCCATCAATTCATTTACTTTGTTATGAAGGCTACATGCATTCAGATAGAGAGCCTTCAGTTTTGTCTTTTTGTTACCTTTGTAACATCTAGTCTTGACTGTTGATGTATTCTTAGGTTATTTTCTCTCTGTCCCTTCCTGCCATTTTCTGACCCTCATTTCTCATGTTACTATTTTGCTCTCCTGTCTTGACTCTACACTTTGAATTTCTGCTTCTACCCAAGCTTGACCCCTCACCCTCTTGTTTAGTTTAAAGTCCTCCCTACTTCCCCAGTTATGTGATTTGCGAGGACACTTGAGCCAGCACGGTTCAGGTGTAAACTGTCCCAACTGTACAGCCCCCACTTTCCCCAGTACTGATGCCAGTGTCCCACAAACTGGAATGTACTTCAGTCTTTGAGACAGACCTTCATCTTGCTAATCTTATTTGCCCTATGTCAATTTGCACATGGCTCAGGTAATAATCCAGAGATTTTTACCTTTGAGGTTCTGCTTCTTAATTAGGTACCGAGCTCCTCATACTGACTTTGCAGAACCTCTTTCCTTGTTCTACCTATGTCATTGGTACCTACATGGACCATGACAATTGGATCCTCCCCCTCCCACTGCAAGTTCCTCTCCAGCCCTGAGCAGATGTCTCAAACCCTGGCACCGGGCAGGCCACATAGCCCTCTGGACTCTCGCTCTCTGCTGCAGTGAACAGTGTCAATCCCCTCACTATACTATCCCTACTACCACTACATCCCTTTTTGCTCCCCCTGCTTGAACAACTTCCTGTACCACAGTGCCATGGCAAGCCAGCTCATCCACCTTGCAGACTTCGCTTTCATTCACACAGGTTGTGAACAACTCAAACCTGTTTGACAATTGCAAAGCCTGAGGCTCCTCTGCTCCTGTCTGCTCGGTCCCATTACCTGCCTCACTGACAGTCACATCCTCCTGTCCCTCACTGCCGACCAAAACAGATGTCCCTCTTCTAAGAGGTGTGACTGTCTTCTGGAACAAAGTAACCAGGTATTTCTCCCCCTCCCTTATGTTGCGCAGTGTCTGCATTTCGGCTTCCAGATCAATAATCCTGATTGGGAATTCCTCAAGCTGCTTACACTTCCTGCAGACGTGTTTGTCATGGATCACCTTGGCATCCAAATACCCCACATCCCACAGCTGCAACATAACACCTGTCCCAGAATTCTAACTTAAGTTATTTAATTAATTTACTTTAATTACTTTCTTCCTTTCTATGCTACAATTTACTGTGTTTAGTGATTGCTAGTACCACTGACACCTAAAGTTAACATGGTTCTTATCTACAAGGTATGTGTTTTAGATGTTTGTTTAAATTGCTTTCATTTTATTGCTTTTTTATTTTGATAGTTTGATCTTAATTTTAAAGTTTTCAAATTTTGATTTATTATTTTAAAGTTTTAGTTCTTTTTATTTATAGATCTACCTGAACTCGCCTGTCCTGAGCTGGTTTCTCACACGCTGTCCCTTAGACTGAGCACTTACTGGCCAATCAAATTACTAGATTCCTGTGACCTCACAGTTGCTTTTTTACTTTTTCCTGACTGCTTCCTTTTCAAACTGAAGTCTCTCCCGCTCTCCGCGTCCTTTTCAAACTGAAGTCTCTCCCGCTCTCCGCGTCCTTTTCAAACTGAAGTCTCTCCCGCTCTCCGCGTCCTTTTCAAACTGAAGTCTCTCCCGCTCTCCGCGTCCTTTTCAAACTGAAGTCTCTCCCGCTCTCCGCGTCCTTTTCAAACTGAAGTCTCTCCCGCTCTCCGCGTCCTTTTCAAACTGAAGTCTCTCCCGCTCTCCGCGTCCTTTTCAAACTGAAGTCTCTCCCGCTCTCCGCGTCCTTTTCAAACTGAAGTCTCTCCCGCTCTCCGCGTCCTTTTCAAACTGACTAAGATTGGATCTTTGATGCTGGATTGACCATTGATGTGAGTTGTGAATAGATGCCTTTCACCTCCCTGCCTGGACTAAATTCTCTCTCAGGCAAAGGGGATAAAACTTTATTCTCATGAAAGCAGTTATATTTCCAAAGGCAAAATAGAGGGTTTACAAACACATTCTCTTCATCCAGAGCCCCCCTGCTGTTCTTCAAAATAGCATCATGGGATCTTTTCCATTCACTGGAGAGCAGCTGAGACCTCAGTTTAACACCTCATTCAAAAAACGGTAGCTCTGGTAGTGCAGCAGTAGCTCAGTACTGCACTGGAGTGTCAGCCTAGATTCATATCACAAAGTATTTATAGCACAGAAACAGGCCATTGGGCCCAGCAAGTCCCTGCTAGTATTTATGCTGCATGAGCCCCACTTCCTCCAACCCCATCAATATATCCTTGCAGTCCTTTCTCCCTCATGTGCCTATTTAGCTTCCTCTTAATTGCCTCTGTGCAATTTGTCTCAACTACTCCTTGTGGTTGTGACAAGGTGGGCCCTGGCACTGGCGGACATTAGGAAGACCAGACACAAACCATGCAACCTACCCCCCCCCCCCCCACAAGCCCTCTGGCCCACCCACTCTCACTCATGCCCACCCACTTGCATGCATACACTGATACGACAATGGCTATGAGTAAAACAAAGTGTTGACTACCCAGACGATACAATTAATTAAAATGAGCACAGAATACTGCTGCTGCTGGAATTACTTTAATCATTTTACTGATTAAGTTTAAGTAATAATTCCCCATAATAACTGTACTAACAACTATTACATGTAAAATAATCTTTATATATAAAAGCAAAAGTTCTGTCTGCTTATCTGTTTGTTTGCTGCAAAACTCCCCTGAGGTCCTTGGGCTGATCTCAGCCAAACTCAGCCCAAGGGACATGTTGTACCGGAGCTGGCATCTCACCCCCCTCCCCCAGCAACTGGTGCTTTGGCCTCCTGACAGGGGATTCCTTGGCCCTGACTACACTGTGTCTCCACTGACTCCATAATCTAGAGATGCTTTAACCCACTCTAACCAAGAAAGAATGTGCCAAATTTATGTCATAAATCCCTGACTTTCTTTCATATTTTATTTGTGTTTTTTCTCATTTTACTTGCTTCATGTAGTGTCTCAGAACATAACTAACATGTTTGTGCAGATCTGGGATGACTCTGCTCTAAGTGCGGTAGCGGGTGGGACAAAGAATGTTTTACCTGCCGGCTGCAATGGCAGCTTTTCACGCTGTATCGTCTCAAACCCGCCTCATTAATTATGCATTCTTGGGAAACATGCCGTTTCTAATAGCAGGCCAGCTCTCATTCACCCCCTGCGCTGTCACCTCACTACTTTATCACACTAGGCACCATATTTAAAGTGCAGCCGCACACACACTGCTCAGTGCTTCCAGCCCAGGGGCTGCTGTACACAAGACATGGCCCCGAAAGGCAAGAAAACTGCAGCCTCCCTCCTCAACCCCGACTCAGTGACGTGTATCTGGAACACCTTTTGGACACTGTGGAGGTGTGTCGTGATGTGCTGTACCCCCACTCTGCCTGCAGGAGGGCCGACAGCATTATCACTCCGGCTTGGTAGGCAATGGCAGTAGTGGTCAGTGCCAATGCTGCACAGAAGAGGTTGACCATCCAGTGCAGATAGAGGATGAATGATCTCATCCATGCAGCCAGGGTAAGGCAACCATCTCATCACTCTAAACTCACACACTCACAAGCCCATCACACATTCACTGGCATCTCACTCGCTGCCAATTCAAGGGACATCACCACTCACTCTCTCATACACACCCTCCATACTACATGAATTGTTGAACGAATTCTGTTAGACATGAGAGATGCTTCAAATAAATGACTTCATAGAAACATTTTTGTGGTCTGATTTTCAGCTTTAATACCTATCTCATTCAGTCTATAGATCCATATCTCTGCTCATTACTTCAGAAAGCATTTTCTTTTCCTTATTTTTTAAATCTTATTTTTAACTTTCTTCCCTTTATTTCCCACACATTGGATGAGTTGACCACCAGTTTAAAGCCAATGTACCCATCGTGGGAATGACTAGTGATCATGCTTTTGTTCATTCCTGGTGGCATTCAGAAGTGTTTTGTTCTCCAAGAGCTGACTACACTTTGGGTTCTTCTGTAAGATTGATGCAATTCTAAAGAGCTCAACTTTCACACTGTTCTCTTCAAGTATGTTCCTCTTATTTCTCCAAGCAGTGTCATTATGGAGAAAACTCATTCTGTATGGACGTTGCTGTATGGTGTGGAGAATGTGTAGGAACTGATTTTCTTTGTGTTTGCTGTGCTTTACTGAAAAGTTTCAGGTAACCCCCCTGACTGGTCTGACAATGCTTCATCTCAGGGGAAGATGCGTTTTCCACAAAGCCGAATTCTTCGTCCATGTCAGTCTCTTTAAGATTGCATGTTTGGACTCTACCACAAAATTCTTCAAAGGACACAGTATTTGCAAAGGCTAATTTGACCATTTTGTTGTGAAAGCTGCTTTCATACAAGTCATACCTGTCACTCAAGGACTTCTTGACTCTCTCACACTTTCCTGCTGCATCTGATGTTAACTGGTTCAGTCTGACATTCACTGTAAACCCAAAAAGGCTTGTCCTGAAACCTTCTTTCCAGGTTCCTATTCATGTGACTCATCCGCTGATGTATCGAGAAGATGCTGAAGGATTCAGCCCTAAAGCTTTCACACAGCCTGGGTCTAGTTTCAGAGCTTTGCTGAGAAAGACAAGATAAATCGTAGCCACTCCTTTGATAATGCCTATGTCCCCAGAGCTTCTCCTCAATATTTTGGACATTCTGAAAGGAGCTTATCGTCGGCTCCCAGCAGCAATCTGTCAGCAGAAAAAGCCACTGGTAACAATGTGCTTCAGCAGATCACATCCTCTGCTTCAACAAAGCTACAAAACTCCCTCAGCTGTCTTGCCTTTGCTGAAATGCTAAAGTGAGCATGTACCTGGAGAAATGATGATCTCCCTCCCTATCAGCACTGTGGGTGTACCTACACCACATGGACTGCAGCGGTTCAAGAAGACAGCTCACCACCACCTTCTCAAGGGCAATTAGGGATGGGCAATGAATGCTGGCCCAGCCAGTGAAGCCCACGTCCCCTGAATGAATGGGGGAAAAATGCCTCATTATCAAGGTTTCTGACAGTACCTGGTTGTATAGTGCAAAATATGAGCCAAACAGTTGGCTACAACATTGTCCTTTTGAGCAGCTTTTGGTTTTTTGTAAACACTGCTGTGCTTTCCATAATTAACACTTGAACTGAGAGCTGAAACCACAGAAATTCTCCCGAGGCTGAGATTAGATTGGATAATGTTTCTGAAGTGATTGATGGTGAGGAAAACATTAGGATCTTTTTTTCCTGGGCACCCGATGACTGAGAGATGATTTTGAATGATTGGTATTGGTATTGTTGGATAACAATGAGTGTGCATCAATAGGATGCAGGATGGGTCCAATAGGACCTTTCTTCACAGGCACATTCGTCAACCTGGCAATAGTCCCAAGGGACATGAGCCAATATTTAGCCAATTGGCTGACCTATAGGAGCTTCTGATCAGCTGATTTTGCCATCATTTGCTTTGGAATCATTACTGCATTATTTGACAAGTGCCAGCGAGTTGAATGGGTTTCCCTCAGCTGGGCTGTGCAGTGTGGAGAACAGTGTGAACCAGCGAATTGAAATTCTGGAGCTAAGGCCCCGATGTGGTGAAATCTGGACTGCCCAGGAAAGAAAATGACTGGCCATCCTAGGTGGCCAGATTCTTGTGCTCAGCTACATGGAGTGGAACTCACAAGCTCTTGATTCAGTGCCAAGAGTCTTACTGACTGATCCCTGGCTGAGGGACAGGAGTAGGCCCTTCAGCCCCTCAAGCCTACACCAGACACAGATCTGTACGTCAGCTCCAATCAGCTCCTTTGGCTCTATACACTTGCATAACAGAACCCATTGACTTCAGTCTTGAAAGCTCTGATTACCTAATGTAACTATAGTCCATCAGTGGAGAGAATTCCACATTAAGAGAGCGTGTGAAGTCAAAGTCTTACAATATTTCAGCTTCAATAATGATGTAAGATACGAAACAGGTGTTAGTGGTTCAGTTGCTCCTATCTAGACCACAAAACCGTCAAATCTGTCTCCAATTGGAAAATGAGGTCATGTTTAAGATAGTTTTCTGTTAACAGCAAGTTTAAAAAAAAAGAAATTCTTCTGTGTGTATTTCATTGATTCACAGGTAGATTACTCCTCTATGAGATGCAGTTAAGTGGACAGTCCCATATTAGAAGAAGGAAAACTTTGTAAAATTCACAGTAACTCAGTGAAATAGGCGATTGATATTTCATTTGCAGGTTCTGGTTTGCTTGATGGAATCAATTTTATCTTTGATCTAAAGATTAAGAGTAGAAAGGGTAGGAAATTGTTTTGGAAAAGGGTGTAGTCTGATTGAGAATTGTTCTTCTTAGTTGGAGCTTTCTCACAAGATGGTTCGGAGGTGGATGAGTTAGCGACACTGAGCATCATGGCCAATGTCGTTTTCAATCAATGAAAATGGTGAATGAACAATTCTATCCAACATCCATGATGCTGGCAGCTTGAGAGTCTCTGTTTAAACAGCAGAAGCTTTTTAGAAGAAGCTGCTTCTCCTGGCAAGACGGTTGGTAACCAGAGGATACAAATTTAAGATAGTTGGTAAAACAACGAGAGAAGGATCAGATCATTTATTTTACCCAGCAAGTTATTGTGAGCAGGGATGTACAGCCTGAAAAGGCAGCTGGGGAGGCGCTGGCATAGTGGTGTCGTCATTGGACTGGTAACGGAAACCCAGGGTAATGCTCCAGGGACCTGGGTTTGAATCCCACCACAGCAGATGGTGAAATTTAAATCTAATAAAAACCTGGAATTGAAAGTCTAAACACAGTGCAGAAGAGGTCCTTCGGCCCATCGAGTCTGCACCGACACGTGAGAAACAACTGACCTACCTACCTAATCCCATTTACCAGCACTTGGCCCATAGCCTTGAATGTTATGACGTGCCAACTGCTCATCCAGGTACTTTTTAAAGGATGTGAGGCAACCCGCCTCCACCACCCTCCCAGGCAGCACATTCCAGACCGTCACCACCCTCTGGGTAAAAAAGCTTTTCCTCACATCCCCCCTAAACCTCCTGCCTCTCACCTTGAACGTATGCCCCCTTGTGGCTGACCCTTCAACTAAGGGGAACAGCTGCTCCCTATCCACCCTGTCCATGCCCTTCATAATCTTGTACACCTCGCTCAGGTCACTCCTCAGTCTTCTCTGCTCCAGCAAAACAACCCAAGTCTATCCAACTTCTCTTCATAACTTAAATGTTTCATCCCAGGCAACATCCTGGTGAATCTCCTCTGCACCCCCTCCAGTGCAGTCACATCCTTCCTATAATGTGGCAACCAGAACTGCACACAGTACTCCAGCTGTGGCCTCACCAAGGTTCTATACAACTCCAACATGATCTCCTTACTTTTATAATCTATGCCTCGATTGATAAAGGTGAGTGTCCCATATGCCTTTTTCACCGCCCCACTAACATGCCCCTCCATCTTCAGAGATATATGGACGCACACGCCAAGATCCCTTTGTTCCTCAGAACTTCCTGATGTCATGCCATTCATTGAATTCTTCCTTGTCAAATTACTCCTTCCAAAGTGTATCACCTCACACTTTTCAGAGTTAAATTCCATCTGCCACTTATCTGCCCATTTGACCATCCCGTCTATATCTTCCTGTAGCCCAAGACACTCAACCTCACTGTTGACCACCCGGCCAATCTTTGTGTCATCTGCAAACTTACTAATCCTATCCCCCACGTAGTCATCTATGTTGTTTATATAAATGAAGAATAATAGGGGACCCAGCACAGATCCCTGTGGTACGCCACTGGTTACTGGCTTCCAGTCACTAAAGCATCCTTCTGTCATCACCCTCTGTCTTCTACAACTAAGCCAATTTTGAATCCACCTTATCAAATTACCCTGTATCCCATGTGCATTTGCCTTCTTTATAAGTCTCCCATGTGGGACCTTGTCAAAGACTTTGCTGAAATCCATATAAACTACATCAACTGCACTACCCTCATCTACACACCTGATCACCTCCTCAAAACATTCAATCAAATTTGTTAGGCATGACCTCCCTCTGACAAAGCCATGCTGACTATCCCTGATCAAACCTTGCCTCTCCAAGTGGAGATAGATTCCCTCCTTCAGAATTTTCTCCAATAGTTTCCTGACGTGAGACTCCCTGGTCTGTAATTCCCTGGCTTATCTCTACAACCGTTCTTAAATAGCGGAACCACATTAGCTGTTCCCCAGTCCTCTGGCACCTCCCCCATGGCCAGAGAGGAATTAAAATGATGACCATGAAACCATTGCCAATTGTTGCAAAAACCCTTCTGCTTCACTAATGTCCTTTGGGGAAGGAAATCTGCTGTCCTACATGTGGCTGACTCTTAACTACTCCCTGAATAAAGGATGGGCAATAAATGCTGGCCTAGTCTGTGACACCACAACCCATGAATTAATTTTTAAAAAATTAATAGTAGCTTTCAAAAGGGAATTGGCTCAATATTTGAAAAGAAGATTTTGCAGAGCTATGGGGAGAAGAGAGAAACAGAGACCGTGAGAATATTTGGATAGTTTTCTCAAAGAGCTGACATGGGCATGATGGGCTGAATAGTCTCCTTCTGCGATGCAGGATTGATTCTGCAAAAGAGGCAAAATGGCCACTGTTACCGTCTCCCATTCCGCTGTAACACCCACGTGCATGAGATGAGTAACTGGCTAAACTTGCCACAACACAGATTGGGGGGAATTAAAAACCTGACTTACACAAACATTTGTTCCTCTGATGGTGAAAATAGGTGTTTGTTCCAGAAGTGGAGAGAAGCATTCTTTCTGCATGAGGTCCTTCAGGCTACAGTGGAAAGGAAGTGAGCTATACCACAATTACTGGAAATGGGAGGAACCAAAACAATCGCGAAACATTTTTGCAGTGATCAGAGTTCTCAGAACAATCACATCATTCAATCAGCTTTGACTTCAACAAGAAGGGAAGTGGAAAGGAAAGTTTCAGGAAGACCTCTTGCTTTCCTTTCAGTTTTCAGTCTCAGTTCAGCTCTGTTTTATGTTTCCTTTTGATCCCATGTAGGTGCTGCTACTCAAATCTCTTTCGGTAGTAGAGAAGAAAAACGCTGCATTTATGAAACCCCTTTCATGAACTCCAGATGTCCCAAAGGCACTTTACAGCCAATTAAGGGCTTTGAATTATAGTCACTGGTGTAGTATAGGAAAAGTAGCCATCAGTTTTTACAAAGCAAGAGCCCACAAACAACAGGGTGCTACTGACTAGATAATCTGTTTTAGTGATGTGATTGAGGATAAATATCAGGGAGAACTGCCCTGCTCTTTGAATAGTTTTATAGGATCTTTTACAACCACCTAATGGGCAGTTGGTTTAGAGTCTCATTCAAAAGATCGCACCTCTGACAGTTCAGTATCCCTTCGGCACTGCACTGAAGTGTCAGCCTAGACTTTGTGCTCAAAAAAGGCCCAGAATTAATGGCAATAGATTGTTCGGCAATGGGGTTGTTTTTAACTTTCTGTTTTAACTGAATATGGAGCACTCCACTTTGTGGGAGAAGGTTGTGGGTCAAAGCCCCACTCCAAAATTATGTTCCATGGCACAATTCAAAGGAGAGTTGGGGAAATCTCTGTGGTGTTTGAGCCAATATTTATTCCTCAATGAGGTCTTTAAAACACAGACATTATCATGATGCTGTTTTTGGGATCTGCACAAGTTGCTGCTGTATTTCCAATTACAACAGTAACTGCACTTCACAAATATTTCGAAGTGAAGTGTTTGGGACATCAATAAGAATCAGGCTTTGAAATACAATGAAAACTTTGGCACTTGTGTCTTATTCAGTTGTGCAAGATATTCTTCTAGTGAATCGACAGCTTGTTCCATATTGCACCCAACTTTCTTTCAGATTGCATTCATATATCGCCTATCTCAACCTCAGAATGTGCAAAAGTGGCCAATGAAATATGATTGAAATGCAGTCACTGTTGTAATGCACAGTGACAAAGGATTGAATTCAACAGAAAGGAAAGTCAGCCATGTTATAACCAAGCCACTGATTCACTGAGAGCCCATTTCACACTGCAGGTGAAAAAGTAATTTCACTTCCATCATGTCAGTTATGGACATTTAATGGATTAGATTTACCTGCTGCAAAACCAATCCAAAAAACTTCTTGAATTCCTGTTTTTTATTTTTTCATGGAGTGCGGGTGTCACTGGCTAGGCCAGCATTTGTTGCCCATCCCTAACTGCCCTTGAGCTGGTGGTGGTGAGTGAACTTCTTGAGGTCCAGGTGGTATAGATATACCCACAGTGCTGTTAGGAACCTTTCACCAGGATAGATTAGTTACATTGCCCTTAGCGGTAATGGCTGAAGGAGCAATGTTGGTCAGTGCATCAAAAGGACTCTTTGCTCTCTTAATGAATGGTGCTGTCGAGCTTTTCCATTCAATTGAACAAGCAGCTAGAGACTTGGTTTAACGTATCATCTGAAAGACTGATTATGCACTCAAATTCTGAAATTGGGCTTGACCTCAAACCTTCTGACTAGACTTAGCTTGTATCTCACTTGCATTAATTGTTTCAGTGTAAACTGTCATTTGGCAGGTGTCCAAACCATAGCGATTCATATTAATGAAGTGGTTATTCCCCCCATGTTTCATGGTGCCACATCATCTGAAAGTTCCTGTTTTGTTAAATGTTACTGTCTCAATGTGGAAGTACAGTGGTCCAGACTAGTCACCTGTTAACTCTTCCTCTTGTTCCCTTGTTATAAGAAAGTTATCATGCACTGAATTTAATAATCACTCAACAGTGGGATTGAAGGTGGGAGAGATGGAGGGGCAGTGAAATTGACCAATGGGCTCCCCACTGCCCTTCCAACCACCCCTGACCTGTCCTCAACTTTACAGGGGCCAATTAATGACCTCATTTTGAGGCTTAGGGCGGAGGAAGCCTGGCAAGTCACCCTGCTCAGACCGCAGGCAGGAAACTGAGTGGGGCACCACCCTCAAAAGTCACTTTTCTCATCGAGGGTACCCCCCGTGCTTGTGCCCCCTCCCAAGGTCTGCCCTCCCGAGTGCACCCTCCCCACCTGCCCTCTCTATCAAGGTCCCACCGCCCTCTCTGCACCCACCTGGACTTCAGCTCCCAACCTCGCAGTGAGAACTCCACACTTTCCTGGTACTGGACTCCAGGGTATACAATCTGGGGGCTGCTGGTAGTCCCAGCAGTGGCCACTGCTGCCACTACAGAACCTCTGGCCACTCAAAATAGGTAACAGCTCTCTGAGATGGGACTACCACATGAGAAGGGGGCAGAAATACCCAATTTCCTATCACCTGTTTTGTCCCGCTGTCCAAGACAAGTTTCGCCCAAAAAGTATTTATTTTTTATTCTTTCACAGGATGTAAATGCCAATAGCAAGACCAGCATTTATTGCCTATCCTTAAATGAGAAGATGGTGGTGAGCTGCCTTCTTGAACCGCTGCAGCCCATGTGGTGTAGGTGCACCCACAGTGCTGTTAGGGAGGGCGTTCCAGGATTTTGACCCAGTGACAGCGAAGGAACAGTGATATATTTCCAAGTCAGGATGGTGAGTGACTTGGAGGGGAACTTCCAGGTGGTGGTGTTCCCATCTATCTGCTGCCCTTGTATAGATTATATCCTTAACGTCACACAGTGAAAGTTAGAGAGGAGGTGGTGGCAAAATGCTAATATCACTGAACAAATAATCCAGGGGCCCAGGTTAATGCTTTGTGGGCATTTGCTCAACTCCCACCACAGCATAGAATTTGAATTCAATTATTAAAGCTGAAATTAAAAGTTAGACTCAGTAATGGTAACCATGGCATTGTTGATTGTCATAAAAGCCCATCTGGTTCACTAAAGTCCTACATGTGACTTCAGACCCATAGCATTGTGGTTGATTTTTAACAAGCCACTCAGTTGTAGCAAAACCTACTACAGTTTAGGCTATGAAACCTAAGAAAATGAATGAAACTGGACGGCATCAACTAGGCAACAGAAACGACAATGGCAAACCCAAAACTGTCAACCCTACAAAGTCCTCCTTACCAACAGAGAGCTTGTGAAAAAATTGGGAGAGCTGTCTCACGGATTAGTCAAGCGATAGCCTGACATAGTCATCCTCGTGGAATCATACCTCACAGATAATGTCCCAGACACCACCACCAGAATTTTCTTTGTTTGGGGACTTAATTTTTCATCACCAAGAGTGACAGATGCATCTGTCCATGACAGTATCGGCAGGAGTGACCACCGCACAGTCATTGTGGAGACCAAGTCCTGCCTTTACATTGAGGATACCCTCCATCGTGTAGTGTGGCACTACCACCATGCTAAATGGGATAGATTTCAAACAGATCTAGCAACTCAAGACTGGGCATCCATGAGGTGCTGTGGGCCATCAGCAGCAGCAGAATTGTACTCAAACACAATGTGTAACCTCATGGCCCAGCATATCCCCCACTCTACCATTACCATCAAGCCAGGGGATCAACCCTGGTTCAACAAAGAGTGCAGGAGGGCATGCCAGGAGCAACAGTCGATAGATAGACCGAAGTGATCCCACAACCAATGGATCAGATCTAAGCTCTGCAGTCCTGCCACATCCAGTAATGAATGGTGGCGGACAATTAAACAAGTCACTGGAGGAGGAGGCTCCACAAATATCCCCATCCTCAATGATGCAGGAGCCCAGCACATCAGTACAAAAGATAAGGCTGAAGAATTTGCAACAATCTTCAGCCAGAAGTACCGAGTGGATGATCCATCTTGGCGCCTCCGGAGGTCCCAGCATCACAGATGCCAGTCTTCAGCCAATTCAATTCACTCCACGTGATATCAAGAAATGGCTGAAGGCACTGGATACCGCAAATGCTATGGGCCCTGACAATATTCCGGCAATAGCACTCAAGACTTGTGCTCCAGAACTTGCCGCTCCCCTAGCCAAGCTGTTCCAGTGCAGCTACAATACTGGCATCTACCCAGCTATGTGGAAAATTACTCAAGTATGTCCTGTACACAAAAAGCGGGAAAGTCCAATCCGGCCAAAAACCGCCTCATCAGTCTACTTTTGATCATCATATAAGTGATGGAAGGCTTCGTTGACAGTGCTGTGAAGCAACAGTCACTCAGCAGTAACCTGCTCACTGGTGCCTAGTTTGGGTTCCGCCAGGGTCGCTCAGCTCTTGACCTCATTACTGCCTTGGTTCAGACATGGACCAAAGACCTGAACTCCCGAGGTGAGGTGAGAGTGACTGCCCTTGACATCAAGGTGGCATTTGACTGAGTGTGGCTTCAAGGAGCCCAGGCAAAACTGAAGTCAGTGGGAATCAGGGGGAAAACTCTCTACTGGTTGGAGTCATACCTAGCACAAAGGAAGATGGTTGTAGCTGTTGGAGGGCAATCATCTCAGCTCCAGGACATCATTGCAGGAGTTCCTCAGGGTAGTGTCCTAGGCCCAACCATCTTCAGCTGCTTCATCAATGACCTTCAAAGCATGGACAACACTGCTTGGCTGGACAAGTGGCAAGGAAAATTCATGCCATACAAGTGCCAGGCAATGACCATCTCCAACAAGAGAGAATCTGACCATGTCTCCTTGACATTCAATGGCATTGCTATCACTGCATCCCCCAGGAACACTGGAGTCAGGGAAGGTCCCAGAGGACTGGAAAATCGCTAATGTAACCCCTCTGTTTAAGAAGGGAGTGAGGCAAAAGACGGGAAATTACACGCCGAATAGTCTGACCTCGGTTGTTGGTAAGATTTTAGAGTCCATTAGTAAGGATGAGATTTCAGAATACTTGGAAGTGCATGGTAAAATCGGGCAAAGTCAGCATGGTTTCATCAAGGGGAGTTCATGCCTGACAAATCTGTTAGAATTCTTTTGAGGAGGTAACGAGTAGGTTAGACAAAGGAGAGCCAATGAATGTTATCTACTTGGACTTCCAGAAGGCCTTTGACAAGGTGCTGCACAGGAGGCTGCTCAGTAAGATAAGAGCCCATGGTGTTAGAGGCAAGGTACTAGCATGGATAGAAGATTGGCTCTCTGACAGGAGGCAGAGAGTGGGGATAAGGGCGTCCTTCTCAGGATGGAGGCCGGTGACTAGTGGAGTTCCGCAGGGGTCAGTGTTGGGACCACAACGTTTCACTTTATACATTAATGATGTAGATGAAGGAACTGAGGGCATCCTGGCTAAGTTTGCAGATGATACAAAGATAGGTGGAGGGACAGGTAGTATTGAGGAGGCGGGGAGGCTGCAGAAGCATTTGGACAGATTAGGAGAATGGGCAAAGAAGTGGCAGATGGAATACAACGTGGGGAAGTGTGAGGTCATGCACTTTGGTAGGAAGAATAGAGACATAGACTATTTTCTAAATGGGGAGGGAATTCAGAAGTCTGGAGTGCAAAGGGACTTGGGAGTCCTAGTCCAGGATTCTCTTAAGGTTAACTTGCAGGTTGAGTCAGTAGTTAGGAATGCAAATGCAATGTTGGCATTTATTTCAAGAGGACTAGAATATTAAAGCAGGTTGTGCTGCTGAAGCTTTATAAGGCTCTGGTCAGACCACATTTAGAATATTGTGAGCAATTTTGGGCCCCGTATCTCAGGAAGGATGTGCTGGCCCTGGAGAGGGTCCAGAGGAGGTTCACGAGAATTCCTGATCCCAGGAATGAAAGGCTTAGCATATGTGGAACGTTTGAGGACTCTGGGTCTATACTCAATGAAGTTTAGAAGGATGAGGGGGGATCTGATTGAGACTTACAGAATACTGAAAGGCTGGATAGAGTGGACGTGGGGAAGATGTTTCCATTAGTAGGAGAGACTAGGACCTGAGGGCACAGCCTCAGAGTAAAGGGAAGACCTTTTAGAACAGAGGTGAGGAGAAACTTCTTTAGCCAGAGAGTGGTGAATGTATGGAATTCATTGCCACAGAAGGCTGTGGAGGCCAGGTCATTGAGTGTATTTAAGACTGAGATAGATAGGTTCTTGATTGGTAAGGGGATCAAAAGTTACGGGGAGAAGGCAGGAGAATGGGGTTGAGAAACTTATCAGCCATGATTGAATGGCGGATCAGACTTGATGGGCTGAATGGCCTAATTTCTGCTCCTATGTCTTATGGTCTTACTATCAACATCCTGGGGGTTACCATTGACTAGAAACTAAACTGGACTAGCCATATAAATACTGTACCTACGAGAGCAGGTCAGAGGCTAGGAATCATGCAATGAGTAACTCACCTCCTGACTCCCCAAAGCCTGTCCACCATCTACAAGGCACAAGTCAGGAGTGTGATGGAATACTCCCCACTTGCCTGGATGAGTGCAGCTCCAACAACACTCTAGAAGCTCAACACCATCCAGGACAAAGCAGCCCGCTTGATTCAAGCACCCCATCCATCACCTTCAACATTGACTCCCTCCATTCCTGGCACACAGTAGCAGCAGTGTGTACCATCTACAAGATGCACTGCAGGAACTCACCAAGGCTCCAACAGCAGCACACTCCACCCCACGACCACTACCATCTAGAAGGACAAGGGCAACAGATGGATGGGAACACCACCACCTGCAAGTTCCCCTCCAAGTCACTCACCATCCTGAATTGGAAATATATCATTGTTCCTTCACTGTCACTGGGTCAAAATCCTGGAACTTCCTCCCAACAGCACTGTGGGTGTACCTACACTACATGGACTGCAGCAGTTCAAGAAGACAGCTCACCACCACCTTCTCAAAGGATGGTCAATAAATGCTGGCTTAGCCAGTGATGCCTACCTACATCATGTGAAATATTAGGGGGAGATGGTGCGCTGGTGGTAATGTCACTGGGCTAGTAATCCAGTGGCCCAGGCTAATAGTCTAGGGACATGGGTTTAAATCCCACCAAGGCAGCTGGTGGAATTTAAATTCAATAATAAAACTCGAGTTAAAAGCTAGTCTCAGTGATGGTGACCATGAAACCATTGTTTATTGTTGTAAAAACTCATTTGGTTCATTAATGCCCTTGAGAGAAGAAAGTCTGCTGTTCCCTTCCTGACTCCAGATCCACAATAATGTGGTTGACCCTAAATACCCTCTGAAATGGTCAAGTCAAGTTGTGTCAAAACTGATATAAGGTCTAAAACGAACGCCGTACAGCACTGTGGGTGTACCTACACCGCATGGACTGCAGCGGTTCAAGAAGGCAGCTCACCATCACCTTCTCAAGGGCAACTAAGCATGGGAATTAAATGCTGAACTAAATATAAATAATTTTTAAATGTTAAAATTTTTAAGGCTGTGTTAATGTTAAGATTCCCACCTGCCTGCTCTTGGACAATTAGTAGGTAAACTAGCCAAATTCTGCTTTTGTGTTTTCAAAGTTTTTTTTGCATTTTTTCAGTCCCTTTTGATGTGGGGTTTGCAGTTCAGGTTTTCAATTAATTTCATTAGCAAACAACAGAATTGAAAGCAGAATCCGAGCCTCTGCCCTGCAGTTACCCTGCCCCCTGTTTCGCTTTGAAGGTGCCTCCATTCTATTTCCCATATATGAAAATTAAAAACAGAATTGAACCAATTGCAGAATAGAAATCTCCAGTAAATTCCAGAAAAAATGTCCCTGGCATGGTGAGGATTAAAATGAGTTTTATTTGATTTCCAAGGTCTGTCAGCCCTGATGATCAGACCGGTGAAACAGATGCTCCTGTGTTCAATTGTTTGCGTTTTATGACCTGGCATGAACCAATTTTGCAATATTGTAAAGGCGCTAAAATACATCTAAGGAGCATGTGAAATGTGCACAAATGCAGTAACTAAAAAATGGAAATTTAATGAAAGGAGAAAAGCAGCTTTCAATTAGGGAAGGGAGAACGTTTTATAAACCATAATTGGATACATAAATAGATACATAAAAGAGAAAACTTATTTCATAAATCAGAGAAATTTTCTCGCTAATGAGAAAAGTGAAAGTGTGTTGGGTGATGATTTAAATTGCAGCAGTGATCACTCTTTCAGAACTGCTCCTTATCTGTAAAGTGCTCTGGACTATGCAGAGGTTGTGAAAAGCAATGTAGAAATATAACTTTGTTCTTTTATTCATGTTGTATCTTGTTAACTTGACTTGTATGATCATTTTGAAGTTTTGAAGGTAAGCATGCAGGTGCAGCAGGTGGTAAAAAAGGCAAATGGTATGTTGGCTTTCCTAGCCAGAGGATTCGAGTACAAGAACAGGGATGTCTTGCTGCAATTGTACAGGGCCTTGGTGAGACCACACCTGGAATATGGTGTGCAGTTTTGGTCTCCTTATCTGAGGAAGGATGTTCTTGCTATAGAGGGAGTGCAGCAAAGGTTTACCAGACTGATTCCTGGGGATGGCGGGACTGACATATGAGGAGAGATTGAGTCGGTTAGGATTATATTTGCTGGAGTTCAGAAGAATGAGGGGGGATCTCATAGAAACCTATAAAATTCTAACAGGACTAGACAGGGTAGATGCAGGAAGGATGTTCTCAATGGTGGGGGAGTCCAGAACCAGGGGTCACAGTCTGAGGACATGGGGTAGACCATTTAGGACTGAGATGAGGAGAAATTTCTTCACCCAGAGAGTGGTGAGCCTGTGGAATTTGTTACCACAGAAAGTAGTTAAGACCAAAACATTGTATGTTTTCAAGAAGGAGTTAGATATAGCTCTTGGGGCGAAAGGGATCAAAGGGTATGGGGAGAAAGCGGGAGCAGGCTATTGAGTTGGAAGATCAGCCATGATCATAATGAATGGCGGAGAACCGAAGGACCGAGTGGCCTACTCCTGCTCCTAGTTTCTATGTTTTGTTCCATAGTTTGGATATTGACTATTTAGATGTGTTTGTAGCCCCTCAATAAACTTGAGTGAGATTCATGGCAGTGTCACCGCTTTAAGATGCAAGGCTCTTGTGCAACCATTTACAAAGCACAGAACACCAAAAGTGCTTAAAATAAAAAAGCAGGTTTGATCCTGGTCCTGTTGTGTCCGTGGGATCCTGGCTTTGATTCGCAGTCAGTGAGCGCCCGGTCTCAGTGAGAATGGAGTGAGGAGGGGAGGTTCGATTTGTTTCTGCTTTGAATCGCAGCCAGTTTGTGACTTTGAAGTTGCTGCTGGAGAGTTTTTTTGATGTAGTGAGTTATGATGTGGGATGGAGGGGCTGGAAAAATGCTGACAGCAGTTTCAAACAGTAACTTTCAAAGGAAATGTTTGTACGCTTGAAAAGGAAAGACTTGCAGGGCAAATGGGAAAGAGCAGGGAGTCGAACTAATTGGACAGATCTTATAAAGCCAGCACAGGCATGATGGGCGAAATAGTATTGTATAATTTTAGAGAATTTTGAGAGAGTGAGAGAGAGCATGTGTGTGTCTGAGCACGTGTTGTGTGCATGAGCGCGTGTGTGTGCATGAGCGCGTGTGTGTGCATGAGCGCGTGTGAGTGCATGAGCGCGTGTGTGTGCATGAGCGCGTGTGTGTGCATGAGCGCGTGTGTGTGCATGAGCGCGTGTGTCTGAGCGCGTGTTGTGTGTCTGTGTGGTGTGTGTCTGTGTGTGTGTGTCTGTGTGTGAGTGTCTGTGTGTGAGTGTCTGTGTGTGAGTGTCTGTGTGTGAGTGTCTGTGTGTGAGTGTCTGTGTGTGAGTGTCTGTGTGTGAGTGTCTGTGTGTGAGTGTCTGTGTGTGAGTGTCTGTGTGTGAGTGTCTGTGTGTGAGTGTCTGTGTGTGTGTGTCTGTGTGTGAGTGTCTGTGTGTGAGTGCGAGTGCCTGTATGGGAAGAACTTTCATGTCTGCACACAAAATGACGCACAGTGGGACATCGGGTGAATGTCCTGATCTCACTGTGCGCCAATGCAGTGTTTCACTGGGTGGGCACGTGATGATCTCCATTGTGCGCCCGCCATTAATAAACGGGACACTTAAGGCCCTTGACTCACCAACAGATGCCGATTTTTCAGCACCCGTGCAATCTTCAGGTCAGCGTACAGGCACAACGGGCAGGCGGGTAGGAGACATTTGTATAAACCTCATCCACGGACGGGATAAGAGGGTTCAGTGGGGTCGCGAGTGTCTCTGTCAGATAGTGAGGTTTCAAAGTTACTGATACTTGCTTATGTGATCTGCAATACTTCAAAACACAGACCAGCTGCTTGGTCTGGACTCACAGCCTTCAGGTCAGCTCTCTGCAGGGAGGAATCTTTTTTGGGCCTGCAGGTTTCAGGAAGCCTTCCCTTAGAATCACAGCATCACAGTGCAGACGAGGCCCTTCGGCCCATCGAGTCTGCGCCAACACGTGAGAAACACCTGACCTACCTACCTAATCCCATTTACCAGCACTTGGCCCATAGCCTTGAATGTTATGACGTGCCAAGTGCTCATCCAGGTACTTTTTAAAGGATGTGAGGCAACCCGCCTCCACCACCCTCCCAGGCAGCACATTCCAGACCGTCACCACCCTCTGGGTAAAAAAGTTTTTCCTCACATCCCCCCTAAACCTCCTGCCCCTCACCTTGAACTTATGTCCCCTTGTGACTGACCATTTAACTCAGGGCAACAGCTGCTCCCTATCCACTCTGTCCATGCCCCTCATAATCTTGTACACCTCGATCAGGTCACCCCTCAGTCTTCTCTGCTCCAACAAAAACAACCCAAGTCTCTCCAACCTCTCTTCATAACTTAAATGTTTCATCCCAGGCAACATCCTGGTGAATCTCCTCTGCACCCCCTCCAGTGCAATCACATCCTTCCTATAATGTGGCGACCAGAACTGCACACAGTACTCCAGCAGTGGCCTCATCAAGGTTCTATACAACTCCAACATGACCTCCCTAATTTTGTAATCTATGCCTCGATTGACAAAGGCAAGTGTCCCATATGCCTTTTTCACCACCCCACTAACATGCCCCTCTGCCTTCAGAGATCTATGGACACACACACCAAGGTCCCTTTGTTCCTCAGAGCTTCCTAGTGTCATGCCGTCCATTGAATACTTCCTTGTCAAATTACACCTCCCAAAGTGTATCATCTCACACTTTTCAGGGTTAAATTCCATCTGCCACTTATCTGCCCACTTGACCATCCCATCTATATCTTCCTGTAGCCCAAGACACTCGACCTCATTATGAACCACCCGGCCAATCTTTGTGTCATCCACAAACTTTCTAATCCTACCCCCCACATAGTCAAATAAGCTGTTTATATAAATGATATATAAATAGGGGACTGAGCACAGATCCCTGTGGTACGCCACTGGACACTAGGTTCCAGTCACTAAAGCATCCTTCTGTCATCACCCTTTGTCTCTGAGAACTAAGCCAATTTTGAATCCACCTTAACAAATTACCCTGTATCCCATGTGCCTTTGCCTTCTTTATAAGTCTCCCATGTGGGACCTTGCCAAAGGCTTTGCTGAAATCCATATAAACTACATCAACTGCACTACCCTCACCTATGCACCTGGTCACCTCCTCAAAACATTCAATCAAATTTGTTAGGCATGACCTCCCTCTGACAAAGCCATGCTGACTATCCCTGATCAAACCTTGCCTCTCCAAGTGGACATGGATTCTCTCCTTTGGAATTTTCTCCAATAATTTCCCTACCACTGACGTGAGACTCACTGGCCTGTAGTTCCCTGGCTTATCTCTACAACCCTTCTTAAATAGCGGAACCACATTAGCTGTTCTCCAGTCCTCTGGCACCTCCCCCATGGCCAGAGAGGAATTAAAAATTTGGTTCAGAGCCCCTGCGATCTCCTCCCTTGCCTCCCTCAGCAGTCTGGGGCACAAATCATCTGGACCTGGGGATTTATCCACTTTTAAGCCGGCCAATACCTTCTCACTCCCTATATCAAATTGCTCAAGAACCTCACAGTCTCTCTCCCTGAGTTCCATACCTCATCCTCATTCTCTTGGGTGAAGATGGATGTGAAGTATTCATTCAACACTCTAGCAATGTCCTCTGGCTCCACCCATAGATTGCTCCCTTGGTCCCTAATGGGCCCTACTCTTTCCCTGGTTATCCTCTTCCTATTGATATACTTATAGAATATCTTGGGATTTTCCCTACTTTTACCAGCCAGAGCTTTCTCATATCGTCTCTTTACTCTCCTAATTGCTTTCTTAAGCTCCACCCTGCTCTGTCTGTACTCCACTAATGCCTCTGCTGATTTCCTTCCCTTGTACCTGCTAAAAGACTCTCTTTTCCTTCTCATCGTATCCCGAATACCTCTGGTCATCCATGGTTCTCTGGGCTTGTTACTCCTTCCTGTCACCCTAGAGGGAACATGTTGAGCCTGTACCCTCCCCATTTCCTTTTTGAACACCCCCCACTGCTCTTCTGTAGATTTCCCCACAAGTAGCTGTTCTCGGTCTATCTTGGACAGATCCTGCCTTATTTTACTAAAATCCACTCTCCCCCAATCCAAAACATTTTTTTGCAACTTGTCTATTTCTTAACCTGGATATGGAAGCTGAATTGTCCACTGAGGCAGCTCCTCTGAGGAAGGGAGGGCCAGGAGGGGGAGGAGACCAGGAGTGCACATTCGGCCTCCAGGGGAGCCACCTTCGGGAGAACAGGCGCAGGCACAGCGGGCGCACGGTCAAGAGGTTGTCCAAGGCAGAAGGGGCCGCAGAAGATGCCACTATCCTGCTGCCAGGATATATAGGTGGCGAAGCAGCTACCTCAATATGTCTGAGTTGCAATGCCGAAGGAGCCTCCAACTGTCAAGGGAGACAGTCAACTATATCTGTCAGATGATTGGTCCTGAGATCTCCCCTAACTGTGTGGGTGGGCATCCCATGCCAGTGACTCTAAAGGTCACAGCTGTCCTCAACATCCATGCCTTCGGCTCCTTCCAGGGGTTGGTGGGTGATCTTTGCAGTGTCTCCCAATCAGCTGTCCACACTTGTGTCAAGAAGGTTACAGACGCTCCGTTCAGACGGGCATTGACTTTCATCCACTTCCGCTGGGACCAAGCAAGTCAGACACAGTGAGCCAGAGGCTTCGCGGCCATTGCTGGCTTTCCCTGTGTCCAGGGTGCTATAGACTGTACACATGTGGCCATCAAGGCACCAGCAGGTGAGCCCGGTGCCTTCGTCAACTGGAAGGGCTTCCACTCCATGAACTTGCAGATAGTGTGTGACCACAGGATGCTGATTCTACAAGTCTGTGCAAGGTACCCAGGCAGCTCCCACGACACCTACATCCTCAGACACTCCCAGGTGCCGGGGCTCTTCAGTGCTCCAGCCCGGCTGGATGGATGGCTGCTGGGTGACAAGGGGGAGGAAAACAGTGGCAGAATCAGACAGAGTCAGCGTGGATTTACGAAAGGGAAATCATGCTTGACAAATTTACTGGAATTTTTTGAGGATGTAACAAGTAGAGTTGATGAGGGGGAGCCAGTGGATATGGTTTATTTGGACTTTCAGAAGGCTTTCGACATAGACCCACATAAGAGATTACTGTGTAAAAGTAAAGTGCATGGGATTAGGGGTAGTGTATTGAGATGGATACAAAACTGGTTGGCAGACAGGAGACAAAGTGTAGGAATAAACGAGTCTTTTTCCGAATGGCAGGCTGTGACTAGTGGGGTAGCGCAGGGATCGGTGCTGGGACCCCAGTTATTCACAATATATATTAATGATTTAGATGAGGGAATTAAATGTAATATCTCCAAATTTGCAGTTAACACAAAGCTGGGTGGGAGGGTGAGCTGTGAGGAGGATGCAGAGATGCTTCAGTGTGATTTGGACAAGCTGATTGAGTGGGCAAATGCATGGCAGATGCAGTATAATGTGGATAAATGTGAGGTTATCCACTTTGGTAGCAAAAACAGGAAGGCAGATTATTATCTGAATGGCTATAAATTGAGAGAGGGGAACGTGCAACGAGACCTGGGTGTCCTCGTATATCAGTCGCTGAAGGTAAGCATGCAGGTGCAGCAGGCGGTAAAGAAGGCAAATGGTATGTTGGCCTTCATAGCCAGAGGATTCGAGTACAGGAACAGGGATGTCTTGCTGCAATTGTACAGGACCTTGGTGAGACCACACCTGGAATATTGTGTGCAGTTTTGGTCTCCTTATTTGAGGAAGGATGTTCTTGCTATAGAGGGAGTGCAGGGAATGTTTACGCGACTGATTTCTGGAATGGCGGGACTGACATATGAGGAGAGATTGAGTCGATGAGGATTATATTCGCTGGAGTTCAGAAGAATGAGGGGGGATCTCATAGAAACCTATAAAATTCAACAGGACTAGACAGGGTAGATGCAGGAAGGATGTTCCTGATGGTGGGGAGTCCAGAACCAGGGGTCGCAGTCTGAGGATACGGGGTAGACCATTTAGGACTGAGATGAGGAGAAATTTCTTCACCCAGAGAGTGGTGAGTCTGTGGAAGTTGTTACCACAGAAAGTAGTTGAGGCCAAAACATTGTATGTTTTCAAGAAGGAGTTAGATATAGCTCTTGGGGTGAAAGGATCAAAGGGTATGGGGAGAAAGCGGGAGCAGGTTATTGAGTTGGATGATCAGCCATGATCATAATGAATGGAGGAGCAGGCTCGAAGGGCCGAATGGCCTACTCCTGCTCCTAGTTTGTATGTTTCTCAGAAGGTGGCTCATGATGCCTCTCAGCCATCCAAGAACAGAAGCTGAGCAGCGGTACAATATGAGTCAGGTCTCCACAAGGGCTGTGGTGGAGAGAACCATCGGTCTTCTCAAGATGCGCTTCTGATGCCTGGACCGCTCAGGGAGCGCACTCCAGTACCCCCCAGATTGTGTCTCGGTGATAGTGGTTACATGCTGCGCTCTGCACAATCTTGCGCTGGAAAGGGGGGATGCAGTGGACGATAAAGGATGTAGACTCAGTGGCTGCGGCTGCACACGATGAGTCCAGCAGTGAGTCCGAGGATGAGCACACACAGGGAAATGCTGAGGGTGTAGACGCTAACCCGGGCATACTCCAGGGAGGCAGGGACACCTGGGAGGCTTTAATCCAATGAACCTGCAGCTAGAACAACACAGATAGACCTCCAGGACAGGCCTGGGCTGTAGGCTTGATACTCGATACCTAAGTGCAAAATCTACCAGGTTAGGAACAGTCACTAAGGGCCTTGTTATTAAAGCTGAATGTCCAACAAAGCAAACCATCCACATGCAGAAGAAAAGAGGCAGCCTCAGCCATGGTGACATATCTGAATATAATATCACAAGCAAAGCAACTTATTCCAAAAAAAAGTCAACAGTGTTAGAAATCAAAACAAATCATAATTCCCTAACGTCGGGCCAACACAAAAGCACCAGTGATAAACTCGTTTTGTGCCTCAGATGCCTTATGTTTGGGTTTCCGGGTGCTGTGTCTTGGTGCTGCCCCCTCGCTGGGAGTGGTATCTGAGCCAGCTGCTGACTCTGCTGTCCTGTTGGCCTCGATGACCTTGGAGGTTGTCCTCTGGCCCGTGGAGCCTGTGCTGGCCCCGCCTGGGAGGGAGCTGCCAGTTCCACAGCTGCATCTCCCCAGTCGTCGCAGCCTCACCGGATGCAACAGTCACTGACAGAGGGGTGGAGGAGCTGCTGTCCTCATCCAGAGCGCCCTGAGAGGAGCCCACAGAGACGCCAGGCAGCTGCCGCACCGACCTGTGGTCGCTTCGGACCTCCCTGCTCACTGTGGATGGATGGGCACCGAGCTGGGATACTTGGGATCTCCCACACTGGCACTGACCAGCTGAGGTCAATGTCGATGTGAGGGCTTGCTGGCCCAAGCGCATCCCCAGGAAGCCCTGATGGGTCTCCAGGAGGAGCCTCTCCACGAGACTCACCACTCTCTCCATGGAGGATGCATGGCGCTCGGACATGTGGCTCATTGCTTCAGCGAGCGTCCACGTAGACACCTCCACCACGGAGACCAAGCCAAGCGTAGCCTCATGTATCTCCCCCAGATTCTCCCACACACCCGGCCGCATTTCCTGCGCTTGCTGCATCGTGGACAACTCCAGAGGGACATCATCAGGCACCGACTGAGCATGTGCCTGGTCCCCTGCAGTCCTCTGACTGCTGACACCATGGGCACCCTCTGTCTCTGCCAGCTCCTCCAGTAACTGTGAAGTGCCCTCAACGCTGTGCCCCCAGGACACTAGCCGATGTCTAACTCCCACCTAGTTGCTAGTATCTGTGCTGGTGCCTGCCTGGCAGAGATGGTGTGACACTGGTGAGACTTCAGGGCCCTCAGGTGTGAGAGGGGGTCTCTGCAGCTCCTCCTCCTGGCCCTGCTCCACTGATGCTGAAAGGAAGAACAAGGACATTGGATCAGTTAACATGGAGACAATGTCAATGTGTATCCCTGTCCCCCAGATCATTATCCACTCATCCTTCCATAAGCAATGGTCAAGCCATGTTGCAAACTTCAATCACTGAACAGTCAACACTGCCATGGCTGTTGGGAGAACAATGGTGATCTCACTGCTGGGCAAACATACCTGGCCCTGACACCCCAGCCTCACCGACACCTGTGGACCGGATCCAGGGCCTCCTGCTTGAAGCGGCTGAGAATGGCGATCTGTGCCTGGCCCTCCACCAGTCCTTACCCGCTCGGTGGCATTATGTGCATTCTTCTCCTGAAAAGGAGAGAAGAGCATTGATTGGTGCTACTTGTACATGGATTCTCTTCACTGACGGCCCACACCATCCAGAGTGGGACATTGCAGGGCTCCAGTGTCTCCTCACCCCACTGCTGCCGAGCACACACACACAAAGATGCTGGGCCTGTTCTCCTGGTGGGGGACCAGCAGGTGGGGGAAAGCCTATCTGCTGGGTAAGTGACCAAAGCCAACATGGTCCACGCCTTTCCCAAGTGCAACAAGTCATTGAAGCGCTTGAGACACTGGATCCAGGTGCTCCGCACCACATCGCGGGAGCTCACCACCTCCGGCACCTCCTCCCAGGCACATTTTGTCACGTGGAAGTGGGCCTCCTCCTCCCATCCTGGGTACCAGGACCTCCCTCTGTGCTGACACCTCCTCGAGGAGTTTGTGTGTGTGTGTGTGAGAGAGTTTGTGTGTGTGTGTGTGAGAGAGTTTGTGTGTGTGTGTGTGAGAGTGTGTGTGTGTGTGTGTGAGAGAGAGTTTGTGTGTGTGTGTGAGAGAGAGTTTGTGTGTGTGTGTGAGAGAGAGTTTGTGTGTGTGTGTGAGAGAGAGTTTGTGTGTGTGTGTGAGAGAGAGTTTGTGTGTGTGTGTGAGAGAGAGTTTGTGTGTGTGTGTGAGAGAGTTTGTGTGTGTGTGTGTGAGAGAGTTTGTGTGTGTGTGTGAGAGAGAGAGTTTGTGTGTGTGTGTGAGAGAGTTTGTGTGTGTGTGTGAGAGAGAGAGTTTGTGTGTGTGAGAGAGAGAGTTTGTGTGTGTGTGTGTGAGAGTTTGTGTGTGTGTGTGTGAGAGTTTGTGTGTGTGTGTGAGAGTTTGTGTGTGTGTGTGAGTTTGTGTGTGTGTGTGAGAGTTTGTATGTGTGTGTGTGTGAGAGTTTGTATGTGTGTGTGTGTGAGAGTTTGTGTGTGTGTGTGTGTGAGAGTTTGTGTGTGTGTGTGTGTGAGAGTTTGTGTGTGTGTGAGAGTTTGTGTGTGTGTGAGAGTTTGTGTGTGTGTGTGAGAGAGTTTGTGTGTGTGTGTGAGAGAGTTTGTGTGTGTGTGTGTGAGAGAGAGAGTTTGTGTGTGAGAGAGAGAGTTTGTGTGTGAGAGAGAGAGTTTGTGTGTGAGAGAGAGAGTTTGTGTGTGAGAGAGAGAGTTTGTGTGTGAGAGAGAGAGTTTGTGTGTGAGAGAGAGAGTTTGTGTGTGAGAGAGAGAGTTTGTGTGTGAGAGAGAGAGTTTGTGTGTGAGAGAGAGAGTTTGTGTGTGAGAGAGAGAGTTTGTGTGTGAGAGAGAGAGTTTGTGTGTGAGAGAGAGAGTTTGTGTGTGAGAGAGAGAGTTTGTGTGTGAGAGAGAGAGTTTGTGTGTGAGAGAGAGAGTTTGTGTGTGAGAGAGAGAGTTTGTGTGTGAGAGAGAGAGTTTGTGTGTGAGAGAGAGAGTTTGTGTGTGAGAGAGAGAGTTTGTGTGTGAGAGAGAGAGTTTGTGTGTGAGAGAGAGAGTTTGTGTGTGAGAGAGCAGAGTTTGTGTGTGAGAGAGCAGAGTTTGTGTGTGAGAGAGAGAGTTTGTGTGTGAGAGACGAGAGTGTGTGTGTGAGAGACAGAGTGTTGTGTGTGAGAGAGAGAGTGTGTGTGTGAGAGTGAGAGATTGTGTGTGAGAGAGAGAGTGTGTGTGTGAGAGAGCAGAGTGTTTGGGTGTGAGAGCGATTGTTTGTGTGTGAGAGAGAGAGTTTGTGTGTGAGAGAGAGAGTTTGTGTGTGAGAGAGAGAGTTTGTGTGTGAGAGACGGAGTTTGTGTGTGAGAGACGGAGTGTGTGTGTGAGAGACGGAGTGTGTGTGTGAGAGACGGAGTGTGTGTGTGAGAGACGGAGTGTGTGTGTGAGAGACGGAGTGTGTGTGTGAGAGACGGAGTGTGTGTGTGAGAGACGGAGTGTGTGTGTGAGAGACGGAGTGTGTGTGTGAGAGACGGAGTGTGTGTGTGAGAGACAGAGTGTGTGTGTGAGAGACAGAGTGTGTGTGTGAGAGAGAGAGTGTGTGTGTGTGAGAGAGAGAGTGTGTGTGTGAGAGACAGAGTGTGTGTGTGAGGGAGAGTGTGTCTGTGAGAGACAGAGTGTGTGTGTGAGAGAGAGACTGTGTGTGTGAGAGACAGAGTGTGTGTGTGAGAGACAGAGTGTGTGTGTGTGAGAGACAGAGTGTGTGTGTGTGAGAGACAGAGTGTGTGTGTGTGAGAGACAGAGTGTGTGTGTGAGAGACAGAGTGTGTGTGTGAGAGACAGAGTGTGTGTGTGAGAGACAGAGTGTGTGTGTGAGAGACAGAGTGTGTGTGTGAGAGACAGAGTGTGTGTGTGAGAGACAGAGTGTGTGTGTGAGAGACAGAGTGTGTGTGTGAGAGACAGAGTGTGTGTGTGAGAGACAGAGTGTGTGTGTGTGAGAGACAGAGTGTGTGTGTGTGAGAGACAGAGTGTGTGTGTGAGAGACAGAGTGTGTGTGTGAGAGACAGAGTGTGTGTGTGAGAGACAGAGTGTGTGTGTGAGAGACAGAGTGTGTGTGTGAGAGACAGAGTGTGTGTGTGAGAGACAGAGTGTGTGTGTGAGAGACAGAGTGTGTGTGTGAGAGACAGAGTGTGTGTGTGAGAGACAGAGTGTGTGTGTGAGAGACAGAGTGTGTGTGTGAGAGACAGAGTGTGTGTGTGAGAGACAGAGTGTGTGTGTGAGAGACAGAGTGTGTGTGTGAGAGACAGAGTGTGTGTGTGAGAGACAGAGTGTGTGTGTGAGAGACAGAGTGTGTGTGTGAGAGACAGAGTGTGTGTGTGAGAGACAGAGTGTGTGTGTGAGAGACAGAGTGTGTGTGTGAGAGACAGAGTGTGTGTGTGAGAGACAGAGTGTGTGTGTGAGAGACAGAGTGTGTGTGTGAGAGACAGAGTGTGTGTGTGAGAGACAGAGTGTGTGTGTGAGAGACAGAGTGTGTGTGTGAGAGACAGAGTGTGTGTGTGAGAGACAGAGTGTGTGTGTGAGAGACAGAGTGTGTGTGTGAGAGACAGAGTGTGTGT